>NW_026944224.1:58880-137741 GCF_033297405.1 Parathielavia appendiculata
CTCTCCATCTCTCCATCTCTCCATCTCTCCATCTCCGTCAACACAACGGTCTCTGACCCCCCTCTCTTTGCCAGGCTCACCAGGTCACAATCATCGTGTCTTCTCTTAATCATCGATAGCATAATGACGCACCCATCCGTCAACATTCAAGTTCCTGATCCGGACCGGTGGCAGTATCCAGGACAGCTCAGCCATCCAGCTGACCCTTACGTAACCTGGAAGCTCCGACACCCCGGCAACAACCCCATCGGCGTCACTAAGCCCGCTCGCCTCCAGCAGCTATCCAAAGCCGATTGGAAGGATCTCCATGATAAGGATGAAGACAAGCAGAAGGATAAGAAGTACAAGATGACACAGATCCCGGCGGAAAAGACGGGCAGCCCAGAAGGGTACCCGTGGGTTGTCCACCTTTATGCGAGAAACCTCGAGGAATCGCTTAAGTGGGAATGGCCTTCAGATCCGAATGGGAGTCAGGCTGCGAGGTTCAACTCCATAATTCCCACACAGTGGGTCAAGGGGACTGCGTGGTTCGCTCGCGGAGTTAGCAATGATGATCGGGCGCCCATCTACCTGATGACAGCGGCGCACAATCTGGTCAAAAAAGCTCCCCGGAAAATAGACGAATGGGGACGACCGTTGCAACGCGGTCAACTCAGCCAACGCCTGAGTTTCGGTGTCACCAAGGAGTACAAAAAGTGGCCCTACAAGGCGATGCACAAAAGTCGGGCCCGCGCCGATGCCGTTCTCATTGTTGCCGAGATCCGACCGGACCCTCAGACCGGCGGGGTGTACAAGCGCTTCGAGGCATGGGCGGACATGGCTTGTATCTCACAGCAGTACCTCAAGGATCCTAACGGTAGCCGACTCGACATCGCCGCTCTGCGACTGCGCAAAGGCAAACCCTTCCCCAGCGACTTTCCATCCGACGTGCTCAGCAATGCACCCTACATTCACTCCCTACCGCCGGAATTCGAAGCTCGTTCTGATGCCTACTTCATGGGAGTCGGCATTCCCGGCTTTCTCGACAAGTACCGCGAGCGGGGTGGGACGTATCTGCTCCGAGATCCCGCTGATAGAATCCAACATGCGGAAGGGGTTGTCCCAAATGTTTTCAACTTCTCATCGTCCAGCAAAATCAAGGTACGCAAGTGGCAGGGATACAAGTATTATGTGCCCTGGGGCATCGGGAAGTATAAGTCCGCTGTGCCATATACGCCATACGACCACCGGTTCGAGGGAACGCTCACCCACAAACTTCCTTACGAGAGAATGCCCCCTGGCGTTTCCGGCGGACCTGGCATCTTGGGCGTCTTTCAAGACAAGAGGAACAAGGACGAGAAGAAGGACGGCGATAACGACACCAAGGACGGCGAAGACAAGGACAAGGACGAGGACAAGGGCAAGGACAAGCTTGAGATGGTCGTTTGCTGCATGGTCATTGAGGACGCTGATGATAAGCACGCATTTCGACCCAACCATTTTTCCGGGGGCGCCGTATTTTCATCGTCTAGTATGGCAGTGTACCCGACGCGGAAGGCGCTCAAGGCAGCAGATCCGGCAGTGCTTCTGACACAGCTTGGTGCGAAGGGTTTGGGTTGGGAGCCTGTGAAATTTGGCGGCCAGGAGTATAAGCGATTGTCCCGGCGCCTTGAGTAGGTAAAGGCCTGCACATTGTCCATGAAGACGACGGTGTGAACCGCTAGTTTGCTCCTTGGGCATGTTTGACGCCAAATATTTGCTACGGAAGCGGTATTTTCAAGCAGATGGTGGCCGACATCGCCGTGGTGATTCTGGTTGTACAGGGGCTGGGACCCAAGATCCTCGCGGCGGTGAAGAAGCTGCTCAGGGGGATATTGAGGCCGATAATGTTTGCGCTGCTAGACTGAACACTTGTTCCCTTTGTTGGCTCGCTGCTGTAGCTGACTCGATCCCCGTTATTCAAGGGTACCGCACATGGCACTGTCGAGTCTGTCATTTGTCTTTCACATGCTCATTACCGTTAAATAAAATCCCATTCAGCTAGACTTGTGGGGGAGTAGAGTCAGCTCTGCAAGAATGGAAGGCGAAAGTGTTGGTAAGGTATTATATGCATATTCTAGCAAGGGCTTTTGTCGGCTTGAAAGGGGTATGTAGGTAACACCAGGGTCTTACGATACATATGAAACACAGGGCAAATGCCTCTTCTGGAGAGAGACGTTCTAAAGAGAGACGTGCGAAAGTGGTGGTTCAGTTGGATCGATCCTGTTGTGTTCTTCTAGGAGGGGAATGAGGGGGTTCTGGTCTTGCAGCCGGAGTAGCGGTCCTCGAGGTCCTAGCCCACGTGACTGCCACCCTGCGATTAGCCACACTCCTGCCCTCTACCGCGTCCCCCTGGCCATTACGGGAGCTTTCCGAACTGTAGCAACAGCGGTT
The DNA here is from genome assembly GCF_033297405.1 of Parathielavia appendiculata. Taxonomy (NCBI): domain Eukaryota; kingdom Fungi; phylum Ascomycota; class Sordariomycetes; order Sordariales; family Chaetomiaceae; genus Parathielavia; species Parathielavia appendiculata. The sequence continues at coordinate 61,293 of NW_026944224.1, forward strand.
GCAGAAGCGGAAGCAAACATCCCGCCGGTACGAGAGCGGCATACGCTGGGAGCCATCAGGCTCTGGATCAACACCCGCAACTGCCTGAGACACATCCCCTTGCCATAAGAAAGTCCGGGCAACAGCACGATTCGTCTCCCCACTTCAGAAGATCGCCCGTACGGTGGAAGAAGCCCGATGCAAATTGAATCCAAATTTCTGGACAATTGAGCCTTGGGCTCTATCTCTGAGCCCAACACCAACCTAACGTTCTGTTCAGATCGTTTACCTTGTCCCAAGAGATTTAAATGTATTCGAATGCTCAGACATGATTCCTGAGGGCATCAAGAGGTCCCCGAGTTATCAAGAACATACTACAAGAGGTTTCGGGTCGGCACACAGTAGCCGTCAGCGGCTATTGTATGTCCTACATGAGCTCTACTATCTCCCTAACCATGTCTGGTTGTCTGCTTCCTTTCATGTCAGAGAGTAACTGATGAATATTGTCAAGATCTTCACGCCTTTATTCGTCTGGATGAACGTTGGTCGTCTCTTTCCGCACGCCAGGACTGCCGCAGGCTACCAACCGGCTGATGTTCCTGTAGCTATCCTCGGCGACTCTAACCAGGAGCGAAACCAGCGTCCACTTGCACTTTTTTAAGATTTGGGGACGAACCAGTACTACAGTATTTCTGGAAACATAGAACTACAATGAAGCACTTGAGATTGGACCGCATTTCATAAACGCAATGTCGACAGCATCGTCAGCAAATACTGTACCGACGCGTACGGTTAATAAATAGAGCAGCCCATTGCTTATTTAAGTGCTTAGACAGTGAGGTGGCGGACAGAAGGTACAACTAGATGTGAGTGATCGACGTTCCTTCCCAGCATTTTCTTTTGTATACCTACTCTCAAACACTTCCGTGATTTTGAAGGGGCGTATCCATCGAGCTGCCAACCTCTCCTTAGCCTTGAAATACTTAGTTGACAGCTCAACTAGCTGACCACACCGGAATTCCACTGGTTTTCCTTCGCAGTTTCCACCCGTTTGACGTTAACCACAGAACCGTGCCATTCTGTCTCCAACGCATCAATAGACGTCTTCTTCGAGTCCTTATCGACGTGTATTGCCACCTCCTCTTCCTCAAAGTCATTCCCAGGTCCTTTACTCTAACCCCCCAACTCCCTGCCCCGGATGACCGGACATCCCCGTGGTGAAAAAACCAGCATTGCTCCCTAGGCTGTACAAAGAGCACTTTGAAGGTTGTGTTTGCCTGGATTCTAAGGAGTCGATGCTGGTACCAATTCCACTATCCAACATCAATCCGGATAGATCATCCATTGACGGCGGGTCTGGCTCTCCTTCTTCCGGGGGTACATCTTTCGTCAGACTCCAGCGCAAAGGGAACTTCCAGCTATATCCAAAGATCACTGTACCCCGTGGCCCACCTGCCCAGGACTCCGTAATCCCCGCCCATACAGCTGAGGGAAGGTAGTTGGGAGGAGGACCTGCACCTATCACCAGGATTTGGTCTTGACGGATCGGATTGGTCCCCCTTTTTGCCAAGGTTTTCTCCTTTTCGATCCGGTTCGTAGCATGTCCTGCAGGTCTGCTCCGTACACAACCAGGAAGTCTTTGCCTGTGGGCACGAAAGCAGAGGGCTGCAGAAAGCCTCTGCGTGGCCTTCTGTCCGGGTTTGCCAGAGTAACTTACCGAAACCGACCCCAAAGAGTGTCACGGAGTAAGAGAACGGATCAGATGGACCCAGCCCATGCTCATGGCTTGAATGGTGGCTACCTTTAGCCAGAGAGTATTGTGACAGGTGGCGACGTCCATGGATTTAAATATGAGAAGTTAACATACGAACTTGTATACCAAAGACGGCACGCTGGATCATGGGAGCGTAAAGAGCACTAACTCAAACCCTCGATATGATGGCGTGGTGACGACTTGATGCGGAATCCGAAGCCTGCCTGGGTGCTCACATCGTCATGGTACGCTGTGATTTGCAACAGGACGTGACAAATTTGTTCAACTTTTTCCCTTAATGTAAAGTTGGACCTCATCGTCTTGATCGCCGTGGTTTCAGTGTCAGTCTTGCTATGAGCTGGTTGTTTTCTCCTCAGACATTGCTGACTTTCTTGGGTAGAGCGGCATGTTCTGGTTGTTGGGATTCGTCAAAACTTCACAGGCACCCTTCACACCTGTGTACGCAACTCTGAGACGTGCTTCCTCGATATCACCATACCACCGCTATACATGAAGTAGTCGCAAATGCAGTCGTTCTCGACGTAGAGTTTGAGATAGGCTCGGAGGAGGTGGAGGACAGCACTGACACCGTTGATGAGCCATCATCCTTTCTCCTCACTATAATCGAAGACGATCTGGCGCATCTTAATAGTGATTGGGTTTCCCATATAGTCGCCGACACTGCCAGAAATCCAACAGAAGTGGTTTATCTTTAACACCGACGAGGAAGCTCGCGCCCGGCGTGATGAATGGGATGGCTGAGCCGGATACGGCGACCTTTTACATCACGCAGCCGGAGGTGAGATTCGGAAGCTCGGTCCATTCGATGCCATAGTCGGCATCCGGGGCACATAAGTGTTGTGGGTGGTGCCCCACATCCTTGGCAGACCGGGTTGCCCACATCTGGTGCAGGGGTTACAGCCTTGCCCTCCAGCATCACCACTGCATGAACCACCATTGATGATCACCATCTTCTGTTGTCTCTGGATCTCCATCAATAAATTGTTGGTAAGGCATGGTAGGATAGAGAATAGGGAATCTACCGGCGTAGTTCTTCACACTATCACTCCACCCTGATATGACGGCTTCTTTCTAGAAATTCTATGGACGAAGGATGGTGTTCATGTGACTTCGACACTCGCTCATCTTCGTACGAGATGTACTCGCCCCCTAGGTTGTAGCAAAGGTGCCAGTACACAACTCCGCCCACGATTTGAACAGCAGCGAGCATGGCCGCAAAACTCTTGACGAACGTCGTACCAACGCTGCCAATAAGCATACAAATGCACCGAGGAGAATATCCTCAAGCGACACCCAGATTTAACAAGAGAAATGACCCCGGGCTCGAAAATGACCTCAGCGGTGCAGCTGGATGGTGCGGGTGAGGACAAGACAGATCGAGAAATGAAAGGGAGTTTAGCAAATAACGGCTCTATGCAACGACCAGGTACATTCTAACCAGACTCGGCGGGGGAAGGTTTTGTGAGCCAGGCACAGGAAACGGCTCGGCAAGAGAAGACCGAGTCCTCCATTACCGGTGATAAAGAAACCCCATCCACATCTCAAGCAGGCGCACAGGGATCAACAGGTCATTCAACTTCGGTCATGATGATGCACCCGGCAGACGCATTCGGCAAGCAACTGCTGGAGATTTCCCAAGCGATCATGCGCCGATTCCTCCCCAAAGATGAGCACTCGAAATATCATGCTGTGTGTGAGCGGTTCTGGGGCAGCGTGGATGAGGCTGTCCGGGTAAGCACGCCATGGCCGACTTTTCCCTTCCCTAATGCAAGGTCCAAGAAACAAGATAAAAAGTGCTCTGAAGTGTACTGACGGTTATTTTAGCAAATTCGATGGTCTACCGAGCCGTCGGGTGCATTGTGGACAATCCGAGACTTCGACACCATGTCCGGCACTGCAGGTGGAAGCGGAGGTGTGACAGCGAAGAGCCGTATGTCGGGTGCACGGCTTGTTCCACAACCACAACATATGCTTCGGCATCATCTGCACTCCAGCATCTCCATAGCGTCCACTTTGAATGTCCCCTTGGAGAATCGGCCGCAGGCAGAACAAAGGACAGGACGCACGATGACCCTTGCTATGCATACATCAAGTCGTTGGCCGACACCCACATCGAACGAACCGGAGATTGAGAAAATAGCAAAGGAGTTTATCAACCATCTCTCGGACTTCTCGGGCAGCCTCAACAAGATACAGTGGCTCGTCGCTACCAACTCGCAGGGCATTGCTCAATACCACGACGCTATCTGGGCAACGAAGAAGCACTTGACGAATTCCTCGTAGAATGACAATATTTGGAAGGCTGCCAAGTGTCTGAAGTCCGACGACGATACAGCGGTTGGAAAAGCACCACAGCTCGTCAAAGCGGGCCGAACAGTCACCGCAGACGACAAAGAACAGGCAGAGAAACAACTGGCCAAGTTCTTTCTCCCCCCTGCCATAGGCCATCAAAGTGAAAGCCCCGGGCCGCAAAGAATGTGGTCGCTGCCGATACCTTCCGGGCCAGAGCAGATGTTCGATGAAACTGTAAGTACAGATGTCCCTATCAAAAGTTTTACCACACCGCCTATTTAGTTTACTGGCCATAGGAGAGTTCTCTGCCAAACAGAACCACTGTGATTTTAAGGCGGTGAAGCAAGACTTTTGGTAGGAACCTCCGTAGATTAACCACATACGGCCTAGCATCTCCAAAAAATTCATACTGTACATCACATCCGCGCGCCAGTGGCACCGCGCATCGCCCATCGCCATGACATGGCCACCGCGTTCAGGCTCTTTTCTCATGCATCGCCATCTTTCCACCACTTCAACACCACGCGACGCAATTGTTGTCAGTCAATTGCGCGCGCACGACTAAGCACGACGACACTTGCACCCAAGTCCGTGCTGGGATAAGCCGCGGCAATGCCAGTCATAGCAATGCAGCACTAGCAATACAAGCCGCAGTAACACTAAAAGTCATGTACTGTGATAATCCAGCCGGCAATATGATGCAAAGTACGGATGTCCCTACCAAAAGAATCCGCTCTCCGCCTTCCATAATACTGCCCGGCAGAATTACCCATCCCCGCACTCCATTTCTGTCCCTGATTTTCGAGACTGTTCAATTCGACACCCCATTTTGCAAGCACTTAGCCATGGTCTATTACGATACTGCTACACGCGCTCAGGCGCTTACTTTGAAGCTTATTGTAGGACTTGACAATAAGCAGATTGAAGCTATCACTGGTTTGAAGAGCCGAACTATCAACGACCTTGTTGACAAAGCTCTTGAACGTGGCTTCGACCCTCAAGTGTCTTCTGTTATCCTCGACAAATACGTCTGCGATGCTCCAAAGGCTGGCCGTCCTTCTAAGAAAAACGAACATAAGGATACGGTTCTCCAGAAGGTTCGTACAACCGGTACGGCCGCGAGATGACTTGTGCTTAGATCCCAGCCGAGTTAGGAAGCGTCATCTCCCCACTGACAATCTGGCGTATCTTATGTGCGGCTGGGATGCAGAAGACCAAGCCAACACGCAAGCCTGGTCTGACTGAAAAGATGGGAAAGAACGGCTTGAGTTCTTGTCTTCGATATCAACATTGGACTCATCAAGATTTGAAGCAAAGTATCTGGTCCGATGAGACCTCTGTTGTCCTCAACCATCGCCGTGGCCGCTACCGTGTTTGGAGGACTCCTGAAGAGAAGTTCGTCAAATCTGTGATTTGAGAGCGTCGGAAAGGATATGCCAAGCTCCAGTTCTGGGGCTGTTTTACATATGATTTGAAGGGTCCATGTCATATCTGGCATCCAGAGACTGCACAGGAGAAGAAGAGAGCTAAAGAAGACCTTACTGCTCTAAAGGCTAAACTGGAACCTATCTTACGAGAGCAGTGGGAGTTGGAAAGCAAGATGAAGCGGTTAAAGCTAAGGAACACAGGCGGTAGAGCACCGCAGTGGAAGTGGGATGCCAAGCATGGCAAGCTTATACGGCGAGAGGGCTCAGGGGGTGACTGGTATCGCTACCAGAAAGAGATTTTGCTGGCCAAGCTCATCCCATACGTCCAAGAGTGTGGTCAAGATGCCGTTGTCCAAGAAGATCTAGCTCCTTCGCATGCCCATCGCGCCCAGCCAGCCATCTTTGAAGCTGATAGTGTAGCTAGACTTCTATGGCGTCCCAACTCCCCGGACCTTAACATGATTGAGCCATGTTGGCCACAACTAAAGCGTCAAACTATAAAGAAGGGAGCACCCAAGAGCGAAAATGAAGCTGAAGAAGGGTGGAAGAATGCGTGTGCTAGCTTGGAACAAGCGAAACTACAGAGCTGGATAGGCGAGAACGAGCGTAGTTGGAATGTCACCGAGCGTAGCGGCAGCGGTGCGGGCACCCAGGGCAGTTGAATTCACAGCGCATTGACTTCCCCACATGCAGCTTCGTCTCGTAGCGCTTCTAGATGTCCATCCCCAGTGCTTCTCCTCTTATGGCCATGGGAGCCGTTGTTCAATCGTAGCTAATGGACGCAAGCGTTACCGTTGATCAGATTCCGTATAACTAAGTTACCCAATTTTTTTCATCAAAGTGACTCCCTCCGCTCTCTGCCAACCGTTGCCGCAGAATCCCGGTCGCCGCGAACCCTCGGTGCAGGAACCTCGTAGAGCCCGCCGTTCCGCCTACTGCTAACGGGAACCACCAATGCGGTGTAAGGGTTAGGACTGTGGCCTGTCTAATTAGGTATTTTTTAAGTTGTCACGTCGGCTTCAGCTAAAGAAGCTAGAACGTAGTGTACGTGAGCCCAGGTGGGGTGGCTGCTATATTCCTGTTAAGCAATAATTTCACGCGGGCGCTTCCGGGAGAAGCAGGCAGAAAGGCTTACGGTCGGTTGTCGAGGTGACGCTCGCTAAGTTCCTCTCCAGGATGGTGGCTGGGGATGGATCGTTCAGTCTTTCGCTCGTCAACCTCCCAGCCATGATAGACGACGTAGCACGCTTGCCATGTCGCTTCCGCCGTGTCTTCCGAATGAACTCGCCGAAAGGCGCAAGAGCGGCGACAAGAGCTTCATTGATACCGTTACGAGAAAATGGAGGCGTCCGCGGGGAAACCCAGATTGTCGACTTCCTGGTTTCAATCTGTCCAAACATCCAAGAAGTTGAAGTCGCCACGGCACTGCATCTACCGGAGCTATTCACCCTCAACTCCTCCGGCTCGCTGACCCGCCTCAGGTACATCAAACTAACCCACGACCTTGGAGCGACAGATTCAGAGGAAGGGCATGGGCTTCCCTCTTGTCGCCCGTATTGCCGCCGTGGTCACCACAGTTCGGACCCTTGTTTGCGGAGGGGTAGTGCAGGGAACAGAAAGCATCCCAACTTTGCTCACGTTTACCCGCCTCGTCAAGCTGCATCTCGACTTTTCCGCCATTGGCATGGTGCCCCTTCGAGACCTTCTCGCCGCGTGTCCAAACTGACAATCATTCATGTAGTGCGCCGGCTGTTATTGTTGTTTCGAAGGATCAGACACAGAGCAGTTCACTCCCGCAGAAGCCGAGCAAGCTCTGATCTCTCACACCCCCAATCTCAAAGAACTGACCATGGACATGTCCTGGTCCCCAACCGCCCCTTGACGGAAATGATGCGGTCATTGGGTGAGCTTTCAAAGCTCGAGCATCTGTCCCTGGATCTTCTGTACCTACTTCCCGGTGTCAAGCAAGGAACCGATGATCCTTCTTTATGACACCCAGTTCGGATGCGGATTCTATGCTGCTGGTCCGCTTGCTGCCCGCCTCCATCCAGTCGCTCCGGCTTTACTGGGTCAGCAAGGGCTACGGATTCGAGTTCAAGCCTCTTTGCGCCCCGTTAATGCAGCTCGCATCTACCGCTCAGAATTAATCCTCCATGCCGCAGAGCATTAAAGTGTCCTACCTGGGCGTAGATATTGGATTGGAAGAGGATCGCGATGCTGCAAGGGTTCTGACGGCGGCATTCCACGAGCCGAGACATTAGGATTCACATCGAGTAAGCAGCGGCCCTGCGTCAACCAGACATTGGAGCAAGAACAAGGCAGATTGCCACAACAACGACTTCCTTCCATGCCCCGAGTATTCCACAGCGGCACCTCACCCTCGAGAAGTATCTTGTCTTGTTTTATCGGTAGCAGGCTATATCTACATCGGGCTCAGAGCTGCATTCCTTGGTTAGCGTATTCGAGCAGCAGAGACACCAGGGAAGGGCCGGTCGTAAACCAGCCGAGCAGAGAAGAAATAAACCTGTAACGCCGCTCAACAGTACTCCAGCAGTCGGAACATGACGCACAACACAAGTTCGTGGCCATGGCGGGCTGCAAGGGCACTTGCCCGACTCTCCGTATTGTTCTTCCTCTTTCTGCTGTTCCTGCCCTCTTTTATCGTTATACTACTCCCTTATCTCGTCTCGCTTGCTTGTTTGTTTTCTTGTTCTTTCTCTCGGTTGGTTCGTCCATCTGTATCGGGCTTGGAGTTCTCGTTTGCGTTGCTCTCATTCTTATCGCCAGCTGTATAGAGGCCATTGTTCATGGCTCGAGATACTAAGTGGTCAAAGGTCTGGTTCAATGACGGGCACAGTATTAATTTGCCAAAAGAAGAACTGAGCTTCTTGCTTCACGTACAAAGCTAGGTATCCGTCATACCTGGCCGTTCACCTTACCCGACAAGAATATTGTGGGTCTAAAACAGGGTTAGGGCTAACCCCTTTTTTCAAGCTTCTCTCCCTCGCAAGCTGCTTCAAAACTTAGAACTACGGAGATACCTATGTCTGGTTGCACTCAAGCCCCAGAACTTACTTTAAAATACCCGGGATATAGACCAGTTTCCAGCCAAATCGTGAATTGAGAGTCAAATCCCAGTTTTAACCACGTCGAATTCAGCGAAGACCAATCCTTGTTAGGCATCATCAGATTCGAGGTATCGACCCTCATTGTATGTACGTTCCTACTGTACAATAGACCACAAAGCAAACCTCGGCCATCCACGTCCCGAACCCGATCACACTTGTAACTCCCACCGCAAAAGACGGGTTTACCTCTTCTCAAAGGCACCTTCTTTGCATTTGAGCCGAACGAACCAAATCTCACGCGAAATACGGGGGGGGCTTTGTCGCATGAGACCTTGCGGCTCAGATTTTCCGATGAGACGGTCATACGGAATACGGCGTAGAGTTGAGCCGCCCTTACGGCTCAGGCTTCCTCTGTCGTCTCTGTCCGCGACAATGATTGGGGGTTACGTGCAGATCACTGCTTGGCAAACAGGCCACGGCAAGGAAAGGGTGTTGTGCGCGAGCAGGGGGCGGAGGCAACTCTGCTAACACTTTCAGTGGTAACTGCGGTGTGTCATTGTTAGCAGCGAAATGCAGGGTTGAGCCTCCTCCATGCCAAGGAAGATGCGATGATACGCTGCAAACCAGGATGGTTGCGTCCCCTATCGGCAGCCGCTCTCAAATCCCGGGGTGGCTGCCGCGGTCAGTTCAAATAAGATGAGGCGCCCCGCCGTTGAGCCGTTAGCCTCGCTCAACGGAAAACCCAGTCCACTGGCAGTTCCGGACTCGTCATGGCGACAAGACCGTCGAAGATGGCGCGCCTGGCCGTCCTGGCAGCGCTGCTTGTACCGCTCCAACCGGCGCTGGCTTCATTCTACACAGTCACGTCGTACTTCGCCTTGACCGAGACTCTGTCCACCCGCTCAACGCGCACCTACACCTACACCGACACACTCACCCTCTACCCGACGCCGGCGACGGCCACACCAACCGCCCGCGCCGTCTCATCTAGCACCTATATCAACACGTACTACGACGTCGAAATCGTCAGCATATTTGTGGCAGCCAGCGACCTCCCCTCCTCCTGGCTCGCGGCTACCACCGAAGCGCGGGACAGCGGCGTCTTCACCAACTTCGCCGTCTCCGTGACCTGGACGGCGCCCTCGTCCTGCCCAACGCCCTTCACCGTCGAAACCATTACAAACGTCAACATTCCCAACGATGTCGAACCCTATTTATCGGCGCCGACGACCGTCACCGCACTCATGGCCGGCATGACCGAGACATACACTTACTACACCTACATCCTGGACCGCACGCAGGTCCCATCCACCCTGATCCCCACCAACCCCACCTCCGCCTTCGACTACTCGTACTACGTGGCCAACTGCCGCAACCCGACCGCGACGTCGAGCTACACGGCCCGTGCGCCGAACGCCACCTCCGGAGGCGGCGGCGGGCGCTACGGCGGCGGGGACTGGTCCGGCGGCGACGATGACGACTACTGGGACTCGGACTGGACGGCCTGCTCGGCGCTGACGGGCTGCGTGGCTCTGCGGACGTGGGTCATTGTGGTGGCGACCCTGCTCCCGGCCATCTTCTTGCTCGGCTTCGTCGAGTCGTACTTTTGGTTCCGGCGCATGATGCTGGGAAAGAGCGCGCTACGGCTGGGCACAGTCTGCTGGTGCCTCTTGTCGCTGTGGTTCATCCTTCTTACGCGCCGGTCGCCGACGCGGAGTAAGGAGGATCAGGTGCTGCTGAGGCAGTACTGGAAGACGTTGGGGTTCGGGACGAGGATGAAGTTCTGGTTCAAGTATGGATTTAAGTGGCGGTATCCGGTGGAGTTGTTGGGGAATCCGGATGGGAATAATCCGGTGGTGGTGGTGCAGCAGCAGATGGCTGTCCCGCTGCCGGGGCCCGGGCAGCAGGGGGATGGGGCGGGCGGAGGTGGGGCGGAGAAGACGGAGGGGGTGACGGCTCATCAGCCCGTGTATATGCCGTACCCGGGGCAAGCCTACATGCAGCCCATGTCGGGCCAGCCGCTCCCTGGGCAGCAGTATCCCGGGCAGCCCTATCCCGGACAGGGGTATGTGATGATGGCTGTGCCACCGCAGGGCCCCTACCCGGGACATCAGCCGGGGTTCGTACGGGCGCCCCAGATGGGTGATGTCCAGCAGCAACAGCAGCAGCAGGGACAACTCTACCCGCCGTATGTCCCCTCGCCCTCGCCAGCACAGACCAGTACCACCGATGCTCCAACCATGCAGCCGACCCCACCCCCCGACCATCATGAGGTGCAAGCGCCTCCTCCGTCTGGCCAACAAGAACAGCAGCAACAACCGCCGCCGGCCTCTCATTAGCCAGCTGGTTTCATGTTGTTCATACTTCGTTGCGACATAGTACTTCTGGCACTCCTTTACCTTTTGAAGCGGGCGCTGAGAAATAGCAGACTGCTTGGGCAGCTTCTTCAGCAGTGCAGTATAAAGGGGGTCGGGGGGCACCAGGGAAGTGATGTACCAGGACGGTGGATTGGACATACACTACATGTCCAGGTAATGATGTTTTTAGATATTCTTAACTCTTCTCTAGATTTGCGCATTGGACCTGGGTCCGAATCGATAGATCCGAAGTACCAATCACCAACTTATATGCTGGCAAGCTTTTGTGGTTGATGGGTTAGATGTATACCCGCCCAATCACGTCATGTTTATTATCACCAGGGGCAATTGGTTCCCAATGAGTATTAGATTGTTCGCACGCAGCTAGGAGAAAGTACCGGCCCAGTACGGCCTACAACCTCGGCAAAAATCCCTAGAGTCTGGCTGGAGTGGAAGCTCAACTGGAACGCCCACCGAGGAGCGGTGGAGCAGAAGTTTAGGACTCAGAGCTATGCTCTGACAAGAATTACAGCGGTAACGTGGGGCCTAGGGCTAGCCAAAGCGAGAGAGGTGTACTCTAAGTGCATTCGGTCAACACTAGCCCCCAAACCCAGCCCTCCCCCAACCCGCCAACATGAATCGCCAGGAGCTTTGCATCACCAACAATGCCCGCGCCTCCTCAAGGCGATCCAACACCCAAGTCTCCGCCCTCCTCCGCGAGGGCCTCCCAGGCCCCTTCAGCACACTGGCCCAAGTCGCCCACATCCCTCTCGTCGACGTGGCGCGCATGTCGGCCGCGACATGGCCGCCCGGCAGGCCGAGGTAGCCCAGCGGCCACACAGTCGCAGGGGCAAGATCCCGCGGCCTCTTAACGCCTTTCTGCTGTACCGCATGGCGTACAAAAACCGGGCCATGGCCTTCCGCCAGTCGTTTCGAGAGCGGGACCGCCGGATCAGCTTCCCGCATATTTTGGCGTTCAGCTGGAAGATGGAGCCGGAGGGTGTGAGGCGGGAGTTTGCGGCGCTGGTGGAGGTTGAGAAGAAGAGGCATGCCGGGGCATTTCCTGGGTGGAAGTATCGGCCTGTGGTTAAGGGCAGGAAAAGGGCTGAGCGGGGTGACTTGGAGATCTGATGGAGGTGGACGGGGTTGAGATGGAGGAGGAGGTGGTCGTCGATAGGATTGTTGTGGGAGGTTCGAAGCAGAGTGGTGGACGAACTCGGAGTGGTTATCGGCGGCTGAGTGGTGCTGGTGGTGGTGCGGTGGGTGTGCCGGATGAGCAGGGCCAGAGGACGGTCGAAATTGTTGAGTCTGCAGTCGCCGCTGCGATGTTGACGCTGTCCCAGCATCCTTCTCCGGCTGTGTTAATGGTGGACATGGCGGCGATTGATCCCCAGCTGCTGCTGGCTTCTTACACATGGCAGCATCAGAACCCCCTGTCGACAATGCTGACGCCGATAGCGTTTACCCGACGAACATCCTCGACGCCATAGATGCCATAACGCCGGAGCGGCTGGAGGACTTCCTGGCCGTGCCCTAAATCAGCGATTATTTTGGTTTGGGTTCAAAGTAAGTTGTTTTCTCTTCTCCGGTAATTCCCCGGCTGGAACGGTCAAGGGGAGAGAGTTGAATTGATAATGTACGTTAGGTTCTAATAATCAGTACCTTGTCTGAGCTCCTCGAATTACCTGGCCGTCTAGATGCAAGATGACAATGAACGCACTTAGACGATAAGTTGGCAATTCTACAATCCAACCCTAGTTTGTTCGTTGGCGTGGCACACGACGGGCACTAGGAATGAATGGAAAATGCAAGTTAAGAACCATGAGGAAAAGGGAGGGAAGATAAAGAGAAAAAGATAGCAGGAATACGAAAAGGACGAGATAAGGGAAGAGAACAACAAAGATAGAGAGAGAGATAAAGAGGAGGAGGAAAAGAAAGGGAGAATGTAAGCTGAAAGTAAAAAGAAGAAAAAGAAGTGCAAATAACTTAGTTACTGAGTTCCGCGCGAACAAACCAACCAGGGCCGAATTGCGATTATGAAGAGAAATTCCCTGGGATACATTAGTATGTTGGGTTTGCCTCATCCACAAGGTAATTGCGGTTTCTTTTCTCCCTCTCCGTCACTTACGAACCCAATCCTGACCCGGTAGGAACGACTCTCGTGTAAGATCGGGCATCACGGAATGCAGCAAGTACCGTCACAGCAACCATCCCGACTGGGCTATCACGTCAATCTACCGGCCTTCGCTGTCCCACGGTCTCCTAAGCTTCCAGGTTTACCAGCTTTGTTTCCACGTAAGCACCCTACCTACCGTTCCAAATTGGTGGTCATGAAATCAAGCAAATTCCAATAATCTGTATTTTTCTCCCCACGACCGGAGCGACCAAGTTCCTGGCTTCCATTTAGATCGTACTCATACAAATCACTCCTCGTTATGTCGCAGAAATCGGGGCCTCTGGTCCGTGGCTTATGCTAAGTAAATCGGTTCTTAGACAGGGCTAGGTGTGCAACAGTCCATAATCAGCAAGTACGGATAATGCGGGATCAAGTGTGCTGTCTTCTCCTGCGCCTTGCCCCTCGCACTATGACACCCATGAGTTCAGCGCCAAGCTCCGAGATCCTGTCCCGACAACCAGCATGGAGGAGATCTGCGGCTCCGCAGAATTGTCGCGAATGAGAAGGACATGTCGATATTATATTGTGCCACCTGGCCGAGGGATTGCGAGCGTTGCTGACCCTGTCTATTTCAGCCATGCAAACATAGAGTGGGGCTTTGAGGATCTAAAAGCTTATGGTTGATCCATGACTCACTTATTACAACCAAGATGCAGAACAGCCTTGTGACCGCGCATTGTCCGTTTTCCGCTCCAGTGAGGTGAGAGTCTCGCATGTTGTTGGCCCCGGCCTGCCGGCTAAGTTCGGAGAAAACGGGAGTTGGAGGCTTGCAGCTCTTGGCGCTGTATGGAAAAACCTGGGGTAAAGCAGCCGTTAATCTCGACGTCTCTTGGGACCTTAATCGGGTGTTTTGCATTTCCGGCAAAGAAGCTGCGGGGTGCATGACAGCCAACAACCGGCCCAATCACACAACAGCCGCGTTCCAGATCCGGTAGTCGTGCGGATTGTTGCTATGTGGATGTACAAGGACTCGATATGGCGCAAGCCCCTGAGACGAAGACGGAGAATACTATAAAGAGCAGCCCAAGGTTTGACATCTCATCCGCCGCTGGACCCCCCACAACAACCTCCTCGTTGTAGTACCAACTGCTGGAAGGCATCGTCATGGTTTCCTTCACCCTCCTCCTGACGGCTCTCGCCGCCGCTGTCACCGCCAGCCCACTTCAGGCTGTCCAAGAGCGTGGCATCCAGCCCGGCCAGGGCACGCACGATGGCTTCTTCTACTCGTTCTGGACCGACGGCCGCGGCTCTGTCGACTACAACAACGGTCCTCGCGGCTCGTACAGGGTGACGTGGAACAACGTCAACAACTGGGTCGGCGGCAAGGGCTGGAAGCCGGGCCCGCCCCGCAAGGTTGCCTACAACGGCACCTGGAATAACTACAACGTCAACAGCTGTAGGTCTACAACCCCCTTCCCCTGCTTTCCAATCTCCTCAGTCGCCTTGACTGATACAGAAGAACAACGCAGACCTCGCCCTCTACGGCTGGACCACCAACCCACTGGTCGAATACTACATCGTGGAAGCGTACGGCACGTACAACCCGTCCTCGGGTACCTCGCGCCTCGGCACCATCGAGGATGACGGCGGCGTCTACGACATCTACAAGACACGCCGCGTCAACCAGCCCTCCATCCTCGGCACCTCCACCTTTGACCAGTACTGGTCCGTCCGCCGCACCAAGCGCGTCGGCGGCACCATCGACACGCAAAAGCACTTCGACGAGTGGAAGCGCCAGGGCAACCTGCAGCTGGGCACCTGGGACTACATGATCATGGCGTCCGAGGGGTACCAGAGCAGTGGGTCGGCCAACATCGAGGTCAGAGCTGCATAGTAAGGTACGCTTACCTTTGGCCGGTTGGACCGTGGATGGCAGTGGGTGGTTCTCTCCATGGACAGTTCCGCCGCCATTGTTGAAACTGCTACGCTGTTTTGCGGGGAGAGCTTTGGTGTGAGGATGATGTGTAAACAAAGCACTCAGGCCAAATGAAGTCGTCTCGGGAAATGGGTTGAGATTGTGACCGTCCTTTATGCACTTCGTGCAGGCAATCTGAACTGAACCGTGAACGGAAAACCTGATCTGCCTTTAAGTGTCTGGCAGCTGTAGCAGCCACCGCAAAATATTCCCACCGCGCTTCGAGGTTCTTTCCTACACCGGAATAAACAGCGAGGGGCCACATCGTCAGGCTCGACCCGAAGCTTGACCCCAAGCGCAAGTGCAGGCTCTTCGACCTTTCCAACCAATTTATTGGACGCCACTGACACGGAATTCAGCCACCAGTCCGTCCGATTCTCGGCCCTCCCGTGTGCTTCGAGTAGTACCTTAGCCATGGCCACATCGGGCGGACTGACACACGGATCTCCCTCAACCGTGTGAGCTAAGCCTTGCCAGTCTGCATTTCCTCGAGCAACTCAACGAGCGCATTGCTGGCGAACTCCCGCCCAGTTTTTGGCTTTGAAGATGTGAAGAACCGCAATGTTGCAAGGTAGAATTCGGGACAGCCGGTATGTCACTTGCCTGGTGATATTGCATGCGGCGAAACTCGCTGAAGAGACCGTTGGCCCCTAGATAGAGCTCTTCAACAGCGTGGATGCTGTTGACCGGGGAGTAATTGCTGTCGTATGAGTAGTTGAAAGGGGGAAGATGCTCTAGATGAGTCGGCCCGGCCCTTTTTTGAGATGAGGGCATTCGTCCTGAGGAATGTGGGTGCGCTCATGCGGCGGGATGGTCACACAGACCGCGCCTGATGGATACCTGTTCGGCCCACTTTCATTCCCAAAGAGGTCGTTGTTCGTTCGCAGGATATGGCTGAGGCAGGTCTTGCACAGGTTACACAGAACCAGATCTAGCCGGCGGAGGCGACTAAAATCGAGGTCCAAAACACTGTGCATTCTTGGGCCGTCCGAATCGTCCGTCCCGAAGTTGGAGTTGTCAAGGTCCCCGTGATGGAAGCGCGTGAAAAGAAGTTGAAGCGTTTTGAGGCTTGGAGTGAGGTCCGTCAGGTCCGACAGGTGTTGCACATTGAAGCCGAAGTTGTCTCGCGCGAGGTACGGTGACCGAGGGCGAACGAGATCTTACATGGTGGGGATACCAGGGACCATATTGCATGCCCAGGCCAGAGTGGAATGCTTTGAGGTTGGGGCAAAGGCAGTTTGCAAGCCGAATGGAGAACCAGCAGCTCGTACTGTCCAAATATATGCACCGATCCGTCTATTCCCATTCCCTGGGAATGTAAACCGAACGGGCACCGAAGTTCTCTTGCTCGCTCCCAAACTCCCTCAAGTAGGAATACCATCTGCTTCCGAAGTTCTTCGCGCGTGCCATGATCTTATCAAGGTCTTGCTGGCGACTGACGAGCATCTCTACCGCGTCTCTCAGGTCTTTCCGCTCGACGAGGGTACGGACGAAACGATACACACACACACGCACACACACACAGATTATTCCGCCCGGGGGGCTTCACCCGAAAGGGCAACTAATCCACATCTACTAATACATTTCCTAACATGGATTCTGGTCTTCTGAAGCCCATACGTCCTTCCTCTTGCATATTCTCAATCAGCTGTGCGGGATTTATGGGATTCGACAGGGCGGCGAAATGCTGGAACAGAATTGGCTGGGCGAAACGCTGCATCCACTTGCACGTTTTCGAAATCGCAGACAGCGCAGCGAGGTTCTCCTCGAGCTCTTCTTGGTTGTTTGACTCTAATTCGCATGTCGGGCCGTGGAAATGACTGCAGAGCTCGCTGGGGATGGCAATCAGGATGGATGGTGGGAGGCAGGCAACGGCCGGAGCGGTCGCGGCGGGTGGGGCCGAGGTGATTGCGGGTTCGATGATGGCGCGGCGGGACTGGACTTCAGTATCCGCCATTTTGTCTGTGAATGCTGGGGTTCTATCGGCCGCGATCTTCAAGTTCCCAGTCGTCAAATGTCAGCGAAGTTTTTCGATGAGGAGAGTTCGAGAATGTTGGTGGATAAAAAATCGAACGCACCGAGTAGTCGTGGAAGAAGTCTAGTGCAATCGATTGCGAAGACTGGAGGATGGCGAAAAACTGTTCAAGAGTTGCTCGACCATGAAGCTAGGGAATAAATTTGAGTGAAGCAGTGATGGGCTGCGGTTCTCCATTTTTTAAGTAATATTGACTGCAGTCGACTCAGAATATATGCGAACTTCGAGAACCGGCAGGTCCCTCGGGCATCTAAGGTGCAATACCTGAAGCCTCAGAATGCACGGCAGTTTGCCCAACATGGACTCGGCAGCGGACTGATTGTATGGATGGGTCAAATAATGCTCCCGCTTCCTGCTTCATCACACGTTCCTCTGGGCAAACTGGACCTAGCGTACGCTGGGAGTTCGGACGGAACAGCAACCAGGTTAAGGGAATATGTTCATGTTGCAATCGCACAATCTTAACGACCCTCCTCCCCCGGCCTTGCCATCGCAGCTCGCTGTCGGAGTAAATATTGTATCGGAAGAACCCCGCCCGCCTAAACATTTGGATGTCTCGAATCCAGCCGGCATCTGAACTAACTCTATCACTGCTTTGAACTGACTGCCGCCTTCAGTTTGTCATGATACGTGGCAATGGTCAATGCCCATTGAGACACCGAAGACAGAGCATGACCTTCAGAGGCCGCGTTCACCGCCCGTACCGAGCCGCCAGACACCTCTTCAAAGAGACTTGTGTTATGATATTGGCTTGGATCTTCCTAAACAACCTCCATTTTCCGATTCACGCGTGGGAAATCGGCTAAGATCAGCCACGTACCTTACAATCACAAGCTCGCCAAACTCAACTGCGCCGAATGGTGCCGATTCCGCGTGTCCCATGAACCGCGGTTCCGCCAGCCAAGAAAGGTCACACACCAGATGTTGTTGCCTTAAGCCAGCAAAGGAGCCGCCGAAAACTGGAGAGATTGTCTGTGCAATGGCAGATAGAGCCGGCAACTTGTCCTCTTGTACGGTAAGCCCGTGTGAAGCGTAGTTCACGACGGTCTCTTCTCACGTCGTTCGGTCAATGGAAAACCTCTTCCGGGCATAGCCCGAGCGGCAAGACCACCTTGACGCTGCTCTGTGTGAATTCCACCACGCGGCGTGCAGCTCGTCGTCTTCCCAGGAAAACCAGCGCCATGGGTGCCGACACTCTCAACGAGCCACCATGGCATTGCATGTCCAAAAGACTCCCATGCCGGCAAATGCCAAAACCCTGGGGGACACTCAAGCCTCTTGGAGAGTCCAGCCCGGTCGTTGATGAGATGTCGCTTGTAGTGGGGTTTCTGAGGCTCCATTCGGTGAGGCTTGGTCAGGATGTCCGTGAGTTCGAGCGTCTCTTGCCTGGTGGCCACGAGAACAGAACCCAGGGTTTTGTCATTAACACGCACGGAGGGATGGCGTGCGCTCTAGGGGAAAGGATGGATTCAAGAAGCCCTGGTTGCATGATGTCCCGCTTGCGGCCGGTATGGTAACAAACGAGTTTCCATGAATGCGCCCCATTTGCGGCAGCTCTCTATTCTTGTCCTCTTCGTCGTCTTGGACGATGCAGAGCGAGTCAACCCATATGTATTCGAGATCGAGCTGCCTGACGACCTCAAAGGCGCCGAGTATCGTCTTGGGCAAGCTTGCGTACGGAATTTCTCCGGTGTAAGCTGTGACCGAGGCCTGACAGTCTGGAAAGGTTGCAGGTCACCCCAGCAGTAGCTGAGAGTTGCATACCAACCGTTCTGGGCCGTTGGTGAGTCGGAGACGTGCAGACTCGGGGGCGCCCTCCGGCGAGACCTGGATCAGCCTGGATGGCAGCAGGACAGACTCATTTCTCTGGCATTCAGAGTGCGACAAACTGTCTTTCTCATCCAGCATTCGCCGCACACTCGCGAGACTGTCAGGGTTAGGTGATGGGTATTTCCCAGGATGTACTCGGGTATGCGGAGCTTTGCAGCAGGATCCTAGAATTGTTGTTGAGCACAAAATTCCGTGCGTTCCGGTTTTTAGAGGCTTGTATGCCGACTTACCATCAGTTGTATGAACGTACCAACTGCAGTAGTACTGTACATTTGTTCTTTGTACTCCGCCATTTTCCCAAGACTTGACTCGATTCTCAATTGGCCTTTTTCGTGAATTTGTCCCTCGTACTTACGGTAGAACTCGAGTTTGTCGCCTCCAGAAAAACGCGGTGAATCATCCTCTCGCCGTTTTTCCCAGTCTTCCTCGATAAAAGTTTGGAGGATGTTTCGCATCATCCTCCCAGGAACGTGACGTCCCACAACGTTCCTGGCTGATAACGATGCACGGGTAGGCACACAGCCCCCCTTGCAGCCTTCTCGACATCCACTCGTATCTCCCGAAAATAAACCTCTTTGCCCCCGAAGATCTCGTAGCCAGAATCTTCTCGCGCGCCGTGCACGGTTGGACCTCCAGAATCGGCCGGACTGACCGGAGGAGTGAAGAGCAGCTGACAGGCCACACAGAGTGTCAAAGATGGGAAATCCTGAATTTAAGGCTTTTTGGCAAGAGATTGCTAGATCCAGTGGCAGAAATGCTCAAAGTAAGGTACTAGTAGGGTACGACTTGGGGAGACAGTCGAGTTGGAGACAAGTATTGACGGGGTAATGAGCTCTAGAAGAGAAGCATGGGTGTGGGTCAAACAACATTGAACCGAATAGGAGACTGCAATCTGGTTATAACTCGAATTCGGATCAATGTTCAGCTCCGAGGTGTCGACAGCGCCGCGAGAAACATGCTGCAGCCTGAAGGCTGACGAACCCAACATCTTTGACCCAATCATGCAGCATTCTGCATGGTTACCCAACTTCAGCTCATGTCAACGCAGTCGTGCTAAGCCACAGAATTGTTATTTTCATGCGCTTTATAGCCGCTGGCTAGTCTTGAAGAAACGGGATTCCAGAGTGGTCTAGCACAGGGGGATTGGATCAGACTCGGGGTGGAACGCATGTATATATCTGAGATTTTCAGGCACCTACACGAAAGGCGGATCACAAAAAATTGGTCAAGGATCTATGACATAAGCACCTGATAGTACCTTAGTCATTGGCAGTACCTGAACCATGTTCGAAGTGCCCAAGCCGTCGCACTGAGCTCTGACAACATCGACATGCGATGTAACTTTCCTTGAAAATCTTGCATCAGTTTCGGATAAAGTTCTTGAGGTTCACTTCTTCCATGGACGGAGACTCTCCTTGTTTCGTTTTATTATGGACTCCTAGCCCTGGGACCGCCGCGTGGAGCTGTTCTTGATGCGTGTATAAGCAACCTAAGATAAGGTACGGAGCATACAGATAGCTTTCTGGTCTGCTCGACGATTCGACTGGACCCTGGCAGACTAGCAAACCACATAGGTAGCACAGTAGAACCACTGTCCCGGATGTCCACCCGATCAAGATAATGCAAAGTCCACCGGTATCCACCAAGCCCAAGTCAACGTCTCCATTTCCCCACACGGGACCGTTACAGAATACCCACCTTGACTGCCGAACCCACTTCCCCGGTACCTATACCCGTTACTCGTTGAAGGCACCGTTGTACTTGACAGATGATTTCCAGGGAAGCACAGTCACATCGGTTTGTAAGGGTGCATCAACGTAATATACAACCAGCTGACCTCACACTTTACTCCGTAAGGGAAATTGACGCGAAACACTGTCAGGCGCAGAACAACTGTGACCGGAAGTCAAGCAAAAGCCGTACATAGTCCCGCTAGTCAGGGTTTGGGAGGAGCGATAAGGCCAGAACTCAAGATCGCAGGCTCTGGGATCGGCGATGCGGTTCTGGGCTGGACTATCTACTTCAAGTTGCGGTTTCATGTTGGCCCATGAGGCGCTTTGGCAATAACTGAGTCAGGAACCAGAAGTACTGCGCCGGCGCCCGGGATCCGTGCCCTGATCTCTTTCGTTGTTGCTTGTCCTTCCCTTCATCACTGTTTTTATTCCCGTCAAATCGAGAGCGGGATGAATACCTGTCAGGCAAGTGCCCTCACTAATCGAAGTGGAGAAAATATTCACGAACGATTTCTCGATGTCCAATGCTTGAGATACTACGGTGTACTTTCTTCGAATCGGAAACTTACCGACGAAGGACTCCACGACGAATGCTCATTGATCGTCATCCCATTTCATTTCCATTCGACGAACTGCGTCTGAACATGAACCACTGCGCACTGGTCGCACCTGAGAGACAGCTTGGCCAATTGAGACCGGCATTGTTTGCGAGGTGGCTGCCAACCAGCTGCTAATAGTCCGGTGTTTGGTCTTCTATGTGACACCCTACCTCCTTACTAGGAACGCAGCCGTTTCATTACTGCGCAGTATTGTGCTACATCAATCAAAAGGTGAGAAAGGCCGATGTGACTTCGCCTTGGCAAGGGGGAGAGGGCTGAAGGGCTTGAGAGGGGCAACAGGATCGCTGCAGGGGGTCCTCGCAAGATCGCCTTCAACCGGGAAATGCGCGACCCTTTCGGGACTAGCTGATTTTCTGAAAGTTCCCAAGCCGGCGCTTTGACCGCGGATTTCAGTCCACCGATGTGATCGACAACCCAGTCATGGGTGGCCTCGCTTGGGGGCTCGCAACCACCCCAGACTTTTTCTTTGCAAACTGGAGCCTTCCCCGGATTGCCCCAGAATCTCGCGATTCCAGAATCTTGGTTAGGCCCTTCACCTCAACAAGCGGACCGAGCGAAAGCGAGAAGCATGGATCCTGCAGCTTGTTTTTGTTAAAACATACCTCGGTTCCCCATGGCGGACGTCGACTTCCCATGCTCAGCCAGACTCGCCCCTCCTCCCTCCCCTTGACGGCGATTTCGAGTTGATGAACCGGCCCTGGGCTCCACTCCGGTTGCATTGCGACGCAGCCGTGCCGTCCGTCCTGTCCCGCCCGTCCCTCGTCATGTCGCCGACGATCTCATCAACCGTTCTCATGCATCTCCATGTCTCGGCCATGACACGACGCGACGACTCGGCACCCCGCGAGGTGCCAAACTACGCCGGGCGGCTGCTCTGGGCGATATGGACCTTGACCATCGCCTCCGCAGTATTTCTCGCCTTACGAGTGTATTGCCGTCTGTCGCGGAATCGGTCACTCTGGTGGGATGACTGGTTCTTGATTGCCAGCTGGGTACGGTCCATCTACTGGCATCCCGTCTTCCCGTCTGGTCAGCGGTGTCCTGAACTAATCCGAGCTTCCGAGCGCAGGTAACCGTTCTCGTCTCGACCGCCCTGCTCACCGAAGCGACCAAATGGGGCGTCGGCCTGCATTACGACGACATGGAATTGGAAAAGATGCCTGTCATGTCCCTCCTTTCGTACATCGCCGGCTTTTCCACCATTCTGGGAGCGGCATGGAGCAAGACCTCGTTTGCTGTGACGCTTCTACGAATATCGGAGGAAAGGTGGACCAAGTGGCTGATCTGGTTCATCATTATATCGGTCAACGTCGTGCTCGGCGTATCCGCTACGATTCTCTGGATTTCATGTTGGCCGATACCGAAGCTCTGGTACTACAATATGGAAGGGACGTGCTGGCCAAAGCATATCGTTGAACAGTATCAGACTTTCACGAGCAGTACGCAAGCCCTGGCATACAAGGGTATGGATGTTTTGGGAGAACCCGCTGACGACGGAGACAGTCTATTCCGGCACACTCGATATCGTGCTTGCAATCCTTCCCTGGAAGATCATCTGGGCTCTGACGATAAACAAACGGGAGAAGCTCGGTGTAATGGTCGCAATGAGCATGGGTACTCTGTAAGTATCACAATCCTGCTCTTCATCTGCGCCGTTTACCAACTCTCTACGGTCCAGCGCTGGCATCGTCGCCTTTCTGAAGCTCATGTCCCTCGACGACATCTCGGATGATACTTGTAAGTGCTGTCCTTCTTTGCATCTTGTCCTCATCCGAGTTATTCAGAGTTGAGTCTGACAACGCAAAAGCTACGGCTGTGGACATCAAAGTCTTTGGAACCGCTGAACCCGCAATTTCCATAATAGCGGCGTCGATTCCTGTCCTTCGAGCCTTCATTCGAAAAAATGCCACCAAGAATCCGCGGTCGGTCACATTTGTTCACCTCTCCGATTACCCCCGTTCGCGTTCTCAACGGTCAATCACTTCCGCGAAGAAGGGGTCCGATGAAGTTCTCGTGACGAATGCTTCAAGGATGTCGCATACCGCAGCCGACAACCAAAACTTTGCCTTGCAGGACCGGGAACCTGGGACAAGCGCTGCCGGGACATGGGGTAGATCTTGGTATGACTTTGACGCCTAACCCAAACGTATTGATGGAAGAGCAGTTCGCTAACAACGCCATAGAAACTTCCTTGTTATATCAAACCAATTTAAGCAACTACTTTCTGGTGTTCCAACCCAACCCAGCCATGAGCGTGAATGAACAAGGCCGCGATCTACCGCAACCCGATGGCCATTCGCCGCAGTCGTTGAAGAGCCGGCGTCGTCCACTCCTAGCCACCCCCGCGTACCAAATCCTCTCTCAGCGACCTCCCGCCACCTTCCAGCCGTCTCTCCTGAACGTAACCGCACCGCCTCTCCGAGGTGGAGGTCAAGCAACTTCCGCCATTACGTGGATGACACATGACTGGGCCATCCGAGACTCAAGATCCAGGCTTGACAGACAGTTACAGCCTTCAAGACACGACTTCGGCGGGCTAGGGTGACCCGTTTCGACCGAATTGATCAAAGTTCAACTTGATGAGCTGCCCTACACTGGCATTCCCGCGTTGAGGGCTGGAACGCCTCCGGGGTGAACTCGTTCCGTGGACACTGCCAGTGATCCCCGCAACATACCAGGTCCCTAGGGTACTTAGCCTTAGGCCATTATCGGTTTGCTGCCCCGGCCCGGAACATCTTGCTCCATCAACTTGGGCATCTCCACCGGATACTCTGCGTCAAAAACCGATTCGTTCTGTGTTGTTGCCCGGGCCCACTACAGTTCAACCCCTGTTGGTCTCCATCTGTCAATAGCTAGGGGATTTCACCTCGATTGCGATTTGTACTGGTATCAACCGTGTCGGCCTGTAGCCTTCCAACTTCCAAGTCAAAAACGGGAGATATACTGATACCAGTACCCCTCCAACTCGTCGCTGTGCCTGGTTTCAGAGGCTTGTTTTCCCGCCAACCAGGTGCTTGCCAGTC
Organism: Parathielavia appendiculata; assembly: GCF_033297405.1. Classification (NCBI taxonomy): domain Eukaryota; kingdom Fungi; phylum Ascomycota; class Sordariomycetes; order Sordariales; family Chaetomiaceae; genus Parathielavia; species Parathielavia appendiculata. The sequence goes on from NW_026944224.1 coordinate 85,522, forward strand.
AAGGGTGCCATGCGCGGGACGCCGGTCGCTTCCATGCACGGCATCCCATTCCAAAACCTTGGCGCATGCGACATTGCAGGTTACCGCAACGACCACGTATTCGGGTTCGGAGGTGTCCCATCCGCACACCTGCATCAGCGCCTTCCTCAACCGGACATCGGATCTCAACGTCTTTGCCGGAAGGAGTTCTGCCATTCCTTATGCATAATTACACGGCGTTCCCTAAGGTCGCCAGTTCAGGTATCTGGTCGAGGCCGCGGGCTTCACGACGTTCACGCTTGAAGCGTGGTCTTTTCAACGGTTGTGTCTTCCGGCGGGTTGACCTTACACTACGTTGAAACTGGGATGTTCCTTAGCTGTGCGAATTGCGCGGCTCACGGCGGGCGAGGATCTGTCGGGCCGCTTGACGACCCGTAGCGGCATCCGCAGCCGAGCCTTCCGTCCGGAAAACCTGACCTGTACCGGCATCCGCAGCCGAGCCTTCCATCCGGAACACCCATGTCTTGAATGGAAGCCCCGACGGCTCACCCCTGGTTGCGGAGTCGACAGTTGGCTACGGTTTGGCAGACAGGTCAATATAACTGGCATGAGGACCGAACTGCCACCGTTGTAAACGGCGTTTGAGTGTGGCAGAAGGATTTCACAGCTCTCCGTCGTTCAGACAGCATAACGACCCCCTTCCGTCAAAGCTTTGCCCCCAGCTCCCCTTCTCCGGCATTCGACTTGACCACCTTGCACATATCATCATGCGACTGTCCGTTCTCATCCTCGCTCTCGCATCCGTTGCGGCTGCGGCGCCATCATGCCAGCCTCGAGGTCAAGTTCGCTATCTGGGTAGAGTGAATCCAGCGACCAAGGAGTTGAGCTGGCCAAGCACCGGTGTCTCATTCGCCTTCACGGGAACGTCCGCTACCATTGGCATTACCGCTGTCAGTGGCACCAATAGTGCGGACTTGATCATCGACGATGGCGAGCCCGTTCTCCTCTCCAACTTCGTGGCCGGCACTCCCATCTCCACGCCGACCCTGCCTCGGGGTAACCACACTGTCGTCCTTCGCAGACGCTCCGAGCCCGCCTACGGCTCCATGTCTCTCGGCGACATCACCACCGACGGCCATCTTCTCCCTGCCCCGGCAGCTCCGAAACGGCAGATCGAAATCATCGGCGACTCCATCACCGTCGGCTACGGGCTTGACGGCACGCATCCCTGCACCAACACCGCTGAGCTCGAGAACAGCCCGAAAACGTACGGTGCCCTGGCCGCCAATTCGCTCGGCGCCGACTACAGCATCATCGCCTGGAGCGGCAAGGGCCTGGTCCGCAACATCGCCTCGGCCACCCCCGATACCAGCCCCGTGATGCCGCAGCTCTACACCCGCTACGGCGCCGAGGACGCCGACAACAGCTACCCCTTCCCGGCCTCGTGGTCCCCCGACGCCGTCGTCATCAACCTCGGCACCAACGACTTCAGCTACATTGCCTGGGACGCGTCCGGCCAGCCTTACAACGCGCGGGCAACCCTCAACATGACCCAGTATGTCGATGGCATGGTCCAGTTCGTCCGGAATATCGAAAAGCACTACCCGGCCGCGCACTTCTTCCTCGTCAGCTCCCCGATGCTCAACGACGGCTGGCCGACGACGGCCGACGCGCAAAAGACGACGCAGGTAAACGCGCTCAAGGAGGCGGTCGCGCGGCTCGGGGCGGCAAAGGCCCATTTTGTGGACTGGCCTTCGCAGGGGGCCGAGGTCGGCTGCGACTATCACCCTAATGCGGCCACGAATGCGGCGTTTAGCGCTACGCTGGCCGAGGTCATCGCTGGGGTGCTGGATTGGTAATCAGGAGGCAGTGCCAGAACGGTAGGCAAGTCGTGATTCCAAAACTGACACATTCTGGAAAATATTGACTGACATCCCTGAGCAGAGTATACCTATGGTGCTGCGAGTACCTTTTGCGCAGTGGCAAGGGGGCCTCACGCCGACCGGATTTAGAGGATGAAGAGTGACGTGTCCCGATAGGTTCTCAGGCGTTCACCAAGGGTCATGGAGATGACTCGCCGAATCCCTGAGCATCATATAGGGAAGTCCAACTCGGCCACTCGGTTTCCGAGTTTGCCTAAGCCTCTATGGTATCTAGGTAAGCTCTATGGCAGGTTTTGTTCTCTCAGTGCCGCGGCCTTATATAGGGTGTATAATTCCGCTTTTCCCCAACTTCTTGTCCTCGAGGACTAGGCATTGCGAGCTGCACTCGGGAAGCACTAGTTCCCTACGGCGCAGGGACCTGACCTGAGATAGACAGGGCACTGCTCCTCTAGGTAATTGAGTTGCATCTACATGAAGCCATCTCAGTACAGTTCTACGATTCCAGTATTCTTTCCCTACTGCGGTCTAATGCACAGCAGTGGTTCGACATATTTTTCCGGCAGTAGTGTGTTGACTGCTTCCATGTCTCTCCTGCTTGAATCGTCTACTTTCTACCCCTTTCGCTGTCCTTCTGCCTCTTTCTTTTTCATCCCAAGGATTTGCCTCCCTTCATTTCCGCTCTGCTTGACGCTTGAAGACTTCTCGGACTCTCGCCCCTTTTGGACCTCTCTCGTTGGTATTGCTGTAGTCGAAATTGTTCTGCGGCTAGTGTTTAGACGATCACCCGGGGAACTCGGAGGATGGAGGGAGGCGCTGTTGGAGCGAGGTTTGGGTTGAATCGGCAGTTTTGGGTCGATGATGCTTCTGATGCGGCATTAGAGGGTTTCTGGCTTGGGCCTTTCATCCATGGGTGCGCCAGAACTTGTCTTGCCGTGATGCGCTTCTGGGGATAGTAGTCGAAGATCTTACAGAGGAGATGGGTGAAGAGCGCTGCGTCGTCCTTTCCAGTGAGCTTCAAGTCCCGAGCACTGAACTTGTCGTGCGCGGCTCGATTCCAAATGGTCGGAGTATGGAGACAAAGCCACTCTCTCCCACTGGCTGTCTTGCCGGAGCTCACGGGTCTCTGCGGTTCGCGAATAACGCCCACCTGGGTGTCGAGAGTAAAACCCATTACGTTCAGTGAAGTCACCAAGTGTCGTATATTCGATGCCCCGTTGCAGAGGCTGATGAACGGGATAACCATCCCGAACTGGAAATGACATCCACTCTCGTGGTAGGCTTCCTAGTATCTGGCACATTCTTGATGCTATGGTTAGTGGAGAGCTGCCCATGCAGTTCTGAAAAAGGGCCACTGGATCTCTCAATTCGTATAAGATGCGTCCTCGGGCCCAGACGTCGGCGAGCGGTCTATTGGTCAGGGTGAAGACGTTTTTAGCTGCCATGTATTGGTGACGATGTGAGATAGCTGTATGGGCGCGTTTCTGGTAGAGAAGGGCGTGGTCAAAGTCGATGATGCAGAGCCTAGCTGATAGGCAGTTTGACGGAAGACGTCCGAGATTGACCGGTACGACTACATATTCGGGTGCGGGTTATGGGCTCTCCGGGAAGAAGAACTCGAGAATTTGTATCCGCGGCGGACCAAATATTTGATCGAGTTGCTCCTCCATCAAGTAATCGAGTGGGTTGGCGAGGCGGATGGCAATATTGCTGAGTGTGAAGTCTAGGTAGGATGTGATGTTTAATAAAGTGACTCGCTGCGAGATTCGGAGGGCAACAGTAGCTTACCTCCATGACAGACTCCGAGGGCATGCATGGCGCCGAGCGCCCGAGCAAGCAGTTGTGCGAAATTAAAATCCGTGTGATGACTGTTGGAAGACTTTGGATTGCTAAACTTGGGTCTTTAGTACTAAAGAAACCGCGTTTGTCTGGGCCCTAGCAGTCCGGATAGGATGATGTGTTGTTTCTTGGTACGGAACAAAGTCAAGGGGCAAGGTCAGATGCATGCGGTCAAACTCGCCGATAATATTCTCACTCCCATGCGTCCACTAAGTCGGACTCATGTCTCCCTCCATCAGCATTCAGCACCCAAGCAACTTCAGGTCATGTCATTGCTTGGTCCTTGCTATCTGCAAACGTCAAATGCGCTGTAGATAGAAAGCTCCATGAGTGGTATGCTGCCCTCAAGGAGCGTGCGGGTACCGACAATCTCAAAGACCGTCGCCGAGCGCTCAAGCGCTATAACACTGCTATCAACATCTTCAACCGTAAGCCGAAGACATACAGGACTGGCTCTCAAACTGGGAAACAGCCATTGGCGAAGGTACTTGGACCTGTTTCGCTCCCAGTGATACATGTACACAACACGGCCACAGTCCTTGTCAGTTTCTCGGGCTTGCTCTGCCCTCAGACCTACGGTCATGCTCCACCACGCTCTCCCAATAGCAAAGTTCATTGCCATAGCATGGCGAGCTCGCTTCACCCGCGATCTCCGTATTATCTCATTCGGTGCCCTCACAGAGAGCACATAATGATCCGACTACTGGAGTAGCTATGCCAAGTATGTGACTTGATAGAGCTCTTGTAGAATACACCCTTGAACATGTAGATGTCTTTCACCTCCAACTACACAAATATATCGTTAGAGACCGGTTCAAGCCTTATCTTGCTCCTCCGCTGTACTGAGCCATATATTTCTAGTGGTCCAAGCCCAATCTAGTGCCTGGCCTTGCCAGATCAACACCTTCCATGTAGATTTTCTTACAGTGCCGCGACAACGCCAGCGACACCCAGCACGACGGCAGCCGCAGCAGCGACGAAACCAGTCTCCCTGGGCGCCGCAGCACCACCAATGGACGAGCTGGTCGTCGTCGTAACAGCATTGGTGTTCTCTCCCCCACCTCCTCCCGTACTCTGCGGCGGAGCAGTGGCACTCCTCGCCCCGGTCTCAGTCTCCTCGTCATCCCCTGCCGTACCAGAAGTCGAAGTCGACACCGCCTCATCCCCACTCGCCGTCGCGCTTGTCGACACCCTCGTCCTGGTCGTCGACTTCGCCGCAGTCCCCGTCCTCGTCCCCGAACTCAGCATATCCTCATACACATCCACCAGCACCTGCACAGCTCGCGTACAGCTCTCGGCATTGGTGACAATTAAGAACTGCATCATAGCCGAGACCTCCCCGCCGCACTCGCTCGCAATCGAGCGTGCCTCGTCCGCCACGCTGCTCGCCCAGGAATGGACCTCGCTCGTGTAGCTGTCATACGCCGAGCTGAGCGAAGCCGGAGGCGTGATGCTCGCGCTCGCGGCGCACAGTGTCGTCAGCGAATCGTCGATCCCTGCCGTGGCCGTCACCGCGAAGCTCTCGCCGATGCTGCGCAGCAGCGTGAAGAGGTCGCCGTCGGTCGGGGTCGGCGCGTCCTGCGCGAGTGAGAGGTACTCGCTCATGCACGACACCGACTTGGCGCGGCTGCCGGTGAGGGAGAATTGCTGGCGGGGCGCGAGGCCTGGTGCTGGGACGGCGAGGAGGCCGGCGCCAGGGGTGATTAAGGGTTGGGCCGGGGCGGGAAATGGGTTGGCTAGGGCGAGGGTGGCGACCGCGAGTGCTGTGGTGTGCATGTTGGTGGTGATGGGCCGATGGTTATGGTGCGCTGGGATAGGAAGTTGGACGACTGATGATGGGTGAGGATTAGAGTGGGCAGAGCAGGTCTGCCTTGCATTTAAGTTCGTATGGAAGGTGCGGATTTTCAGGCCGTATTCCTGGATTTGCTGTCTACTGTGTGAGCTGCACGAGGTGACGCATGGCGGGTGAATTAATTGAATTGATCTTGAAGGGCAGGGGTGAGCAATTTCTTAACACCCTAGCGAACCAACAACCCGTCCTCGAACTTGCAGGTTGAAGGAGTGGTTGGTCGGGGTGGACGAGAGGATGTATCAACTTTCCAACAATCATCAGGGATGGACCCGGCGATGGCATGGAGCAGGAAAAGAATATATAAGTTAATCGATCCTCCAAGTCCCAAAATTCATAGTTCACTCCAGGAGGACCGCGCAACTCTGCTAATGCCAGTGAAACCATAAGGGCCGAGAGCCACAGTGGTACAGGGTTGCTGTCCCGACCACATCTGTATTCTTTATTGAGAGTAGCACCGTGACAACCCATACTACCCGAAGCTGCTGTCATCTCAGAGCGCAGTGCCAAGCGTCTGATGGGAGATGCTTTCCTGCAAGGTGCTTTATTTCTTATTGATGCATGTGCTGCAGCTGCTGCATTGATTGCTCCACCGCACCCCTGAACCGAATCCTGTCGGTGAGCGGTTAGAGAGGCCTTGGCCAGCATGGCTTGCTCTGCCCAACGGTTCAGCACTCAGCCGGCCGGGTGGTGACGGATTGGCGGTCTTGCGAAGACAGCGCCAAGCAAGGCCTAGGCATCGAGAACTCTCCAGAGGGACTTGTGTTTGGAGACGGCGAGCCACCCGTGAGTGGTAGGAGCTTACTCGCCGGTACTGCTGCTGACAAGAAGTGCCTGGTAATACCAAAATTGGGTACACAACGAGACAACCTCAGCGGACTTCCAATACAGTTCACTTACAGGCATGTGAGCCGGCTTTAGGCTCCTCCACATCCTCCCCGGCAGCCGCCAGGACGACGTCCAGTGTCTGCTTGTTGCCTGCGAGTTGGCGGCCGAGGCCGTTCGGTTTGAGGCTCTCTCGTATGTTTGGGGCGACCCCTCCCGGAAGACTCCTATCCAGATCAAACGGGCTCACCCTGCACATCGGCGAGAATCTCAGGAGTACGCTCCTCAACCTTCGGGCTCGCCGATAAAGCTCCGGTCGTCTGGGTGGACGCCATCAGCATCAACCAACAAGATCCCAAGAGAGGGTCCAACAGGTTCGCCTCATGGGGGATATTTATCGCGGGGCAACTCAGAGAGTGTTGTGGTTGGGGGACGCCGTCAGCCATCCCGGCCGGGATAAGGACACGGCGCGTGCTTTCCATGTCGTCAAGAGACTTGCGCAGGACGCGGCGGACGTCAGGAGGAACCCGCTCAGAAAAGTCGAGTACCAAAAGGGTGCAGTCTTCGACGAATTCAAATTTGACGGATCCGTGGAGAGCATCTTCTTTGAAAATCCGTGGTGGCGGCGAGCGTGGACGGCTCAGGGAATCGTCCTGGCCAGGCGGGCGCTGCTGGTCAGCGGTCGCTACCAGGTCGATGGGGACCTGTTCCGCTCGGCCATGCATCACAGCGCGGCTTTGGGCATAGCGCCTTGGAACCACTTAGTCTTTGGAAACTATGTCGATCCTCCCACGACGCCGTTTTGGAAGGTATAGGCCATCCGAAAGCTTGCCACCGTCGCGAATCCAACCCCCGCCGACGAACTCCTTTCGTACCTGGTCCGGACCTGGAGCCGTCATGCCACTGATGCGCGAGACAAGATCTACTCGGCCTTGGGTTTCGCCAACGGCAGGCTAAGCGCTCTGGGGATTGCGCCAGATTATCGAAAGCCAGTTCGGGATGTCTACCGAAACGCGCAGAGGAGACTGCTGGAGGTGTCCGGAAATCTGGACATGCTCGGGCTATGCTTCCCGTTCACAACACCCGGGACCTTGTGGTTGCCCTCTTGGGTCCCGGACTGGGGCCCGGCCAACAGGATGGCTTGACCGCTGATGATGGATGCTCATGGTGACCCGCGGAGAACCCATGCATCGCCGGGATTCAAAGCCGCACGTCGATGGGAACATGATGGAGAATGCTTGGTTCTTCAAGGGCACGTCATAGACACCATCTTGACCCTCGGACCCGTCCAGCACCATTATGACGACCGAGGTGGGATAATGATTACATATATGCTGACTTGGAGGAGGACGGCGCGTCCAAAAGGATTTTCTCCGATTTCCGCCGCGACAAGGCAAAGGAGGCCGGACACATATTCGACTACCTTGCCTTAGCGTCCCTCACTTGGCGGCGTATCTCGAATGGGAAGAGTTTGCCAGAAACCTGAGGTCAACAAACCCCGACAGCTCCGGCACTGGCAGCCACGTGTCGATTCTTGCCCAGACCCTCTGCACGGAAACGTTGATGCCTGGCGGATACCATGCCCCCCAGCAAGTTTCCCAGGCGTGGTTCGACACCCTCTCCCCGATGGAGAGGCTAATGACTACGGGGCTGGACAGGCCATCAAGGGTTTTCAATGGCGTTGAGCTTGCTGGGGCTCCTCAAGAGCACGTGGCATAGCCATGGGGACTTCGTTCCGTATCTGGCTCAAGCAACGGATCGCAGACTGGGCAGCACAGGTGAAGGTTACCTCTGCCTTGTTCCCATGCAAACTTGGGTTGGGGACCAGCTATCTATCCTGAGAGACGGTCAGATCCCCGTTGTTCTCAGCCGACCCCTAGGAAATGGCTGTATGCAGTTCATTGGCGAGGCTTATGTTCATGGCATTATGGATGGAAAGGCTTCTCAGGAATAGAGGTGCAGCGAGATCTCAAGATTAGGGGATTTCAAGGAGGGGACTGTTGATTGCTGATTGTGTTATGCATGTCTGCGTCAAAACTCCACGGTTAACCGACGTCTATCCCAACGTCGTCTATCTAATTCAACATGATATCGTACCCGTCCCTGTTGATGCGCACCTGCTCCCCTCCTAGACCGTACTTACGCCTAACTAGCTCAAAGATGATCAGACCGGCACTGGTGCTCGGCACCTGGCGGATGGTGTTCCACCAGAAGCCCCGGTACAGCCACTGGCGCATGCTGAGGCCGGCCGCTTGGGCTTCACCAACACACTCCGCCCAGGTGACCCGGTAAGCATCGCGGTAAGCTTTGAACATCCGGTATTTCGCTGGCGGCTTTGACAGCGCTTCGTCAAACCCAACCTCCCGCCTGAGCCTCCTCGCTTTGGCGTCCAACGACTCAAGCCGTTCCCAATGCTCCGCCTGGATGTGCGACAGCGGGTGGAGCACAACCTGCTGCATCACCGAGGCGCCCATGCCCGCGAGCAACAGGAAAGCCGGCTCGATGGCATAATGCGGCCGGATGATCGTCGGCATCCCGGGATTCTCCTCCGCGATTACCTCCCCTCCGCCCCCATCACCAAGGCCCGGCCTCCTCCGGGATAGCAGCACGACGGCGTCTTCGTTGAGCGACCCATAATACCACGCCACAAAACTGTAATAGCCCTGCGCCTTGAGGTACTCAAACACGCTAAAGAAAACCGCATTCCCAAAACTATCCTTCAAAAACGACAGCCCCCACCCGGCAAAGATCCCCCTCACCCCGATCTCCTTCATTTTCTCAGCACTAAATGCCCACACACTCTTAATCGGCCTTCCCCTATTCCCATTACCATTACCAGTACCTCTAACAGCGTTCCCACTCCCCGTCAATCCCCCTCCTCCCGCACCTGCTGCCCCAACGCCAACCCCGTTCCTAGCATCCCATCTAGCCTGCACAGCATCCAACGGCGCCGCGACGACGCTCTGGATTGCACCCGCCAGTAACCCGGCCGCAAACGTCTGCGCCGGCGCGGGAGGCGGGTACACGCGCTTGCTCGCGAGCGCGCTGTCCGGGTGCAGCCGCCCCAGGACCTGCAGGTAGCTCGTGTAGAGCACGGCGCCGACGCCGACGTTGGCCAGCAAGGGGGGCAGGATCTGGTCCGGCACGACGCGCCAGCCGTGGTGGCGGACGGCGGACGCTAGGACGGCTGGGGTGGTGGACCGCAGGCGGGAGTGGAACCAGTGCAGTAGGAGGGCTTTAGTAGAGGAGGATTTCGTTGTTATCTTGCCGGTGGAAGAGGGTGGGATAGGAGAGGTAGACCGTACTGGGTCGGAGGAGGACTGCAGGTGGTTCGATTGCCGTGCGGCCACGTGCTCCTGCTCCTGCAGGGTGCGGACGTAGGCGAGGTAGTCGACGCGCGTCCGGAAGAAGGCCTTGACCGGGGCGCGGAAGTAAAATGCGACGGCCTGGGAGGTGAGAGCGCGCACGCCGGCGGCCGAGGCGCCGGTTGCGGCGTTGCTGCTGGGGGCCTTCTCCGGGAGCGGGGTGTTGTCTGGGATGGCGGGGAGGAGGCCTGGGTAGAGGGTGCCAGCGCCAAGGTTGAGACCGAGCGTGTCCTCATCCGATGGCGGAGGGGAGAGTGGACTTGGTGATGGTGCCGTGGCTGGGAGGGAGGAGCCGTTGTCACCTCGGCTGCGGTGGCTGGGGAAGGACATGCTGCGGGTGCATTTTTTATTCTTCTCGCGAGTCTCGCAGTCTGCAATGCTGTCGATCTCGGTGAGGGGATTGCAACGCTAACTTGGCCGTGACCATGAATCTTCGTTGCCACGTGGGTGAAGCGTGTTCAGAGTCCGGCGCAAGGCAATGCGGCAACGTTGGAACCAAGGCCAGATCCGTGACCGAGCCTCAGATATGGTTGTGTTTCGCGCTGGATTTAACCTTGCCGATGTGGGGGAGTTTCTCGGTAGTTGCGTTGGCGAGCCAGTTGGTTGCCAGGCGGTAACGGCTGCCAAGGCTCCCGTCGTTCTCTTGACTTTGAGCAGAGAAACAGACAACATCCCATTATTAACGCGGCATCAATACTCTCTTGGGATATATGAATTAAACAAATCTACTTTAAAGAAAACAGACAAAGTAGATGCCTGAGAATGGGCGACTGGACCAAGTCCCGTTCGGATGAGAACCAGGCGAGGTTAGACGGCCTGAATAAGAGACAGGGTTAGGGCTGGTCCAAGTCACTGCAATGCAACGGCTCTCCATCCACAAAGGTCGCAAACTCGACCGAAATCAGGGCAGAAACGGACATTTCCGATTTCTTCTAAACTCCAGGTGTTCGGCTTGGACTCCCAGGTGGCGCATCGATTGGCTTTCGCACGCCACAGAAACGCCAGCGACAAAGACCAAAGGTAACGTCCCTAATTCCTCCAGGGGCCACTTGGCGGAGCATGTCAAGGCTTGGCATCAAACGGCCACAATCCGGCATTGCTCCCTTTGATTGGTTCGAGCATTGCAGCCAAAATGCGGCGTCAATGCAATGCCCAGGAAGCTGACTGGGCAAGACAGCCATGAGCCATGCGGGCCGATAGTTCATGAACTTCATGCCACCTTCCCGATCTTCAAGTTCTGCCCCGAGATGGCGAATGGGATTCGCCCGTCGCAACATGCCAACTGTGGGAAGACATTGTCTACTGTCACACTAGGCTGTCATCTACAAAGCACCAAGAATCGACAGGGGTGAGGAAATGGACGGCCAAGAACTTCTCTCGTACGAATCAGCATGAAAGTAGTATATAGGCACCTCAAACCTCCCTGAGGGACAGGACTCAGGGGGCGACTCTGGCTGTGCACGCTTCTTACCACCACTAGAGCCAGCCACAGTCATGACCAGACTCTTCCCCAGCAGCCTGCTGCTACTCGCAGCGGCAGTTCCCGCCATCCTCGCTGCGCCCCCTCTCCTCCTCCCCCGCGCGCCAACACCACCTACGGCCCTGCCCCAGCGCGCCACCGCCAACGACCTCCGCTGGCAACCTTCGCTGGACTTCGACACGGACGGCTGCTACAACGTCCCCGCCATCGACGCCCAGGGCAACATCGTGCAGGGCCTGCCTCATTCGTGGACGGGCACGTCGACCGACTGCCGCGACCTATCAGACCTGAACAACAACAACGTCTACTCGCGCCAGCGCTGCAACAACGGCTGGTGCATCTACCTGTACGGCTACTACTTCGAGAAGGACGTGGCCATCCCCAACTTCCTGGACACGGGCCACACCCACGACTGGGAGCACATCGCCGTGTGGGTGCGCCAGTCGACGGGCCGGGCCGAGTACGTCGCGGCGTCGCAGCACGGCAACTACGAGATCAAGCCCGCCGGCGAGGTCCGCTGGGATGGGGACCATCCCAAGATGGTGTACCACAAGGACGGGGCGAGCACGCACTGCTTCCGGTTCGCCAACGCCGACGACGACCGCATTGAGAATGCGAAGGGGGTGTGGTTCCGCGGCGCGCTTGTTTCGTACAATGGCTTTCCGTCAACGGCCGTCAGGGAGAAGCTGTTTGCGTACGACTTTGGGGCTGCGACGATTGATTTCAAGGACTCGACTTTTGCTGGGGCCATCGCCAAGGCGAAGCCGTCCGCTGTCACGTTTGATGTGAACGCTGATGTTGGCTCGCCAGGAAGTCCTTGAGTGTTGGACGGAAGGACGGATTCAATTGGTTCTTGGACATGATATATTGGATAGAGTCTGTCCCTCCCCTTTGTATGAGATGGTTCTTGATTAACGTTAGAAGAAAACCTGAGACTGGGGCTGATCTGCGCAGAAGATCCGAGAAAAGTGTACCTATGTGAGATTTACAGGGACGATCTCAGGGAGCTTGCTAACTGCTATCGGACTCGGACAGTCGCAATATTACAGATGTAGCGTTAAAACTTTGTACGCTGTCAATGAATAACTCATCATAGTAGCATCATGGGAAATTTCAGACAGTCATCGGTATGTATACACGGGGGTTTGTTTATAACTATGTTTCGGTTGACGGTCAATGTGAAATAAAACATAAGGTAACATTTGAGGCTCAGCCTATTGCATTAAGTGTGCAATCAAGGACATCCGAGATGAAGAAATACACAATTACCGGGCCTGCAATTTAGTTACTTGGGGGCTCTGGGCTGGTCTTTGCACAGGCAGCCCCCTTACAGGTACACAAATCCAATGCCATGGCCACTCCTCAAACACAGGTGTTTGTTTCCAAGTACCATTTACGAGGAAGTAATATGTACCGCGAAGCAGAATATGTACAGGTGAAGCAAAGCCAGCAAGCAGCTGAAGTCATCCGTCCGCGGTTGATGCTCGCCCCTTTCCCCAAGAGCAACTCTCCCGCCTCATTCCATTATCCAGCTATTGGCTCTGTTATAGCAGCCTAGCACTTGACGACCGGGGGACCGGGGTTGATGTAGCTCGTAGGCGTAGGCCAGTAGAGCTGGAACAGGATGCCCGGGTCGGTGGCCTTGTAGGCGCCGGGGAATGAGACGAGCGAGCCCGTGTTGAGCGTGCCGGTGCCCCCCGTAACGTTGATCTGGGCGCACGAGATGTACAGCTGCGCCCCACCGAGGCTGCCAGCGCTGTGAAGAGCGATGTGCTCGACGCGGAGCAGGTACTCGCCGTTGGCGACGCAGCTGGGGATCTGCACCGACACCTCGGTCTTGCCGTCGCTTGGCCAAGTGATCTTGCTCGTGCCGAGTCCGGACGGTCCGTCCTGGTAGATCTTGAACCAGACGGCGCCCTTGCCGTCAAAGGTCGCCGCCGTCTTGCCCGCGGGCACCTTGGCCAGGTAGAAGTGGAGCGGGCCTGGGTGGCCGATGCTGGTGTCGACCGTAAAGGTCACGGTGCCGCCGGCTTGAACTGAAACGGTCTTGGGGGCGCCCTTGCCGACGTCGCGCTCGTAGCAGGTCATCTGTGGGGTTCACCGGTGTTAAGAGCGTTTCATTTCTGGCTTGGAAGAGGAGTAGACTGGCATACCGATGCAGAGTTGACATCTTGGACGGGCCCGTGCGAGTAGTGGTTCTCGGTGATGCGGATCGTCTCCCACTCGGCCGAGGTCACGCCGTTGACCTTGGTCTTGGGGAAGGTGTCTTGGCTGTTATTAGCATCGGTTGTGGGCGAAGGGTTGCGCGGACCTTACAGTGGGCGTTAGCTCCAGCTGCTGCAAGCAGCGCAATGGTCGTGGTGAGCTTCATGGTATGAGACTGCGAACGATAGTGTACTGGAGCCGAGTGCTGATCAGAGACAGGCAGGAAGGATCTCCAGGATGGGGCTTGAATGGGTCTTTATAGTTGCTGATCTCCCGGCCCCCCCCCCGGACCCGGACATCGGACTGTGTCAAGTCATCTTCGCGCTCTCTGGTACTCTTCCCTGCCCATTCCATGCCTCGTCGTCTGCGGGTTGCATCCGCATGGGGCAATGCAACTGCAGGTTGTAAGGTGGGCGCCTGATGGTTCTGCGATGCCCATCTGTGGATGGATTTCATCACAGTTCCAAGGCCTGGTGCCCAGATGGAGGGTTGTTCCGCGGCCGGAAATAGATGATCTTGCCAGGCGCAGCCCGGTTTCGCGTTGGTGGTCCAGCACTGGTTGGGTGGAGCTCACAATTCCTTCAAGTACCGCTGTGTAATGCCGCTACGCCGATATGCCGGCGGCTGTTGAGGTAGCGTGTTTGAGCGAAAACCTGGGAGTCTAGCGTTACATGCGGCTTGTGTTCCCGATGAGTTGCCCCTTTTGGAGACGTTGGTTCGGACAGGGCGCGGGCGAGGAGACGAAACGCCTTGGCAACCGCCATGATGACAACGAATCAGCGTGGGCCGTCGGCAATTTCGTGTTGCAACTCCGGGTGCTCGCCAGTTGCACTCGGTACCAGCTCCTCCATGGTTCCAATTCCAGGTAATACCCCGTCGTCGATCTTCAAACCGCAAGGCCAAGGTGCGAGACCTCGTTTGATGGGGATTGGGGTGGGAGAGGCAGAACCGAATCCACGGCGAGTGGCACAACGCAGAAAATACCTTACTTTAAGGTTGCAAAATGAGATCAAGCATTACAGCGAGAGGCGTTGCAATCATGGTTGTTTGGGATGGTTCTGAGGCTGGTAGAAGAGCTGGCACCAGTGTACGGAGAGGGAGCATAAATACCTAAGGTAGGACACCTCTGAGAGTGGTTGAAAAAAGTTGTCCAGGGGCTGGCGGTCGCCCATTTATACGTATGCTTGAATAGAAGCGGCCCTCTTGTGTAAGATTTTATTGAGAGCCCGACCGAGCACCTATCCGGATCTCTAGGGTACTTAGGTACCATCCTATATATACCAGACTAGCTCCAGCCGTGCCTGGCCTCGATGGTTCAATGGTTAGCCTAGCAAGCCTTCCAACTGCATAAGGCTTCAAACTGCGAGGCTTACTGCAATTCTCCCGCCATTTCCTTCTTTCCTACTAGGAGCCGGCTCCCCGACCGACAGAGGGAGGCAGAGGCACTTGTGTTTGAGATGTCCGCATGTCGTCAGAGCTTCAGGTACGTCGCCTGATGCACGGGACCTTCGCGTCGCAGCGCACCTGACCCTGGCCCACGCATTCAAGCGAGATGGCAGGTACGAGGAGGCTGAGGAACTCATCGAAGAAATCCTGGCATAGGCGGGTCCATCGATTCCTGCTGCGAGAGCCACAGACAGATACCTGATATATGTCTGTCCACGACACCCTCGAATGGGTACCATAGCCATGCTTCGGGTTAAGTTCAACCAGTCGGCGACGTACTTGCAGAAGGCTGTCGATGCGCTCGAGCTGCCCAAGGCCTTTGGCTCGCACTCTCCATTCCCGTCGTTCTCCGCACCAAGATCACGCTGGCCGAGGCGGCAGGCAAGCGAGGCAAGCCGGGGCTATATGACGAACACCAGACGCTGTGCGCGCAGCTTGAGAAACAAATCCCCGCCGCGACAGGAGTGACGTTGATCTGCCGTTGAGGAGGGAAGGAACGGATGTCGGTCAGCATCCCCGAGAATGGAAAGCACGAAATCCTATTTACCCCCCCACCCCCACCTCGTTTTTCGTTTCCCGTCCTTTGCCAACCTTTTCCACCTTTCGAGAATTCCAGTTTTGTGCGTGGAAATCCATCGCAGCAACTGGGCATCATTGGCCAGGGACACCGTATCGCAGCTAGCTCGTTTCCTTATGCGCAGCGCGGCAAGTATCAGTAGGCGCGAGATCCGTACGCCCTGGCGGCAAAGATGCAGATTGGCGTGACAATAAGACTGCCGATGTAGACGAGGCTAAGCTACGAGGTTGTTGGTCAGGCTGTTGCCATGACAGAAGAAGGCAACCAGGCTGATTTGGATCCGACGTTAGGCTCGCCAGATGCATTTTGGCTTGACCAGCGCACAGGCCATCTTTACCTCGCAATTTCCTTAGCCATCTCTGCCCTCGTCGCCGGTACGGTACGGATACAGTTCAACCCTTGAATAACTGTTACAGTATCCGTACGGCCTGCCAATTTCCAGATCTTCCCCTTCAACAACTATCTACAGTACTTACTTTCAACCCAAAAAATTCGAGCATGGGCCAAGATTCTTAGAAAGTTTCCGATTGAATTACTTATTGTCGTATAAAGATCAATCCTTATAGCGTTGAGTTTGGAGTTCTGGAGGGACCCCGGTCGTCGGAGTCGAGGATTAACAATCATTCAAGGGGTGGAGTGTACATTCTGCTGGCCCTGGGTCGTGGGGACGCTCTGCCTGCATGCAACTTCTCCGTTCTCTCCACATCCACGGAAGTGACTTAAGACCAAGATTTCAGAATATGATTACCATATGGCGCCATGCACCTCTCGGAAACTGGGGTTGAGTCTCCTTTCGAGATTGTAAAATAACCTCTCCACGTAAATAACGAGTTGAGTATTTTAAATTTAGGAAATACCGGCCTCTAAGCTCTTCAACATCAATTCTACTTAACTACTCTTAAGGGATCCATTCACTCAAATAAGCAATTTCCTTCTTAACGATCATATTTAGTATAGAACTACTGCATATCGGAATATTATCAAGGAAGGAGCATCCGTTAAGTGTCTTTTCGAAGATCAAGTTTTTCTGTCTCTTAGGGGAGGGCATTCGTTGCAAAAATTTAAGGTTAACGTTAACTAGATGGTTAGTTAACTAACGTTAACTTAATTATTATTATTCCTACTCCGCTATGCCCTAGGGTGTGCCGGACCTTCAGCTATTACTATACAGCAAAACCGTACCCTCGTAGGTCGGATAAAAAACCCGTATCGAACTAACTTAATTAACGTTAACTAAATTATTGGTGAAAATAAATGCCTACATAACTTGAGCATTTTGACGTCAAATGTTTCAGTATGAGGGAATATCTTACAGCAATAGGATGGAACTCGCGTGTATTTTCATAGATGCCGGGTGACGCCCTATGGTATCCTTGGAAGCATCCGCAAGATAGCGATTCCCGTTCGGAAGTTGAGCTTTCTAATGGGAAATCCCCCAAAACGATAATTTTGTTGGCTCAAAGAGGTGGAGCAAACAAACACCCGCGTTACGGCTGGTTCGGTCAATACCTCCAAGGCCACAAGCGTTTTTTTTTTCCGATACCTGCCTCGACCGGTCCTGCTAGGACGAGCTCACTCCTCGTTTGCCAGGAGCGGGAACCTGGACGCCTTTCGAGACGCACTCACAAAACGAAAACCAACCACACAAGTTAGGCTCGTCTTCGTCACGAGCATCAGCGGTGTGGGTGAATGCAAGGAAAAGAGTACGCAGAGTCTTTGTTGCGATCGTGTTTCCTTTCACTCTGTGACAGTAAGTTCATCGACAGAAACTCTGGACACCCCTGAAAGAGACTTGTTGGCACTATCCGAGGGAGCAAATGCACCGCTCATCACACAAGGGCACTCACCGCCGGCGGACCCGATACCCATCCGATCCGTAACCATCAGTCCTTCCTTCCAGAACCCCAAGTGCTGAGCCACGTTTTGGAAGTCTTGGTCTGGTCCCATGTCTGATGTTGCGATATCTGGAACAGAATGAGCACTTAAACCGCCCTCCTCGAACGCTGAGACTGAATCAGCAGGACTTCTACCCAGGGGGGTGGACCTCGACAAACATAACAGAGCTCCGACCTGCGATAGACCAATCGAACCATGTCACCGCAATTGTCATGCCTGGGAAGAGATCAGGTCCCAATTCAACGCCTCGGAGGATTCAACGTGGACCGGTAAGAATCAATCGATCGAGTCTCTGTGACGAAAGAGCTTGTTAACTAACCTTTCCAACAGTTGCTATGCTTGCGACGGAGGATGACTGTCTTGGGATCGATTTCAATCCCCTCACCCCAGCAGTTTCCCAGGTTATGCGCTCATCCACGGAGGCCATAGCGGCAGCCATCGAGTCCACTGTCCGCGCTCTCATTGAGGAGCATCGCCAGGACATCTTTGCTAACCCTGAGCTTTTGGTGTGGCTGTACGTGGGACCGTTTCTTGGAGCCGCTGCATGCCACATCGAACTACTGTACTTCGCCGCGAATGGAGCGTCTTCTACGAGCCGCATGCCAACACGTCTGCGGCATACGGCGGTGCCGCACATCGCGACATGGTCAGGAGACGCGCCAGAGAATACGTCAAACCATATGCGCTATATCAACACGTCGCTGGAGAATGTGAGACGTCTCAACCAAACCAACCCCTGGCGGCGTGCAAACAACGCATCCACTTCGGAGCATCTCATCGCCGATCTGGAGCACTTCGCCGGCGATCTGGGAAAGTTGAAGAGCGCCAGTGGTCAGTGCTTCAGGCCGCAAGTGAGCAAGAAGTCGCTTCAAGAAGCGCGCGTGTCAATGCGAGAGGCCAGGGACTTGAAGTGGCTGTCCTATTCCTATTTGGGCTTCATTTTCGTGCCGCTCAGTCTCCCGAGCTCCTACTTCAGCATGCAAATCGAGCCTCTTGGCAACACAGCACCATTGTGGGTATTCATCGTCACGGCTCTGGCAATTCTGGCCTTCTCAATCAGCATTATGTTCCTGACGAGTTCAGCGAGGTTGAGAAGATGGTGGGAAGGTCTGAAAGACGATGTGTGGAATCTGGCACATGGCGGTGTTGGGAACAGCGTCCTGAGTATCCACCCGAGAGAATCTTGGGAGCTGGATGGGATAACGAAAGTCGCGAGACTGAGAAACCGCTCGTACCTCATGTCCTTGAGCAGACGCTCCTCCATAACAAAACTTAGTTGCCAGCAGCCACTATCGCGGAAGTCTCGCGGACCGGCTGCGCTCAAGCAGGCGGCGTACAACAGGATTCGGTGGAGTCACGACTGCAGCGCTTGAGCCTGAGCACCTGGCCACGCTCGGCGGGGAAGAGCGCTCGTGGAGAGATTCTGTAGGAAATACCAGGTATCGCGATACATTAGAAACACAGGGCAAATACCCTCTCCTTGAGAGGGACGTGCTAAAGTGGTGGTTCAGTTGGATGCTCTTATTCTTTTCTGAATAAGGGGGTGCGAATCTTGCAGCCGCAGTAGTGGTCCTCGAGGTCCTAGACCACGTGACTACTACCCCTGTAATAAACCTGCCCTCACCCGGGTCCTCCTGCGAGGACCTCACTCTGGCGTAGATATTCCAACAGATTCCCATGAATGACCACGCGCGCCGCAGGGCAGAGGAGGAGCTTGAGATTGTGTCAGTACAATCAAAACGCTTCTACAGGAGCGAATACAAAGACCCGCCTAGCGGTGTCTTTGGCACGCCTTCGAGCTCCACGAAGTCATCGACGTCGCCTCGAAGTGAACTTGTCGCAGTCTGCGAAGGTTTTTGGAGGCGGGGGCTGTGGACTTCAAACGGGCTGGGTGATTTGCTGGTTATCGCAGCAGAAAACAGTCAGACGGAGGCAGCGTTACTATTTCTGAAGTACGGCGCCGAGATACGGGGAGGGAAAAGCGGGAAAATCCCACTCCGTTCGGCAGCTGCAGACGGGCATCTCGAAGCGGACGAAGCTCTCCTGGACAATGGCGCCGACGTCAGGACTAAACTGCCAGGCAATGGAGAAACGGCTCTCCATACCGCGGCCCGTTGGGGACACCAGATGAGTATCATGTTAATGGATCCAGTAAGTCACGTCGACATATTAGCCGCGCGAGAAGGGTGACATGTCCCGAATTAGCTACTGTACTTAACCGTACTTGGAATCAAAAGTCATGTTGGATGGCCACTTTGAACCCATGTTACACAACCACAAAGCTCTCAATTATGTCCTGACCCTCATAAGCCCATATCCCCATGACACCAGCCCGGGTTCTTACGCATTTGACAATGTAACCATGCCCCATTACTCCCAGATAATCACACCCCTTGTTCTTTATCGCTCTAGCTTAAGGGAGGCAGAGAGTCTGGCCGGGAATATCCTTATTGCAACCTACCGCAGGTTTCGTGTTAGTATAACGATATAAAGCAGCCCTTACCGACGCAATTGGGCAGCTTAGTACGTACGGCCCTCGTACTTCCTCCCAGCGCCATCGATCCAAAAGGCGCAGAACTCGCCCGGCTGGAGGACATCCAGGGTGTTCATGTGAGTGCAAGATTCATGAACCCACGCTGATTGATAGTACATAAAGTTAGTTCAGAAGTTGGTCGGCTTTATTTTGCATTGGTAGCATGGCTGCATCAACGGGCCACTCACCGCCCCTGATATCGTAGAACTGGTTATTCGCAATCCAGACGCCTCTATCATCCTGCGCCCAGGCATGAGAGCCGGCCGCCAGGGACAGGAACGCGGCAACAATCGTGGAAACGAAACGCATGTTGGAGAGACGCTGGAGTGTTGTGGAATAAGGGCGGACAGTAGTAGCTAATTCGAATGGACTCTGAAAAGAAGTCGTCGGCTGATTGACTCTGGGGAGAGGAATGTTTCTTTCGAAGGGCGTTGAGGAAGACTCCTTATATAGGTAGTTAACTCCCCCGTTGAGACTGAGAACGACAGTTGGGCCATTCGGAATTTGCCATCAGAGAGCTGGCCGCCTTTACAAAGTCTCCGTGAAATGGCCCCCAAATGCGCCGCCGCTTTGTTAAGGTGCTTGAAACTTAACGATGCCACTTCCTTCTAAGTCAAAAGGTACTCTGTAATCGTCAGATATGTCGCACCATTCCTGTTGCTTCAACGGTCCACCTGGACTTAGCCCCCACCAGAAGGTGGCCCCCAATCTCTGGAAGGGAGACGGGTGCTAAGTTGACCCTGGGTTTTCTCTATTTGCCGACCCCGGGCTGTGCAACGGAAAGATGGACATATCGCTCCAACAGGGAGGCGTTGTAGATCAAGAGGTTCTGATTATGGAACTTGCAACCAACAGAGCAACAGTGTGCCATGTTGATCGGAGACACCCATGATATCTGCAGCCACCGGAGCGAAGTTGTAGACCAGAACACAAATACGTTTGTATTTTTTTTTAACTAGAAAAGCACGCTATGCAAATCAGATACGCCGTACGCCATGCTTATCATGAAACGAAACCCTCGCAATATGTATACCAAAATAGTCTTCGCCGATTCAGTCCCTCGGTGGCGTTTTGGTCGGGGGAGGCTCGGTTGGTTTCCCGCGCGCCTGATTCCGGAGTTCTTCGATGAAGTACTTCAGAAAACCCTGTCCTTTATTAGGCTCGGCTAGGGACACGTCAGTGTCAATCGGGCAGCGTCGGCGGCTGGGTGGCTCGTACCTGTTGCCTCGCCCTGTCGCAGCGGCTCGTGCGGGTTCCGCCCATATCGAATATCTTGAACGGTGCGGTGGACTCGGCGGACTCCTTGATGGAAAGTGGGACTTCGGAGAAGCTGTCGATGCGCACCGGTTAGGCCAGCGCTAGGTGGCGACGACAGTATCTGGGGAAGCTTACTTGGTCGACGAGTTTATCCTGGAAACAGATCAAGAGTCAGCGTCTGGCATTTGGATGGCGGGGTCACTTGAACAAGTGTTTTTACTTCAATCATCAGCCAGTATGCCCAGAGGATACGCGCCCATGGCGCCATCTTGAATACCCTGAGGTCTGTGGTGTTTGGGTGTTTAGGACCAGCCGGGTGTCTCGGAGCGGTGGCACAGAGTTGAATTGTGCCCCACATTTGTGTCGGCAGCGGGTGGGGCTCTTGAAAGTGAGGAGACCTGGGCACCGTACCCTCTCCACGAGTTTCCTACTATCGACTACTTCTTCAACCTCGGACCAGACATCGAGATGAGCAGGCCCTTCACGTCTCCACGCCTCAGCCGCTATGCGAGCTGCGGCAGTGGCACTAACCCGATTGGCATCATGTGCCCGCGGGAAATGCCCGGGCCACTGGAGATGAGGTCTTCCACCGCTCTCTTCTTACCCGTTTCGTCCTTGTCCTCTGTTTTGGTTGGCCAGCGGAGAATGTCGCCCTCATCTCACAGCCCGTGGACAAACGACGCAACAGTGAATGGACAGAGCTTTCGCGCACGGCAGATGACTGTGCAGGCTCCTGAACTGGTTTGTTTGAGACTTGCCAGAAGATGCCTTGGAGCCTCTGAGCTTTGGAAGAAGCAGGCCCCAAAACCCTAGGATTTCCGCTGTCCGGGCGCGAAGTATGAACGGCCGGGGCACCAAATCCGGGATTTCGTTGCCAATCCACATTTTGGGAACTCCATCCCTATGGCAGTTGAATACCAATTGCCCATTTACTCATCCGGGCCTTCACATCGCCCCAAGATATCATCCTGAGATGTCTTTCCTTTCTGCCGGGCGAAAGCCCAGAGTTTCACGCCGCATCAGCGCATTCAGTAGCGGCCAGCACCTCGAGCTCGCAAGCTACATTGACAGTTTAGAGGGCATTACCAGAGCTCAAGGATCGTCAGGGGCATCGGATCGCCATAAGATCGGGTTTCCCTTTGAAGTAAGTCTCATGCTCATGGCATCAGACCCATGACTCTCAAATCGAACCGCAGCAATCCTCCCTATCCTCGGAATCTCAGTGCCATCCAACATTCGGTTTTTTTTTTCACTATTCTCTTTTCTAAAATTTCGAAACATGCATTGGTGTTGTGCCGTGTTTCTCGGTTCAGAGCTTTCTGTACTCTGCAACCATGCTTTGATGTGATGTCAAGCATCCCGGCTGCATTGTCTCGTCAGACGTCAAGATCAATGCAATATTCTGAGAACTCTCGGGCCTTCAAATCGACGGCGCAAAGCTACTGGAGCGCCTCCCCCCGACGCAGCGAAACAGCCGATTCGGTTATTGCGGCCGGATTTGCTGGTCTGAAAGAGGCAATGCACGGCACAGCTCAGGTTGGCCTCCGTCGGCCCGTGTCCAGGACTACAGGCAAAACAACGTGGAGCAAACATTGGCGAAGGCCAACGGCCTTCCACAAAGTACTTAGTACAGTGAAGTCTCCCGTAACGGATCGCGGCACGGCAGCCTTTTCCTAATAATATTACCAGCGATAAGTGGCCACGAAGCTAGGCCGGCCTGGTCGAGGGGGTCATGAATCCGCCTCTGACGCTTCCCAGCTGCGCCGCATTTTCCCATGTCATACCTTGCCAACATGAAACCAGTCGTAGCTCAAAACTGGTGCTTGTGCCATGTCCATGGTCCTTTGACGCTACCCTGCAATATCACGGCGTCTGCATGGATGCAGAGTGATGCTACTACTTGGACAGCAGTACAATGAAGGTGCGCGAGGAAGACATCAAGTCGGCGGGTCTGACGCTCTTGTACGAGCCCGACTGGCCGTCTGACCCAATTGTTGAGTGAGTACGATGATCCTTGTGTTCGCCGATGTCTGCGCTGACCATGGGGTTGACAGTATCCTGCTTGTGCATGGAGTTGGCGGGCATCCAGTGCGATCATGGAAGTGCGACGGCGTAGGCCGAACTCCAACGTCGCTCAAGCCTACCATACGAACCCCCGGGATCAAGAGAAGGTTGACGAAGATTTGGCCGTCACAACCGCTGCGACGATCAAACTCGGAACCCCTGCTCGCTAAAGAGCAGCACCCCTTGAACAGGTCCCGGACACTGCTATGGAAAAACGCGGCCAGGTCCTCATCGCGAGTCAACCTTGGCCCCTATGTTGAACCCGCCAAACCAGGTTCGTCGGGCGGAGCGAAGAGTTTCGTGAGGAAGGCTTCAGTCAAGTCGCCATCCAGGTCAAACCTCGCCGGTGTGGCTGAGCCGATCCGCCAGGGTGCCAGATTCCGGGAAGTTGACTGGTACTGGCCGCTCGACTTCCTCCCGGCATCATGTCCCAACGCAAGAATCTTCACCTGGGGCTATCAGACTCTCGTGGCGGATAAGAAGCCAATCCCTCTCCAGGGCGACATCTTCGCTCATGCCGGGGAACTGCTCGTTGAACTCGCCAGCACCCGCGCCGTGTTGGGTGCAAGAGCCCGGCCGATTGTCTTCGTCGCCCACTCCACCGGAGGTGTGCTGGTCAAGGAGGTAACTGACACACCCAAAGTACGATGTCTCTCTTTCTCTTACATTGGCAGGTCCTCCGCCTATCCGAAGCCGAACGCGACGGCCCCCTGAAGGAGATCTTGCTCTCGACGGCCGCCGTCGTCTTCCTCGGCAGCCCCCACCGGGGCACCGAACAGTGCAATCTGGGGGACGCTATCCGTATCATGGCGAGTGTCACTATGCTGGTCGACCCAGACGATCCCGCGCTACAGGAACTGTGCGGCGCGAACAGCGTCGAGGCGGAGCTGGCGAGACAGACGTTTGTGCGTTTGTGGAACAGCTACAACTTCAGGGTTAAGACGTTCCAGGAGTCGGTCATTCCGAATCACCGGTATCCGGAGCTCAGGGCGGAAACGGTGAGTCGTCCTAGCTACGAGTAGGGCGGTTGGCAGTTGCTGATGGGGACAGACAATACGGCGTCTTGCGAGCTTCATTGGAGACCCGAGGGAGGGTGCTGAGACCATATGTGCGCTGCATGACAGCATTTGCAAGTTCGTCTCCGCGGAAAACCCAGGGTACCGCGCCTTGGCTAGGACTTTGGCCGCATTTATCACGGTGGAAGAACATAGAGTATGCTCCCTGTATGCTCCCTGACTGCGGGGACCGGCCATAGCTGATATCTGGCAGCGCCATGTGTTGAACGTGAAGGAGAAAGGTGAGCTTTTAGGTCGTTCCCGGGGTGGCCAAGCTGACAGATCATAGAGTGTCTTGCCGCTCTCGTCTCACCAAATCCTGCCTCTCCCGAGACACACCCGCCTTCGATATATCCAGGGACTTGCCTTTGGCTATACGATATGCCCGACTTTCAGGCATGGCACAGCCGCAGCGGTTCGAACAAGCGCAAGATATTGTGGATCAGGGGAGGACCTGGATGCGGTAAGACCGTCCTCCTCCGGTCACTCCGGAGACGACTCGAGAAGCAGTGGGGCCCAGCCGGCGCGTCATTCATCTGGAGCAGCGACGAGGCCGATGATGTGACCCCTGGGACCTTTCCGGCAAGCAGAGAAGGGAGCCCGGTCGCGATCTACCGCAGCCTTCTCGCCCAGCTGTTCCCCCAAGATGCTCACCTCCGCAAAGCACTCCTAGCGTTGTACAACAAGCTGCCGAGCGTCCCGCGGACATTTGATGATACCCAGATCGTGTCTTTCTTTGCCGATTATTACATCAACCAGAGGATCGAAACGCCCGCGAGAAGGACCTTCATCTTTCTTGAAGTTGGCGACGATGCCTGCACTGGGTACGTGCATGAGCTGCTCAGCCGACTGGGGCAACTGGCGCACAACTCGGACTTTAGCATATGCCTTGCGAGCAGTCACCATCCCGAGATTCTCGAAGAAGAGAACGTGATAAGCAAGCCCATGCACCTGCGCAACGCCGGTGATATCCTGCGCTATGTCAACCTGAACTTGGTGGCTGAGTGGGAGGAGCGGGACCGGACCGCGATGCACATTGCGCAGAAGTCGGCGGGCGTCTTTTTGTGGGCTGAGATAGTCGTCAATGTCTTGAACGCCGCCATCATTGAAGGGGCTACCCAAGAGATGATCGAATATACCTTAGATGAGGTCCCCGGCGATCTCCACGGCCTGTACGAGTGGATGCTCTCCACCTTCAACAACCGAGAGAGAGCCGAATCACTGATCCTCTTCCAATGGGTGATGCTCGCAGCCGAACCGATGCGTCTCAACGACCTATTCCTCGCCGTCCGGCTCACCGAGCCTAACCCGTTCGCCGTCTACCAAGACCTCGGCCCACTCATGGCGTTCGACATCGGAGCGCCCTTCTCCATGCGAGAGCTCCGCCAGCTGCGCAACTCAGAGATCACTTCCGACACGCCCTACCAGTTCCATCGCTGGCTCCGGGCCCGGTCCATCGGCCTCCTCGAGCTCAGAGCCGACAATTGTCACCAACCTACCGCCAACGAGCCCCTCGGCCTCCAACGCGTCCACCCCATTCACTCCTCCGTCCGCACCTTCTTCCTCTCCGGCCGGGGCTTCGCCTGCCTGGCCGTAGGCAACCCGTCCATCCCCGCCTCTCTCCCCACCGCCGACTTCCTCGACATCACCCACTACGCCCTCCTCCGCGCCTGTCTAACCTACCTCAACATGCGCGACTTCGAATCCCTTTGTCACGGCGCCGCCCACCGCCGCAAGCCCACCGCCAACCTGAACTTCGACCTAACAACAACAACAGTGCCAGTGACAACCGAATGGTATCACCCACCAACAATAACAGCCCCGTCCCAGCGCCACCTAATCATGTCCTCGTACCCCTTCCTGTACTACGCCGTCTCCCACCTCCTCTTCCACCTCCTCTCGCCCCGCCGTTTCCGGTACTTCCTCCCGCAGCGCGAGCTGCTCGCCGTGATGAAGGCGAATAATTTTCGGCTGTGGAAGAGGTGGACCTCGTTGTTGGGGACGCATGATCCGGCTGTCATCATCGCGAGGCATGCTTTGCCCACATCATCGGATGCAGGGGTGATAAGGATTGGGGTTGCGCGGTTGTTAAGTCCCGTGTATGGGGCGCGTTTCAGGTTGGAGAGGGTGCTAAGGAAGGTGGCGCGGTTGGCTGTGGGGGAGCGGGACTGGAGGCGGTAGGGTGTGAACGTGGAGTGAGGTGGGGGGAGCCGGTTACGCCTGTTGGGGTGGCCGCGGTCGTGGGGAGTTCCAGCGGAGATGATAGTGCGGAGGGAAAGTGGCCAGGGGAGGGGGCCAGTGCCCCGGACGCCCAGATGTAGGTTACCTGAATGGTTGACGCCGCCGCTGGTTGATGTTGATGGGCGGCTGCTGAGTCCGTTGATGAGGGGGGGATGATGGCGGACCGGGAAGTCGGAAGTGGAGGGATTGTTGGTAGTATCAGTTTGGCTGTGTAGAGGGTTGACTGAAAGGTAAAGGGGCTGGTAAAATACAAAATTGGTGATGTCTAAGGTGCCGTTGCAGAACTCTTGTGCACTCCGTTTAACGTTATGTGTAAAAACGTATGGAGATACGGTTTCCCCGAGTTGCACCCTCTAACAACGGACGCACAACCAAAGAAAGAATGTATACAATATAGAAACTAAGTCCATAGTTTAAGATAATTACATGGATATGTTGCACATATCTTTTAGCATTAATTCCATGTGGTGCTGTTCGGTTTTGCGGGGGTTGGAAGTGGTTACATATTTATTGGCGATTCTGGCTGCATGTGTGATTTTGTGAAACTGACAACCGGGCACTTTGTCGAAACCAAACCCTATAACTAAAAATAAGCTCACCGACCAACCGCCCTCGCCGGTCGTCACCGGCAAGGAGATGGTCGGGTACAAAATCACCGGAGCGTCGCCCGGGGGGTTTTACTCCGGAGTCGAACAGTGTGCCTCACCGAAGGTAAGGCACCTGGCGACCTGCCAGCCCACCACTAAGCTCGAATGGTGGGCTTTGAAAATGGTGGATGGGAAGTTGATTATAGAGTGGTCAGAGGTGTTGCAAGGTGCTCACTAACGTGGCGAGAGGCGCGCGTTCAGACGAAAAAGCTGATGCAAGTTGACGTTCTGTTGACATTTCAGGTTCATCAACCAACCCTAACCCGCGCCGATAATCTAAGGCAATACGGATGATTAACAGAGCCAAGCGGTCACGGCTGGCAAAAAAGGACTTGGAACTTTTGCCGAATGACCAAAACACTTAAAAGCAAACTTGCATGCTGGGTTGCGCCTTCGGTCCTTTGCGCCCCTTCCTCATGTACGCGATCCGCAGTCATGTGCGCGCCACGGTTCTCTCGCGCGCCACGCGCTGCGTCTTTGCACAGCAGGCCACGCTCCGCACCTCGACCCGACAGACGAAACGGGTGACGACCAACCCCGAAACGACCAAGGAAGAGGAAACGATAGCCAAAATCGATGCTCTGGGCGGCGCCTTTTTTGGTTTGCGCAATCGGAAAAAGGGGAAGAACAACGACAAATATCGCGTCAACATCGTCAGCGAAAAGCTGTGTGACGATGTCATCAACTACATCAAACCGACCCTGGCCCGGCACAAAGGCTGCGACCTGGTTGACATCTTCCCCGGCACAGGCATTTGGAGCCAGAAGCTCCACAATGCCGTCCAGCCGCGCACCCACATGTTGATGGAACCCGACGCCGACTTCTACAAGCCCTTCCTCGAACCACTTCTCGAGCGGCCCGGCACCAAGTTGGTCCCGGAGTCGGGTATAGTCTGGGAGGAGCTCAACAAGGTATTGAACCCGACGGTGCTTCCTCTCCAAGTCGAGCGCAAGTTCAAGCCCGAAGAGACACCGCCGCGAAACGACACGCTTCTTGTCTCCATGAACCTGGCCATGTCCCCGAGGCGCAGGTTTCGAAGCTTTGACAGCGTCGTCGCGCTGGTCATATTTCAACTCATTTCGTCGATCCGCCCTGGGGCGCTATTCCAGAAATACGGCCTGGTGCGCATGCTCATATGGATGGAGGACGGCGAGAAGGTCTCGATACTGCCGCGCAGCGCACAGCGGAGAAAGAGACTGGCGATCGAGGCAGAACTGTCGACCGATTACGTCTGCGAAATCGCTGGCGCCGGCCTTGAAAACGCGAAGCAGATTTTTATAGCGGCCCGCGACGACAGACTCGAGACAGAGAGCATAAGAAAAGCTCTCCAGCGTATGCGCGAGCACGGATTTGTCCTGCCACCCGGACGAGAACCGGAGCATTTGCTGGACTATCAGGAATCCCTTAACGCTGACGGCGAAGTGGCGTCTGGCGCCAAGCACAGGGTCCACCGAGCTTCACAGGCAGCATTGGAGAAGATGGAGGCCGCCTACGCCAGGGGGGAGTTTGAAGAAGGATCGAAAGAATACGTACAACTCCGGAACCTACGGTATAAGAAAACTTACACGGAAAAGCGCGACGTCTTCATCGGCGACCTGCTCCGTGAGCGCGAAGCCATCCACCATGCCTACGTGGACGCCGGCGACGACAAGGGAAAGCTAGAAGAAGTCTTCAAGCGCGGCCAAGCGTGGAGCGACAAGGTCAGCGCCACGGAGCGGGGCATGCGTGGCGAGGTCAACCTGCACCGCGACAACTGGCACCTGCTGCACCAGGACCCGCCCGTGCTTAACTGGGACCGGCGCTACGTCGAGCCCCTGCGGGTGCGCCCCGACGAGTTCTACCCGCCCGTCCCCTGCGCGCTGCTCGACATCCAGCCCAAGGCCGCCGCGCCCGTGCTGCGCGACATCGGCCCCAACTCGACCCGCGGCGGCGACACGTTTGACCTGATGCTGCGCGGCCTCGTCCAGCGCGGCGTCGATCCGCTTTCCCACTCTCTCGACACCGTCGCCGCGGGCGCCAGCGACGGCATCATCCCCCACTGTCCGAGTCTAACGGACCCCCGACTGGGCGGGTCGCCGCTGCCCGGCCATGGTGAGCTCACGGCGCGGGCGTTGAATCAGAGGCAGTTGATCGATATCATTGAGCAGTGGATGAAATGGCCTTTCCGGCCCCACTACTCGGAGCTGGTGTGCCGGACCGTGGAGGAGCCTCATGAGGACGTTGGCGAGTCTGGTATGCTGGGGAATAAGTCGGCGGCTGCGTTTGAGTGAGTGTACGGATATTAACGAGTGTGGACGACAATGTTGCATGACTGGTTGCATCGTATTTGGCGTTTATGTACTGTATTATACGTAAGATAGCGGTGTACATCGACGCCGGGGTATAGATCGGTTCAACAGCGCGAGCGTGTTCATGGTTGTTCGAAGGAATTCAAAGGGTAACTGATCTGCGTGTCGCCGGGCCATTGGCTGAATCATTGCGGCTCGCCTTCATCTCACCGGCGTCCCTGCAGCAGCCATTTTTGCCTATGTAACAAGCCGGGTCGCGATGTCCCTGAATGCGCCCCCTGGATCCCCAGGCACCAGCCACCCATCCTTCACAGGCACACTCTGGCCACACCATCCAACTCAGTGGCGGAACATCACGGCCGGCTCAAAGCGCGGCATCAGCGTCAACTGCGTC
This sequence comes from Parathielavia appendiculata, assembly GCF_033297405.1. NCBI lineage: Eukaryota > Fungi > Ascomycota > Sordariomycetes > Sordariales > Chaetomiaceae > Parathielavia > Parathielavia appendiculata. Next base: position 115,342 of record NW_026944224.1, read on the forward strand.
TGGACCCACGGATGCTGCCTGTTGAGCTCTCGGCAATTCCAGTCGACCCACCAACCCTCGGGAATCAAAATGTGATTCCCATCCGGATCCCTATCCTCGGCCAGATTGACAGTTCCCCAGTTTGGCCAGAATTCCTGGCGAGTCGCCCATGGGACGTTCAGGTCCTCGCCCTTTAGCCACAACCAAACTTTGTCCAGGTTTTGGCGCCACCGCTCGACGCGTGCGCAGTATTGCGTCGGCGTCGTCGATCGCGGTGAAGAACTCGGACACGTCTCGCTCCTGGTCCGAAGGTGACCCGGATTGGTGGCGTGTCCAGACGTCCCGAAACTTGGCAATCATTGCCGTGTCCCTCGGATTACCAAGCCGGATAGGCTCCTCGCCCAGGACGCCAAACACCCCGGCCTGCGCGGCCTCCTCGGCCGAGCTGTGGATCTCGACCATGACCGACTACGTAGTAGAGACGGTGCGGGCTGAAGTACCTTAAGACTTCATGGTCGATACCCGTAGAGATGCTCGGCCAGGAGGGTTTTGACCTCTTGGGCTCGAATGGAAGCAAAAAGCCGGCACTGACGGACGTGAGATACCAGTGGGGCCCGACCAGCCGGCGACGACCACAGCTCTCGGGGAGGGTCGGCCGGAATAATGTTATGAAAGCTCGATACTGGAAAGTCCATCTCGACGACTCGCGGGTCAGGTATGCAGGACGACCAGATCTGCAATCGTAGCTCCGTAGGCAAATTCCGGAACCTCGGGAAGTTGCGTGCAGCCATGGCGCTTGGTGGTGGCGGCGATACTTGTGTGTTACAGGAGTAACTACTTGTAAAGTAACAATGGTCGCTGGAATTGTTGCGCAAGCGGCAAACTTGAGGCTCAACAACGGAGACAGTGATATAGTGATGTTTTGGAGGTCGGTGACTCACGCCGAACCACTCACAGTGGTAGCCGAAAAGCCCTGCAAATACAAGTCGAAATTAGCGAGTGCAACTTCATGCAACCGCCATGCGTGGAACCTGAGCTTCAGGTACGCCTTCCGTTTCTGTACAACGGCACAAACTGGGAGACTGCAGCTTTAACGCTGCGGTTAAGACGATCAGCGAACCTCACTTGTTGTTTTCTTGTTTCACTGTACAACTTGGTCATTCTCGCCGTCCTCCCACGCTCTCCTCTCTCTCTCTCGATTCCCACCGTCTACTCTCCTTCCTCGACATGATGAGACTGTAACTGGGGCAACCTGTGTGGGTTTCAGCTTCGATCCGCTCTTTGACCGACTTACCGCTCTCACCGCAACCATCCAGGCAACAAAGCAACATAACGGAATGGTTATTGACATCCGCTGCAGCCTCTGTGCAACGACTGGCCTACTTCATGCCTTATCTTAATGCTGGGACATTGACCTGCAACTCAAACAGAGTCATCAACCGCCAACCACTTTCAGTTCGGCAATGAACTTTTGACAACAATGGTGTTCCCTCGTCGACCGTCGTCTGTCCTTCGCTACCTCATTCCGGCGCTCCTCCTGACCGTGACCTTCTACATCCTGGACGAACCGACCTACCTGTCGCAATTGGGACCGCTACTCTTCTCAGCAGCGTGGAGCCGCAGATATGGAACGCACGAACACCCCATTGACAGGCTGATCAAGGCGGCCGAGATCGACTTCGCAAACAAAATCGCAAAGGCAACCCACACCCTCCCGGACACAGCCGCCGCCTACCGCAAGCGCAGAGGCAGACACCCGCCGCCAGGCTTCGACAAATGGTACGAGTTTGCGGCTCAAGAAAATAATGCGATCATCGTCGAAGAGTTCTGGGACCAGATCTATCACGATCTGGAGCCTTTCTGGGCCGTCGACCCTGCCAAGATTCGCAGGGACGCCCGTCAGTTTGAGATGCGCATCGAGATCCGCGACCACAAGGCGTCAACGGGAAGTGACTGGTTCTGGACGCAGATCTGGCTCGAAATGATTCGAAGTATAGAGCACTTTCTCCCAGATATGGAGCTTGCGCTGAACGCCATGGACGAGCCGAGGATGGTAGTACCGTGGGAGGATATCGGCAAGAAGATGAAGAAAGCCGCAAAGACGAGGGGGATGGTGGACCCGAAAAGGGCACTGTCTGAGTTCGGCAAGCTGTCGCCCCGTAAGAACGACTTGCTGGATGAAGGGAACTCGCCGGAATGGGAGCATGAGAGTATAGGCTCACCTTGCATCTCAACAGGAGAGCATTCGCTGACCATCTTTGCAGAGCACTACTGGCTCATCGCCCGCCGCGGTTGCGCGCCCGACAGCCCAGCCCGCCAAGCTCCCGTCATCACCGGCTTTGACCGGACACCCTCTATGGCGAGTAGCTTCGACCTGGCGCACATGGACGATGGGTACGTGGTCAACTACACGCTCGGCACCGACTTCTGCCACCAAGCCGACTTACAGGCTCTCGAAGGCATCTTCGTAGAGCCTCTCAGCGTCTCAGCCACCAAGTCTCTCCTCCCACTCTTCGGGGGCTCCAAGCTGGCCGTCAACAACGACATCCTGCTGCCCGCACCAATGTACTGGAACGAGGAAGATCGTTTCACGGGCGCCGAGGGTGCCTCCATCTCCTGGTCCTCTAAATCTCCAACTGCTATCTGGCGCGGCGTCGCAACAGGCGGCCTCAATCGCCTAACTAACTGGCGCTCCTTCCAGCGCCACCGCTTTGTCGCCATGAACAACGCCAGCCAGCTGCAACTGGCCTCTTCTTCTTCACCACCACTGAACTTTGCCCTCCCTGACAAGCGATACGCCCTCTCCGCCCAGAGCGACGGCTCCAACGACTACGACCTCGCCGCCTGGATCGCCTCCACAACAAACATATCCTTCACCGACCTCTTCTGTTCTCGACCCGACTCCGACTCCTCCAACCCAGCATCAGAAGAACAAGAGGACGAATGCCACTACGTCACCCCATACTTCTCCACCACCCCACCCCTCCCCATGTCCTCCCAGTTCACGCATAAATACCTCCCAGATATCGACGGCAACTCCTTCAGCGGCCGCTACCTCGGCTTCCTCCGGTCCACCTCGCTGCCGATCAAAGCGACGCTCTGGCGCGAGTGGCACGACGCAAGGCTCGTGGCATGGAAGCACTTTGTGCCGATGGACAGCCGGTTCGGCGACTGGTGGGCGATCCTCGAGTATTTTGTCGGCAACGAGAAGACTGGGGTGCGGGGAAGGGACGAGGTTGCGGAGAAAATCGCCATGGACGGGAGGGAGTGGGCTGGGAGGGTGTTGAGGAGGGAGGATATGCTTGTTTATCTGCTCAGGCTGTTGCTTGAGTATGCGAGGGTGGCGGATGATGGGAGGGCGGTGATGGGATGGGTTGGGGATTTGATGTGATAGTCATCTTAGTGTCGAGGCGTGGCTGTCCTGAGAGGACGTGATGCGAGTCCTGAGATGAGTGCTTGCGATGGATCATGTCGTTCGTCGGCGCGGAATGGCATAACTCCGTCGGCTGAGTTGCGATAAGGGTCGTCTCGGTCCGAAATGGTGGGGCAGCCGATAAGGGCGGCAGGACGGCACGGGCATAATGTTCGGAGGGTTCAACCGTTCCTGCATAAGTGGCTTAGGTTAGTTGATGGAAGATGTAGTCCGCTTCCGGCGTCGCAAAACCGTTGTGCCGTGGTGCATAAGCAACTTGAAACTGGAAGTCTCTTCGACGGCTTGATTGTGGTCGTTTCCAAGCTTGGCACTGAGGGATTTCTCGGAATCCGTCCGTCACAAGCACAGCCCGTGACACCGCCCGGCCACCGAAATCCTCGCCGCGTCTCTCTGCTGGATTCGACACAAAGCTCTTACCTGAAAACGGATCCCGTGGCCATGGTCCAGCGGCCAGCCAGAGCAGTCTGGGGCGGTAAAGAAGGATGGCGGAAGAAAGCGGACGACACTGACTGGCTGCTGCGAATACGGTGGGCCGGGGCTTACCGTCAATACCCGCTCTACCGAAACGCCTGCCGTTAACTGCAATCGCACTTATAACTTAACGGCAGTCGCTCCGAGGCTGTGACCACTGAACCAAAATCTCCACGTGAGCCATTTGTCGGCGTCAAGCACAATCAGGGATGTGAAAGGGAGAAAAGGACCGGTACCGGGTGAGGTCCTTGGCGGCGTCGAACCGATTACGTTTCGCCGTTGTTGGGAGATATAATAATGGTGAGACCCGGAGCTTATCTTCGATTTCGGGTTTTGTCTTGCCGTTGATATCGATCTACCTTTAAATCCCGTATTTCGCGAAGGCAACAGAACCTCGTTGTCCTCCTTACTCTTTTAAACACACCGTGACGACCTTTGTTCGCCGATTAATCTCATCGCCTTACCTCGGCCACTCGAGTTGGTTGACGCGCTTCTCCCGCCCTATATCGCGCGTCTCAAAGTCAGCGGCCCCGCCAACAAAGGTGTGTGTTTCTGACTTCTGTTTCGACCCAGGGAGGCGGCAGCCCCACCACCAGTTTGGGCTCTTGTCTCCATCGAATCTTGACGCTATCGAAGATCTCCCAGGCTCCACTGTTTGGCTTGTGCCCTGCGAGCTGGAATCCCAGCTCAGCGACGAGATAAGATCATGGATGGGGCCTCCGCAGTCACTTTTTTGCTTGATGTTTTCTTTTTTTTGTTGCTTTCCCGGAGTTGTGGTTCTGACAGTCCTTTGATCTCGGCAGCAAGATCCCGCCCGCGCATCCCTTAGACGACGAACGACCCCTTGCATACCCTTCCTGACATCATACGCTGCGATCCCTATGTCCCCCTCCCGCCTCGACGACTACATCGGCGATAACAGCGCGCCAGGTTCCGCCTCGGGCACCTCCACTTCGCGATTCTTCGGCAAGCTCAACACGTCCATGATCCAGTCCAAGTTCCTGGCCCACCCGGAAGACCTCGGTATCGTCGCCGTCGGCTTCTCGGGCGGGCAAGGCAAACCCGGCGTCGACGCCGCCCCCACCGCCCTCATCGAGTCGGGTCTGCTGGACCAGCTGCGCGATGAGCTCGGGTACAACCTGCACGGTCACGACGCCGTGCACAACTACACCGACCTCGTCCCCGCGCAGGATCCGCCTCACCGCGGAATGAAGAATCCCCGCGCGGTGTCGGCTGTGACGAGGAAGATCGCCGACCAGGTGTATGCGCAGGCGCGCGAGGGACGGTTGGTGCTGACCCTGGGCGGGGATCATAGCGTCGCGATCGGTACCATCGCGGGCAGCGCCAAGGCGATCAGGGAACGGCTGGGCAGGGAGATCGCGGTCATTTGGGTCGATGCGCACGCCGATATCAACACCCCCGAGACGAGCGGCAGCGGGAATATTCATGGCATGCCGGTCAGCTTCTTGACAGGGCTCGCGCGGGAGGAGAAGGAGGAGTTTTTTGGGTGGTTGAAGGACGAGCACCGGATTAGCGTCAAGAAGTTGGTGTATATCGGGCTGCGGGATGTGGACGCCGGGGAGAAGCGGATCCTGAGGGAGAATGGGATCAAGGCGTTTAGCATGTTTGACATTGACAAGTAGGGCTCTCCCCGCCCTCGACGAGTGGGAAGGAATTAGGACTGCCGCTGACGATTCTGAACAGGCATGGCATCGGTCGCGTCATGGAGATGGCGCTTGCCCACATCGGCAGTGACACGCCCATTCACCTGTCATTCGACGTCGACGCCCTCGACCCCATGTGGGCTCCTTCGACCGGCACCCCAGTGCGCGGCGGTCTGACGCTGCGAGAGGGCGACTACATCTGCGAGGTCGTGCACCAGACTGGCAGCTTGATCGCCGTCGACCTCGTCGAGGTTAACCCGCGGCTGGCGCCTGAGAACGATATTGGCGCGCACGAGACTGTGCGGGCTGGATGCTCCCTCGTGCGATGCGCACTAGGCGAGAGCCTACTGTGAATAAATGAAAGTCGGGCAGCGGATTCTGGCATGGTTTTGTTCATATTAGGTAGATCTGTCGGCGGGCATACATTCCATGGCGCCATTGGTGGATTGGACGGTTTCGGATATGTGCGGCAATGTTTCTCATGCTGATTCACGGTTCACTTAGTGCTTGATAGAAGGGCCGTTTTGTTTGGAAAATGTGGAGCCGTTCCATTTCATACTTTCTGTCATTATGCCATGACCTGAGTGTTGAAATGCAGGTGGCGGGTGTCAACCAGCGACCCAAGATGGCAAGCCCCACACCCTACCTGCCTGACAGATGCAGGAACGACGAACAGGGCCTTGGATGAGAGGCCGAAATTGTAGGGGTGCTTGAGGATGAACCACCTGTTGTTCGTTCGCTTTTGCATTGTGTCTGCGCATCTTGGGTTCCTAGCCTCAGCACTGACCGAACCCAACCACCGACCCCTGTCTCGCCAAGCCTCTTTTAGCTCCCGCTGCGCAGCTTTTGGTGTCGGCGGCGGGTACGGCACGGAGATCTTCGAGGAACCAACGCTTCCGCGTGTGTCGCATCCCATCGCATCTGCTCGCTTTCTTTCGCGCCGTAACTGACTTCCATTCTCTCGCTCAATGCCCTCTTTATCAGGTCGCCAGCATCCCGACCGGCCGGTTTTGTAGTCCAGACTCGACGACGACCCCAGGAACGAAATCCCAACATCGACTTGGCCTGACTCCACCAACTGTGGGGACGACAAAACAACCAAGCCGAACGCCCAACCTCCCGTCCGGCTCCCCACCGACATCGACGTGGCGCCCGCTCCGTGTGCGACCAGGCGAGGCTCTCGCCTCACCGCAAATGTTTGGTTGTCGGGGAGTTTGAGAATATTCAGAAAATATCTTGTCTTGACCTTGTCTTCGTGGTTGGGCTTGCGTTTCGCTCGCCCTTCGAGGATCTTGTGTCCTGCAGCAAAGACACAAAGGCATTGTGTCGCAGCCGGATCGGTGCAGCGGATCGGGACGGCCGTGAGGTACTTCAGACAAGTCCCCTTCGCTCTCAGCTCGACAACGCGGACGAGTCGCTGATAGTACGCGCCGGAGTCGATCTCGAACCCCGTCGGACCGCCGGACATCGAATTTCGTCGTCCTCGCCTCCCGACCGGCCGCATAGCGAATCCATACCAACACCGCCGCCATGGCGTCTACCGTGACTAGCGGCTCGCTCGTCTACGAGCGCCGCGTAGTCGAGCGCGTGCACAAATACCACTGGCCGGCCGTCCAGCTCAACGTCTGGATCCTCGTCATGCTTATCGCGTCGTGCCTCATCATCGGCGTGTTTTCCACCTTTATCCAGATCCAGCAGGTCCTCCTCCTGCCAATACCATGGTTCGTTTTCCACTTTCTTCTCACCTTCCTTGGCAGGCAGACGAGAGCTAAGCGACACCCGCCAGGTACTTCCCCTACTACATAACCGTCTCGGCCCTGACGGTGTCCTTCATCCTCCTGCTGCTATGGCTCATATTCCAACGCCGCCTGCTGCCGAGTATCGTCATGATTGGCGGGTTTATACTCTTTGTCCTGTGGCTCGTCGGCTTGATCGTCATATCCATCCAGCTGTGGGGGCCTGAGGGCTCGGTCAGCTCCAACTGCAACTTGTTTGTGTTTGGTGCCAACCCGCTGCCGAAGGGACAGAACCTGGAGACGCTGGCATGGCTGCAGCAGAGGGGCATCTGTCAGAGCTGGCAGGCTGTGTTTGCTTTTGGGCTGGTCGGGGCGATTTTCTTGTTGTGGATTATGGTTATGGCGTATCAGGTTTTTGCTGATGATGCGTAAATGGGGTTGGGGAGAGGTTTTGATGATTGTAGTGTTTTGGTCTGGATGGTATGGGCTAGCCCATGGACTGGCATGGGAGTGCTGTTTTGCCGCATGCTTGGACTCGGCTCCTTGTTGAATATTTCCGCTGACTTTTGTTACTGATCTGAACATTGCTCGCATATGCATAGATGGAGTTGGGACCATCTGAGTTGGATTTTCAGCGGGATATTGGGTGTTGGGAGTCGATGTTTGGCATGTAATGCGAGCATTCAAACGATGCGTGCAACGAGATAAACATATGATGGGAGGGGTATGGCATTGCCACATTTGGGCATTGGGTGCCAGAGGCTCCGTCGATGTATCACGGCCGATGTATTGAATTGATTGAATTGGCTTGTCATGATTTGGAGCAATCTCATCCATTGAAGGAGCAACACCCAGAACAGCCTTTTGAAAACTTGATCACAACAGAAAGCAATAGAGCTTAACAAACAACAACATACAGCCGCCCTGCCAGAAACACCTAATCTCTCTGCCCTCAGGCACCTCTTTAATACGCCCCAGCTGCTATTACCGTCAGCACGAGACTCGTCCTTACCTCTCTCAGATTCCTCAGGATACCTATCATGGTGCTGCTTCTGACTCGCAACGTACTAGTTCCGCCAAGGTTGTCCTCTTTTCGACGTACTTGTTGCCGGTTCCTTGCCTAAGACTAGCACACAAACAAAGGCGCACATTGATTAGCCCGCAATTCTCATTCATGGATAACAACCGCATTGGATCAACTTACAAGCTCCCGCTTGCGCCATGGCGGCATTGGCGGCAGTCCTGGGGTCAAAGGGCGTGCCGCTGCTGGGCACCTTCTGGGGGTTCTGAGACTGCCGTTGGTAGTAGGCACCAGGCGGTTGGACAGGTTGGGGGCCCAGGACTCGGGGCGGGATATTGCCCGTGGTTTTTTTGTGCTTCTTGGTGATGGACTTGAAGAGACAGCAGAGGCAGCCCATATTGGAGGTTCAGGGTGGTGGCTATCTGAGTGGAATTGGATGAAGGGTGATCTGGATAAGCAGAGGGACTGGGAGCTAAGCAGAATTGAGCCGGTGTTGATGGCCATGTTATATCCTAAACCCATGCCTACTTGGTCACTTCGTTCTGTTTACCTGCAGTTTCCCCTCGGAGCTGGCCGACATAGGGCCAGTTCTGGAACGAGCGAGGTGACATCGAACATGGCCGACGTCTGAGCCCAGTCCGAAACGTACCCGTGTAGTGCTGTAGCTCCGCACCACCGGGCGTCCATGACGCTCTTCCAGTGTTTGGTAGAGGCTTCGCTGCGTTTGTCATGGACGTCGTAAACGCTGATGATCCTGCTTCCCACGGTGAGATGGTTTGCCTCTTCCTAGTCAGGTTCTGCTGTTAGGCACGCCATTTGTTGAATGACGAAAAGGGCCGTCGTTCATGGCCGCATATTTGGAGGCCGGACTCGGAACGCGACCGGAGCAGAGGCCGGGCTCCGGATCCTGGTCGGGCTGGCCGGGGTGGAGCCGGGCTTGGGCCCTATTAGGCAATTTGCACCGGGCCACGACCGGGGGCGTTTCGGAGGGTCTACTGCCCTACCAAACATCGGCCCTAAAACTCAAAAGCGACAAGCTACTGACTGTTACATCGCCATATCACAAGCTCACCTCAGCTGCCTACCTTGAGCATGACCGCCAGAGTCCAAAGAGAAGTCAGGCTCCTCGAGAATCCCAGGATACCAGTCGACCCTCCGGTCCCAAAGGCCACGCAGTCAAAGTCTCTTAGGTTGTAGATGCACCTCCTCCCTTCTCTTAGCGTCTCGTTGCCTTAGACCACGTGAGGGGCGTTCAGCCGTTCGATCGTCCCTGAGATCCCCAGGGAATATTCTCTACTTCTTCAGCAGAGCCAGCAGATGCCATCATGATGGATCCGCCGCCGTCAATTGTCCAAGCAGTCAAGACACGCCAGTTCAGGGAACGGCTGGCCGGATACTGCCAACAAAGCATCTTTGAAGCTGGGGTAGGTAGGTGCTTGAGAGCGCCACTCTGGCCCCGCTGGCCTCACGCGTTTCCCCCCTCCGCAGGCACTCGTGAGCTTACCTGATATTTAATGACCTACAGGGAGCTGTCCATCGACCCGCAACACAAGGTCGGTTACCACAGTTGAGCCGCGAGTGCTCTCATCTTGGGGATGTCGGGCGCAGATAGTCCCACACACACAACAGATGGGTGCCACTGTGTTTCTAAACATGGTGCGAGGAGCTTCACCAAGACGGAGAGCAGGTCGGGAACACTGCTCCCCGTCTATGGTCTGTGTAATCAGATGGTGTCGAGTGTGATCCATATTTGGTTCAACGCCGGAACGGAAGCGACGGAAGGATATCAGTTTGATAATTGGGGAAGACTTGGCCTGGCATGTGATCAAACCAGCTATCGGTTCATGATACACCTGCCCAAAGGCACGGTACGCTGAGGGGACGGGAGCACTTCGGAGCAAATACACCATGCGTCTCGGCTGATGTCAGCTCGAGAACGTTGGCCTCTACACGCAGAACCTCATCTTCCAACCCGCAGGCCTATACCTGGGGTATGGTAAATAAGACGTTACGCAGGCGCCAGACATGCATGACCTGCAGGTTGGCAACAGTCGATGTGCTACACGAGGTGAGTAAGCCACCATACAGCCTCTATTAGGCAACTAGTACGAAGTTCCTTCTGCTCCAAGTAACACCAAGTTAACGGCTGGTCTTGTACTACGCTAGGGAGGCGAGACAGCGACACTGGAGTCTAAAGCTGAGCGCCAATGAGGCTGACAGAGTGGTGGCGCGAGCGGCCTGTTGTGCTACCAAACCCTCGTATATAATTTGTAGCCTGGCGAGACATAATACCGCACAGGGCAGGAGACTTTCGCCGTCTTTTTTCGAATACCCCTGTCGAACCTTTCTCGCCGCCTATTGACTTACTATCGCGGCACAGAATCCGGCAATATCACACTGACCGCGTGGAGCGTCGCTGCTCGTACGATCACCATTCAAAGCCTTGTAAGGTGGGAGGTCTCGGCTCGGTACGAAAGCGTCATGGAAAGCTGAATCCATTTCTCGTGTTGTTGGCGGTGTTATTGTGGACATGAGATGGGTATAAAAGCTTCGAGACGTGCCCGAGAATCGAAGAAATCATCTCCAACACACACCTCTGAGGACAATCCCCTATCCCTTCGCAAACGAGACACAAACACACGCACCTTCTTTGACTCGTCAACGAATCATCATCAGTACGTGGCTAATGCTGCTTGCGCTGTTGACCAGCCTCACCATCATAGCGATCGTTAATCAAACAAACACTCCAGACATGAAGTTCTCCGCCACCTCCATCGCCGCCATGGTCGCCACCCTGGCCTCCACCGGCTTAGCGACCGTGTTCACGGGCACTCGCACTGGCATCGACGGAAGTCAGGCCGCGGTCGCCTGGTAAGCCGCACCCTTCTTCGAAATCGTGCCAATGCAATTACATAACAGGAAACGAGAGCTCTGACATATCATGCGCTTCCCTACCTAGGACGAACGGCACCCCGGACCTCTGCTCCGGCTTCGGCAAGATCGTTGACGGCACGGGCAACCCGTGCGGCCGCGACTTCTTTGTCGACGGCAGCAACGGCCCCTTCCGCCTCGAGGGCTGCGGCGGTGCCGGTCTCACCCTGTTCCGCAGCGGCCAGTTCAACGCCAACTGCCGGTTCCAGCAGCGCACCTTCAATTGCCCTGGCGGGGCTCGGATCCGTCAGGACTGGGTCTGCTAGGTGCCTTACCTAACTAAGCACATGCTCCGTTCTGGATGTGCCAGCCGCGAGGAGATGATGCATGTGAAGTGTTGCGGAGGAGACGCTGCAAGTTCAAATTAGATTTGAGGGAAAGGGGGGATCAATTATGGCTGGTAGTCTGCGGAGACTCTGTAGTTTCAACAACTACAGACTTTTGATATATTACACATTGAGACTTCTCTGGGGTATTCATGACTGGGACTATCATGAGAAGAAGTCCTCTACATGACCGAAGGCTCAATCTGCATAAGTGAAGTGAAACCCATTCTGCTCTAAATATACGTCTGCCTGGGATCACTGAGAAGCTCAACGGTTTGAGAACACTGTGTATCTGAAGCCATTAGGAGTACTTTACCTTAGGTACCTATTCATATGCCCTCGCAATCTGGGAGCAAGCTTGAAGCCTTTGGTATCCGGTTCGGAGCAGACGGCTGTGCCAAAATTGGGAGGAAGGGACTACTACTAAGATCGGGTAGATGCCGAGCATTCAGCGGTCTGACAATGCCACAAGAGTGAGAACCTCAAGCAAGTACGCAAGTAATCAGAGGTATGCTGGGTTGACTCACCACACAAGCTGTGCAATCAGTAAACGGAGGGTAAGCGGCAAACCGACAGTTTGAGCTAGGACCACCGGCTCTGCAAGGAAAGAGGGAGCTGATGCAGCGGCATGTCCGATGATTGTCTCTCGTGCCATTATTGTCAGTCCCGTGGAAGGTGCAGGTCTCCCTGTTGTTGTTGCAAAATCCGGCCTCACAAGCATGCGGCCGGCAGCTGCATGATTCCCCTGATAGAAAAAGGGAGCTAGACTCACTCAGTTGCCGCAGTACTCTCCTCGGCCAGGTCGAAGCCCACACGAGATAATGAAATCAAAAGCTAGTGGGCTGCAATGAGCATTTGCAAGCAGACCTGCCGGGAGGACGAGGATCGGGACCACGACTGGTCTTCAATAAGGCCAGAGTGGCTGTGGCAGTGGCTCTCAGCCGCCACTCCCGGGAGGTACATGTGGCCTCTAATCAATCGTAATCCCCGAGTCAGCAAACCGTCAGGGCACTTGAACAAGTGGTCCTTGAGGTAGTTCCAACTTACACATAGCGGCGATAGATGAAGGCTATCCCCATTGAGCGGCCGGTGCATGAAAGTTTGCTCTGGCAGAAATTGGAAAGCTGACACAAAGGCACCTTCTGTTGTCGGAAGACATGCTTGCTGGTCGAGCTCGAAAGAGATGTTAATGTTCGCTGTATTCACTTCGTAGACCGCCGCGGCACAGGACTTTTGTGAGGAAAAGAGGCAGGTCGAGGCTGACTCCGTTCGACATCTGCTTGAATGCTGGGATGTTGCGTAGGATCTGAAGGATAATGTACTGTTGTTGCTCGCCCCATTTTGCTCGCGAGACTGACTTCGTCTGACATTAGAACTCAGGATATGCCGTGAATGATCCTTCTCTAAGCTTAGATCCTTCGATTACCTGCTCAACAGTAGCACTCACGTGTCATCGAGACTTGTCTAGCAGCGCAATGCAAGAAGAATTTGCGGCGTTTACAACTCAAAATGCCATGGTCCCAAACGGGGCGTACAAAGCATGGCACCATCAGATGCTCACAGGCTTAAACATCAACAAAAAACACGCCAAATGAGGAATCCTGAGTCACCAAGAGTTGTTCACCGAGTCTTGATGCCCGATATGAGTTGGCGGCGATGTTACTGCTAATTATCTACAGAGACCTGTCAGAAAAGTCCCAGCTTTCGAATCATTGACTAACACCTAAGAAGGGCAGCAACACGTGATGCCTACCAGTGAAGCGGAAGGAACTTGGCGTAGAGGAATCCTTGATGAGTCACCATATCAATCCACAAAGGGCCAGCAACCCCTGGGCATTCAATCTGCCAGATTTGACCTGCTTCTCCTCTGGCCAGATACCGTAGCTTTATACGGTCACTGCACTGGCGCTGTCCATCTTAACCTGAAAGGAGCAGCCGGCATGGACCATTACACGTCATGCCCAAGTGAAACTCGGTGATGTGAGCCCTGGGTCCAGGTTTGGGGGACAACAAGTGGTGTATAAAATGTCCTTTCGGTTGTATTCAATGGAAAAGTCGAGCCCTTACTTATGTCAACCTCATCAACAAACGCCTCAACAGCAGCTGCCCTAAGTTATTCAGAAATCATCGCCAGCCAACTTCCGTTCTCGGAGAATCTTTGCGGCAAGCAGAATCTTCCAGTATTTTCGTATTCATCTACCACCTCGGAGTCGTCGAGAGACTGATTTTTACGATAAGACGGATATACGATTACCCATAGAAGCTCCCCGGCCGGAGAGGTAACCGGGAAGACAACATGATTCCATGTTACTGCGTCAGCAACCAGACATTCTGTGATAGGCGAAGCTTTTGCAAAGGGGAGAAGTTCGGGCGTGGATATTGCAGCGCTTGCGTATGGATCACCCCTGATCATCATCGCCCCCCAGAATTCCATGTTGACTTGTTTTCACCGGCAGATCTTCGCCTGTGCACGGAAGCCCGATGCCCCAATGTTCGGTACACCTGGGATTTACTCGGGTAGAATTTCATCAACGAAAACCTGCGCTTGCAAGGGGACGTCGTCTTGCCGATTTCCTCTCTCATGCAAGACCAACACGGACAGTTCTCAGAAATCCTACTGCCGCTCTTGTAAAGTACGACTCCCTCCACTTTCCACATTTATAGCACCATATCTCTCAGTCATACCACTAGTACTCAGGTAACACTGTTGCTCGCGCGTTAGGGATGGTGTGAGAAGTCAACTACATCCTACTCCAGCTCCGGCTCCGGCTCCTGCCCTGGCGGCCCGGACCCCTGGTCCAACTCCAGCATTACAACCAACACTTGCGCTTGCAAGGCGAAGTCTTCTTGTAGATTTCCCTTTATATGCGAGACTACTACAGCCGACATGTTTACCTCCTACTGCAACTCATGCAAAGTACCTTGGAACTCCTCTCTTGAGTTGATATCTGGCAGTTCTTCCAACCACCCCGCCGGCCCCTTGTAAGCTAACAACTTGCCGCATGCCAGGGCTTTTGCGATTCGTCTATTACTCCCTTCGACTTATCTTCAAGCCGAGGGAAGTGCCTTTGCAAGTTTTCGAGGACTTGCAAGTTTCCCAACACATGCAGGGGCGATATGAGCTCCTCCAGTTCATATTGCATGATTTGCAAGGTAAGCATCATGCTCACTTTTGCCGTCTGACGAAAGCGCATCTCGCTTTAACCCTCGCTACAAGTGCTAACGCCGATCACTCGTCCTTGGTTTAGGGCTCTTGTGACGGAAAAACGACCACTTCCCAGTCTGCCAGCATATCGGCGTCCGCTCATTCTTGTGGCTGTGAGGGGAAATTAACGTGCAAGGCTGGATCCAACTGTATTGGGCGAGCTCTGATTGAAGGCGGACGTTGCGAAGCATGCCGGGTAAGTTTGCCCTACCCTTATAACGGCTTGTATCTTGCTTATAGGGGATATCATAATCGGCTGACAAACTGGGAATCTACCTACATGCAGTTTGCGAACTGTGCTTTCTCCTTTTGAAGCTTTTATAGTCGCCGAGATCTTGATACCTTGCATGGCTTCGGTTCTAAATCTCTTCTTACATTCTATCTTCCTTCAATGGCTTGAATGGGCCTGGAGCTCTTCAAGTTGTTTGTTGAAATCTCGAATTCGGCGTCTGCGAAGTACCCGTTTCTTAGATGAGTCTCAAGGCTATGATACCTAGCTGACTGAGTGGTACTCTGCCCGTCACACTTCATGTTGGCATCGACCTGAGACGTACCTTACGTGTACCTAGGCCGCTATTTTTTCAGTATGTTGTAACGTTAGTGCTTTTTGATAAGACACTGACCAATACGCCCACACTCAACTCTTCCCAAATTCATCCGTTCCAGCTGCTACGCGTCTAGGCTATTTTCGTTGTCCTGATACTATAACGTACATGATACGCGAGCCGGCCACTCTTCAACCACCCAACGACAAACATCTTCAATTGTAACACAACAACACTAGAAACCAACTACAATTACATCAGAAACAGCTAAATCAGATAATTCTGCGGCCTCCTGGCACGTACGTACATTATGGCCGGGCTTGCCGCGCTCACCACAGCACCGAACTTTCGTACGAGCTCCCCCTGCACCAGCACCATCAGCTGCGTTTCTTGGAATTCCTCCCTACCTACGGCCTTCTGGTCTAGAAGATCTTCGCATCTTGCATAGTAAATGATTCTCCAAGCTGTACACGTGTTTTCTTGACTCTCCGGCGCTTGCTTAATGCCTCGTTGGCCTTGCGAAGTTAAGCGTTCTCCGCACGAAGAGCCACCTCGTGCATCACAGCCATCGTACCCTTAGCAAGCTGTTCTACAGCAGCCAACACTGACGTCGCGGAGCCAGTTTAATGGTTGGCAATGTGAGTCTTGATAAGTATTGACTGCGAATTGGCTTCCCGGGGGTTGTGTGGTGTCTGGAAGACCCAGGGTTGTGTAGTGCTGGGTGGCGAGTTCGGGGGTTTAGCGTACGAACCTTTACATCCAGCTTGGAAAGCAACCCTCTCTGGATTGTACAGTAAAAGGCCAGCACCTGCAAAGCCACCCTGTATGTTTTTCTCCGTCATAGAGGCGAACAAGGCCTCGCGGAAGGCACAAAGGAACTCAAGCTTGCTCATGTGGTTGATATGCAAACGCATCAAATGCTCGATCTGGCGACCGTACGCCTGCTTTAGCGGCCCGAAGCAGCCAACATCAAGTGGCTGGAGCCTGTAAAAAGAGAGTGCGGAGGCATATAGAGTGTGATGATATTGTTCTGCTGGCAGTGAAGCTCGAATTCGCTCGAGTGGTTGCTTTCGGGGCCGTTGAGTATCAACAACTGGTATCTGCCCTTTTAACAGGGCGCTATATGGTAGTCGAAGTGCTTAATCCAATTTAGGCCTACCGCATTAGTAGTTCAGCAATTGTCGGTAGTTGCGGTACGCCAGTCGGCCAGGAGGTTGCACTCGGTGTATCAGTTCGTGAGGTGGTACTGATAGCCAAGATGATGAAGGGAGGGATGGCCCAGCCGAGGGCGTTAACTCCCTGGATTACCGTTGCCTATTCGCGGTTGCCAGGCTGGGCGAGTTTTGCCTTGCTGAGGCCGTCTGAGGTCGTAACCACTATGCCCGCGAAGATGATGCCCATCGTAACCTAGTCTCGTCGAAGTTGTAGATGTTATCCTCCACAATACCGTACTTGGCTATAATGTTCCGTACAGGCGTAAACCACTCGGCCATGACCTTTGGATCCTCACACTCTGCCTTCTGGTAATCGTATCTACGCGTAAAACGCCTACGGAGCTGTGGCTGGCGCTTGACGAAGTTATGTGCCCAGAGCTTGCCGACAGAGGGCGCGTCGCGTACGCGTAGCAGTTGGTTGGCCATATCCTCCACACCACGCAATCTTGGTGGAAAAACTCGCGCATATAAATCAATAACGCATTGAACAATGGCATCCTCCGCTAATTGAGTAAGCTTCTTCGAATTGGGCGTGGTGCTACGTCGTGCAGACTTGCCAGGGCGTCGCCGCGAAAGAGTTATACGATCAATGTTATAAATCTTAGCAGCGGCCCGTACACTTATATTTTTGTCATTTGAAGAGCCTCAACGGCCAAGTTCATCCTAGCTTCGTCTAAGGTGGCAGGAATAGTTGATTGTTGTTGAATGGTATGTCGTAGGTGGAAGGTCGCGTCGCGTCGGAAAGTGGCTCACTCGCTTCTAATGTACGTTATCAGGTCAAGGTACTTTTAAAGGAGAGTCTATTTAGTTCTCTTTTCTTAGGGGAGGATTATTCCTGATAAAGATATATTGGTGTAAAATAGTTACTAGAGTCTTCTTATAGTTAAATACTTCAATGTTAGAGTGATATTCTGGAGTAATGGGAGCCTCCTAGACTGACGGCCACCCCAGCGATCCTTAGCCCGGCGTTCGGCCAAGTGCATCCACGATAGATTGCCGCAGCACAGTCCGGAAATCTTTGTAACAAAAGGCTTTGCCGGAGGCAACGAGGCTACGGGTTCCGGCTCACCTACAAGCTCCCTCCGTGGCTCACGTCCCGTGTGTTGTCTCTGCCGCTCACGTCTCTCTCCGACGGCTTAAGTCTTGTGCTCCGAGCACCGAGGAGTGTTTCCAAGGATGCCCCAATCCTCTGGAATTTGCCGCTGCGACGGATTTGCAGTCCATCCAGTCACTGATCCCGAGCGGAGTGGCTTTACCGGCGGATGTCGGGCATGCGTATGGATTGACTGCACTCCATGTAAGCTCAGTCATCGTCAAAGAATCCGGTGGCATTGGTTGATGATGCTTGTGTCACATATAGATTCGGCATCACAGAGCGAGGAGAGTACGCAAGGGGGAGGTGCAGGTGTTCATCGCCCGTTTCTTTCGGACGCACCAGAGCGACCAATATTTCCGTCTTAACCGACCGAGACCGCTACCCTACCCGCAACCGCTCAGCCAGGTCACTCAGACGTCATCGGCATACTTGGCTGGCCCTGGACCTGTAGCTTTCGTCAATAAGGACATCTAAATGTGTCGTTTCCTTATGCAGCACGGAGAGATGCATACTGCGAAACAAGCTCGCGACGGTAGGTATCCGGCGCTTTTTTTTTTTTTTTCACCCACCAGACAGCCGCCCCGGCGCATAACAGACTGATATTATCTTGGAAAACTAGGTCGGTAGTGGACATTATAAGGGACGAGGTGATCAACGGCAAAGTCAAGGACACGGATAAGGAGGAGATCGCCTCCTCCACCGCCAACATTGACGAGCCGGACTCACTAGGCCGAACAAGCCTCTCCGCGGCCGCCTGGCGCTGCTGGACGCTGGAGCGGACCCGCACGTCGGCGGGGATTCGTTGTTGCTCACGGCAGCGAAATGCGCGAGTGTGGAGATGCTTGGGCTGTTGGCGGCCGAGATTCGGTGGATGAATGGTGAGGCCAGGGATAGAGATGGGAATACTTGGCTGTCCTGTTTGAGGCGAGGCGGGTTAAGACAACGGCTGCAATGGCCGAGTGTTTACATCAGATGTGACAGCCAGTGGAGGATATTTGTCCTTGAACAGGACGTCGATGGCCAGTAAAGGAGGCACATGTGGTTTCTCGGGTTGGCACGTGGCTTTCTTGGATGGCAGGAGTTACATTTTAGATACTTCCACGGTTGAATATTCGACATCAAAGACTGTTGGTAGCATGGGTGTGAAGACTGGGTTGTACTTACTTTGCATCTGCTGCAGTACCAGAACTGGGAGCTTCCTCCTCTGCCCCTTACGCGCGAGCAAATCCTCGGGCCATTGCAACCTGCTCTACTTGGCAGAAGCATGGCTCCTGGTGACACTTGACCTTGTCTGGACACATATTTCTGAACTTAAAGGAGTTGAACAAGATCAAGTATCAACAATTGGAACAAGTCAAAGCATGAGGACCTGAACCTCTGAGGTGCATAAGGTAGGTACGGTAGGTACCTTAAATATGGATTCTTGTACGAGACAATTCTGGCAGTACTTGTCGTCCCCGTTCTCGGCCTCAATTCGGTTCAAGCACTCGGCGGGATTTGCACGTGTACCCGAAACAAAGACAAAGCTGTACAAATGATCAGATTTCTAAATGGAAGTGAGGTCGACTGGTCACTCTTCATTTGTGACTAAATAAGCGTGACTTAGGGGCGCTGCATTTGAGTGTCTATTGTTTGCTTTAAAATGGCTGAATACGGTAGTAACTTTCAGGCATAATATCAAAGCAAGAAAGGAGGCTGTGAAGCTTGCAGAGTTGGG
Organism: Parathielavia appendiculata; assembly: GCF_033297405.1. Lineage (NCBI taxonomy): Eukaryota > Fungi > Ascomycota > Sordariomycetes > Sordariales > Chaetomiaceae > Parathielavia > Parathielavia appendiculata. The sequence goes on from NW_026944224.1 coordinate 134,680, forward strand.
ACACGACTATATGTAAAGGTACCTCACCGGGCAGATAGCCGACCTGATTTTCATAGTCGTCGACATACTTCGAAAGTACCGTATGCACACATTGATGAAGCTATGTATATTGTCGCTAACTCATCCCCGGGTTCCAAAAGCCAGGGTTTATCTCTTTTGAGTTCAGTGTCAAAAGTCGGGAACTCGCGAAACGTAGGCAGAAAAAAACGCAACGCTTTCTCATTAAGGTACCAGAGTTCAAAATCCTCTAGCGGTCCCAGTCCTGCCCCTCGACACAACCTCCACCATCCGTTAAATCATAGACAGCATTGCCAAAGATCTCCTGCGCTTTGACTTCCCGTCCGAGTTTCAAGTTGCAGGCTGATCAACGAGTTCAGATTGGACAGCCCGCAAACTGAATATTGGAGCTTGTCAGCCGGGAAATATTCATTGAGAAAGAGTCAAGGCGTTTCAGCAGCAGACTTACCGAACATTGCAAACAGCGTGCCCCTGGAATCAGGGATTCGAGCTCGTGACAAGAGTTTGCAACCCGGCACGTAGACCGTCCATAGCAGGAGCAGTGACTGGTGGATGACCTGCCGGCCGCCTGGGAAGAGGAGGAGGTCACGTTGCAGACGCCCTAGCGGGGAGTAGAGGTGTTAGCCTGACTTATCAAAGGGCTGATTGAAAGATGAGCAAGAGCATTACCCTGCATGTCCTGCAATACGAGTCGAAGGAGTTGTATACACTTCCTTTGCATGTGTAGGGATGCTTACAGGAAGAGGACGACTCAGACGACTTGCAAGTGCAGGCTTTGGATGACGAGCCGACACCGCGGGCGAAATCGGATGCATCGGTTGGCTTGCCACACGAACCCTCGATCACAGCAATCGTGTTAGCTCACTGCAACAGGAGACCAGTGGTGAGGCTGCAAGAGAGAGTATTACCCGGCATGTGCTGCAGTACGGTTCGCAACAGCTGTCTGTAATAGTGCCCTTGCATGTATACGGAAATCTACAAGCAGAGGTTCTTCTGCAAGCGCAGATCGACTCGGAGCTGGAGATTGATGTAGCTTTACAATATTTCTAGCAATGGCGACTATGTTAGCTTACAGGAACTGAGAATGAATGGTGGTGAAGAAGCTCCAGACAGGAGAAGAGCCTTACCTCGCATGGGCCGCAGTACAATTCCAGGGTGCTAGCCGTTATGATTTGGCATGAATAGTGCATTCGACAAAAAGACGTCCCTTTGCAAGCGCAGGTTCTCGAAAGCTGGCCGGAGGAATGGCGCTCGGTTTCGTCGATCCATTTACCCAGGTCGTCTCTGCTCGTATTTGACTGGGACATCTCGGGACTGTTTTCTTGTCGATGCTTCGGTTATGAGCTGTGAAGTGCGGTTGTATGTATGTGTGACGGCACTCGGCCTCTCGGCGACTCAACGAATGTGGTTGTATTCAAGATTATCAACTTGAAGATTGGCAGTCCGGTCCGCTCAGTGAATGACGCCTACCTTACTTAACAGCGCGAAGCGGCCTCAAGGAGCGATAAAATTGCACGCTCACGGAAAAGACCTTTCTTTCTAGCTCACGGGCAGGAGCCGCCGATTTCATAAGCAGCTGTAAGCAATTTAGAAGGGCAGGAGCGGTAGGTATCGGGCTTAGAAGGCAGGAGCATTTAGGACATTAGTAAGGTAACGCGAGCCGTTGAGCTGGCAACTAAGGTGACCGCTAACGAAAACCCGAAGGCACTTGAACGAGAATGGAGGGAGAGTTTTGGTTATATCTTGAGCTGTGTTGAAGTGCTAGTCCCTGGAGTGCCTACACCGCTCTGCCGCTGCGGGTGAACCCCGGAGACAGTGGCTTACCTGGTGCTTAGATGCCACGACCAAGGCTCAAAAACGGGAGACCCCAGCTCAGGGACAGGCACGACCTGATGAGAGCGCATGGAAACCGCTCCAGCGCAGCGCGGATAGTCGCCTGGCTCATGGGCCTTGGGAGACTGGCTGAGTACAGGCTCTCGATGGAGCTGGAGCGTGAGGGAGCAGAGGAAGACCCTGCTGAGGAAGGCGGAGGGACTGGGAGCTCGGAGGGGCCCAAGAAGGAGAAATAGAGGAAGAAGCGCACCGGGCTCTAACGCCATGCTGGAGCCCCAAGCGCGCAGCGCGAGTTATGCAGCTAAGTGACTATCACGGCCGGATGGCCGCCCACAGCTTCGTCGTCACCAAGCCGAAAAGGTGAGTTCCGGACTGCTGGATGGGAGGGACTGCTAGGAGCGCCCGAGCGGCAACTAAGCCGTGCGGACGCAGCACGGGAGCGGACGCCTTGCATGTAAAATAGCGCGGAGGGACCGCTTGCCCGAACTGGGCGGGGCGATTACCCTTGCGGTATAAGATCAATGTATATAACGTTATATATTGTGAAGCTTAACTAACTATACTTTGAATAGTTATTTATCTATAAGTAAGTTGATTATTTCTTGTATACTTAAGAGCTATAATAACTCGGTGTGACGAATCTCGAAACCCCAACTTCTGAAAGGGACTCCTGAAGGTTTAATTTGACAACGGGGTGAGGTTCGGTGAAGCCAAAGGGTTCACAACAAGCAATGTCCAAAGGTACCGACAATCTTGCACTTGAGTTGCTACTGGAGAACTCCCAGAGTTCTCCAGAACGAGTGACGATACACTTGGTAGAGCGTTAATGATCGCCCATGATCGCAGTCTACCAAGAGCTATCCTTGATCGCCTTGGGTAGCCAGCTACCCAAGTCTACCCTTGATCGCCCGGCCCCCACGGCTACCGTGTGGGCCTCGTGCGGTTCCTGCAGTTCTGTCTTGTGCCCCACTGGGCCTGTACATATGGTTGGTTCGTGACACTCGGGCCTTAGCTAGAGCTAAATCTATAGTATTGATAAGGAGAAGAGTAATTGCGAAATAAGGCGGAGTATATCATAAGGCAGAAGGGGGGTGAGCCAGCAACGAGAGGGATCACCAAGGCGTCTGGAAAAGCTCAAAACAAGAGTCTACGGATAGTGGCAGGAGCCTTCAAGTCCACACCCACTCGGAACCTTGAAACGGAGACATGGG
>NW_026944224.1:138516-139237 GCF_033297405.1 Parathielavia appendiculata
GGAAACTGCCGATGTACGGTCTGGCCAGGAGGCTGGAGCTGGAGCTCGCAGTCTGATACCCTTTCCTTCGAAGGCCAAGAGGCCTTCCCACTTTGTATTTGCAGGATCGCACACTGATCGTTTCCTTGATTGTCGATATGGGTTTTTCACCCGGCTCACGAGGGCGCGGTTTTCCTGTATAGTAAGTTGTTGAAGGTCCGGCACGCCCTAGGGCACAGCGGTGCAGGAATAATAATATATCATAAGGCAAAGCGTTCCATTCGCTAAAGATGTTCCAATCGTTAATAAGATACTATCACGGGATTTCCATTTCTGTTCTCATGGTTATTGTGACGGCGCGTGCGACGGAGCCCCCATGCCATTGCACTAACCTCCTCAAAAGGATGCCAGAATTTCAAGTCCAGCGACTTGAAACTCTGAGGTGGCTTATGGATGTTGAACTGAGTGGGTTCCTTGGCACCAAGATTCACGGACTGAGCACTGATGTTCAATGCGAGACTCTCAGTTAACACAGATCCATCACAATGACGCAGTTCCTGACATAAACCTCATATCATGGCACACTGTCTCTATATAAGGGGGTAATTCCCCTGGGAGGATTAGAGAGGACAATTTTGTTCCAATAAGAAAGGGACATTCTGAGGCACCCTAACCCACTATCTTGATCCTTCATTTATGTGGTCACTCTGGAATCGTGACTCCAATTCAAGCTTCGTTTCAT
>NW_026944224.1:141402-385212 GCF_033297405.1 Parathielavia appendiculata
GAGACGCGCACGCGGCGTTGTGGCAGATGCGGCGAGCCTGGCCATAATGCACGCACCTGTCAAGGAGTTGCACAAGTGCCCGAGGAAGACCATTCCGAGTAATTTCAATCATTTTTGTCAGTGTTGGTTGAATCATGTTGAAATTTGTTGTGCAGATGTGTTTTTGTGGGACGTTCGCTTGTCTGGGACGTTCGCTTATCATGTACGTTAATATAAGACAAACTCTATTATATTATTACTACTTTAGTAGCATGATTGTAAAGAGAGATTCTATCTGTGAGAGACAAGTGGCATCAAGGCGAGGCACTGGGCACTGCAAATGCCGACTCAATTCTGCTGTTCGAAAGCTAAGGAAAGGAACAGGGAGGGTATACAGGATGTGCGTCTGCGACGCGAAAGATAAGTGGGTGCACAGGCCACCCACCAATGACCCACCGAAGAGGGCATGAGTCCAGGGTGCGCTTTCCGTCACATTATCTTTTTAATCTGAAGTGCTAAGTTGCAACGCAGCAAGAAAGGGTAAAGTCCAGGGCTTATTGGATATAAGTGTCACATCACTCCCTATGTAGCTAGGTCCTCCCCAGTACTGTAACGGCCGGTCCAAACTGACTCAGACTCAGAAGGTAGCCTCAATTGATAACTCTACAGTGTACTCTGTAGCCGATGAGTGGGCAAACGCACAGACCTCTCCGTGGCCGCCACTCGGAATATTTATGGACGGCAGGCCAATCAGCGCCCGGTCTCTTGCATCAACACGTAGCTCCGACTTCCACAACGCTCAGAAGCGCGACCTGAGCTCCAGCGCCAGCACACTGCAGACCTCAACTGCCATCTTCGTTCTCAGGGTGGCTGGGCCACCATGTGTGTCGGATAACAAGTATTTCTGAATCATCCATTGACAATGACACTTTGATAACCGTACGCCCCAAGCATCGGTTGGTATACATGTGCGTGCCTCTTCGGGCCCAACGCCGCGATTTCCAGGGCCACTTCCGAGGTTCACCTGCGAAATGGATAACCACGAAGAAAGTGCCCAGCCCGCTTCCCGCCCGTCTACGGCACGTAAAGTCGACCCAGACAACGATGCGGCATCGCCCCCACCTCCGAATATTGATGAGAAGCGCCCAACCCCCGATGTCAACTCCCTGAAGCCCGAAAACATCCCACCCCTTCGCCCGCCTGCCCCCGCCGCACCCGACAGCAGCTACCTAGAGAGCCCTAGTTTGAACTTGCGACACTCCGACTCTCAAGCCGAGATTATTGTTCGCCAACACTTGCAGGACATCGAGTCGAGCTTCAGTGCCACACTGTCGCCCGCCCTGCCCACATCCAACAATGGACTGGACGATACCTTTCTGCTCGACTCCCCCTCCAAGAAGCCTGCACCACAACGCCCTGCTCCGGATGCAGACGAGTTTGCCGACCAGTCACAGGTGCTTCCAACACTAAGCCGCCCCGCCTCCAGCACGCCGCGAGACGTCGACGAGTCGGATATGCAAACACCAGTTCAGGATGAGTCCACAGAAGCCGCGGGGAATGCGACGGCCTCGCTGGAGGCGTTTTCGTCATCACCAACAGCCGCAGGAGCGGCAAGATCCGTCTCTCGAGCCGTCTCACATGCAGCATCGGTCCGGACTGAAGGCAACGACGGGCATAACGAGTCTACTACAGAGCAACATGTCAGAGATCAGTTGGCCGACGACTCCCTTCTCCAACCGAGCTCTGAGGCCTCTTCCTCTCAGATCAGCCGGGATCACAGCCAAGAAAGAGTCTCTGCCGACGCCGGCCACACCCCCGGCCAAGCCCTCAAGTCCTCCAAGCGCCCAAGATACCTGCGGAGCCGCATAGGCAGCCAGCGGTCGTCCGTGTCGTCACTCCTTACCGACCCTGAGAGCGACGTGACGGTGGGTACGGGTGCTGACTATGCACTCCAGTCAGGCGGCGCTTTGCCGTCACTAGGATTGCCGCGGAGCCTCAACAATCCCCTGTCCAGGTCCGTCAGTATGGGAAGCATGGCCAGTGGGATTGAAGATCTCCATGACTCATCGGGGCCTACATTCGGCCAGCTTGAGACGCTGGACGAGGTTGAAGGCAGCATGTCTCCCCAGACCGATGCACGCCGCGAGCCGGACCGAGACCCGCTTCACACTCCGAAACCGACCAAGACAGCTCTTGCCGCGCCAACAGATACGGTTATTGCCCGTCATGTCAGGGATGTGCAAGTCCCCGAGTCGTTGGCCAAGGAGTACAAGAACCGAGGAGGCTTGCTGACCCCAGCACGGCCGGGCACATCCGATACAGCCGGCTTCGGAACCTCAACCGCGAGCCGGCACGGGAGGAGCCTGACGCTGAAAGAGCAGAGCAGCACCATTGAGCGCCTAAGCAAGGAGAACTTCGACCTCAAGCTCAAAGTCATGTTTTTGAGCGATCGGCTGGACAAGCTCTCTGAAGAAGGTATTAAGGAGATGATCTCGGAGAACGTCGAGCTCAAGACAGGCCTGGCCGTCCTGCAACGCGACAACAAAGTCCTGCGCCGGCGAGTCAAGGAGCTCGAAAAGCAGCTCAAGGACGAGGAGGAACGTCCGGGTACGGCCAGGAGCGCTCATTCCGACGACGAGCAGAGCGCGGCGTACGACCAGGAGGCGCAGGAAAGAGAGGAGGAGATTACCTACTTGCGGGAGCAGCTGGAAGAATACGTCACTGAGATTGAGCGGCTCAGGAAGGAGAACCTGAACAAAGAGGCTGAGAAGCGACGGATGGCCGAGGTGGTGCGGACGCTTGGGGAGAAGACGGGCGAGCGACTAGGCGAAACTCTTGAGCGCCAGGAAGAAGCCGACGTCTGGAAGGACTTGCTAGAGCAGGAGACAGCCAGGAGAGAGCAGAGCGATGAGGACAATCGTCGTCTGCGCGACGAGATATTCCGGTTGAAGCAGGAGCTTGCAGCGCAGTCGACTGTCGGCCCAATGCATCATACAACAAACATCTACAACATAACGAAGAAATCTCCGGGGCGGCCTCTATCCCCGACTAGGTCAGGGACATCCTTTTCGGGAGATCCGGATGTCAACGGGACAATGAGCGCTACCAGCACACTGGTTGAGGAACTCAGGCGGGAGAGCGAGCAGCTGCGCCATGAAAATGCCGAGCTCCGTCGCGAAGTGGGCGCCCAGACTTCGATGCTGACGTCAAGAAATCGCGAGAAGGAACGGCTGTACCAGGAGATTGAGGATCTCAAGATGGCCCAGCGTCGCGGTGCGCCTGCTCCGTCCACGATTGACAGCCTCCTGGAACGGTCGGCGTCTCGCGCCGGGGTCCACGAGCGGTCACAGTCTAGGGCCAGCGGCGTCACTCGGGTGACAGGGACGGCGGTCGACGAGGCGGACCTCGAAGAACTCGAGAATAAGATGGCAGAGCTACGGGACAAGAACAACGATCTCAAACTGCAGAACCATGACCTGCAGCGGGAACTAAACGCCTGCATGGAAGACTTTGAAGCGGCCGTCGAGGCTAAGAAGCAGGCTGAGGAACTGGTTGCTGCCCTGCAGGAAGACCTCGAGACGGCTATGAACGATCTGATGGCGCTGCAGGCCGAGCGGGACGAGGCGCTGCAGGAACATGCCAATCTTGAGACCGAATTCGAGGCTCTAAGGAAGGAAGCTCAGGAGGAGATTGACGCGTTGGAGGGCGAAGCAGACCAGCGGACGTCCGAGATTGAACGGTTGCAGCTCGACCTAAACGACCGTACTGAAAGCTTTGACGCACTGCAGGCCGAGATGCGCAAGATGAGCGAGGCCTTGGTGAGGCTGGAGGACGAGCAGGCGGCCAAGTTGCGCAGGATACAAGAACTGGAGCAGGAACTTGGCGACGCGAACAAGGAGCTTGAGGATCTTGAGACGAAGCTCCTCGAGGCCAACGACAAGGCCAACCGCCTCTCGGTGCAGCAAGAGTCCAGCCAGGGCGAGATCGCGTTCTTGCGTGACGAACAGGAGACGGACAAGATTCGGATTGGCGATCTGGAGGCTGCGCTCGCTAATGCCGAGCAGACACTGCGGGAGGAAAAGGAGCGAGCGAGGGAGCTGGAGCAGAGGCTAGCCAATGAGCGGCGGCAGCGCGAGATTGTGGCGAACCGCGAGAAGGAAGAGGTGCAGCAGTTTGTTAACGAGCTGAATCGGGAGGCATCGGCGGCTAAGGATGAGGCGAGGAAGTTAAGGAAGAGCCTGACGAGCCGGGAAGTGGAGGCGACCGAGTGGAAGGAGAGGTTGATTGAGCTGGAGAACAACCTTCGCGAGGCGTTGGGCGACTTGAATGGAACCAGGTCGAGTCTACTTAAGGTACGATTCTTTGATTCGGGAAGGGTGGCAGACGCTAATTGTCCAGTCCATCGCCAAACTCCAGCGCGACCTCGAAAACACAGTCCGCGACCTCGACTCCACCAAGTCGTCGCTCGCCGAGAAAGACCGCATCATCAAGCAGCGAGAGGCCCTGCTCGAGTCGCACGCCCTTGAGTTGCGCAAGCTTGGAGAGATGCTGGATAAGGAACGGCAGGCCCATCGCAACGTCAAGCACCAGTTCGAGACTTTCCAGAAGACGCATCAGCACGTCACCCGCACGGTCAATTCCCAGGACCAGCGTATCATAGAGCTCGAACAGTCCAAGGCGCAGGACAAGAAGCGCCTCTCGCAGCTCGAGAACTCCTTCAAGGAGCAGCTCACGGAACGAAACAACTTGCTACTCCAACTCTGGACCCGTCTATCCGCGCTGTGCGGCACCGATTGGGCGCACGACAACAGCCTCATCAACGGACGGGCGCTGCCCAGCCTCGAGGCCGTGGCGACTATGCTACCGGGTTTCAGCAAGAACCTCCTTGCGGCCGTCAAGACAATTGAGACGATGGTTGGTAGCTTCCAGAGCAAGGTCAAATCTGTCGAGAAGGATCTATGGCGGGAGTACCAGACCCTCGAGAACCACCTCGAGCAGCGCACCAAGAAACTCGATCGTCTGGAGGCCATCGTTAGAAATGGCATCGCCACGGGACAGCTCAACCCGCATTCCCACACTCTCGCCGAGGCGCAAGCCCGGTTCGCAAGGCTCGAAGATGCCTACCGCCAGCTTAAAGTGGAGAACCACACCCTCCGCGCCGCCGCCGAGGCTCGACGAGCAGCGTACTCAACTTCGGTAGAGCGCAATGGCGTGGTGTCGCCAGATGGCAGCCCATCCCCATCTGTCCCTATGGGTCCGAAGGCGAAAGACAGGAGTGCCAGCGCCAGCAAGATTCCCAAGTCAGGTAGCAGGAGCGGACTAAGCAAGTCCGTGTCGGCATCCACCCCGTCGCGCAGCTCATCCCAACATTACCACTTCCACAATCACTCCTCCAGATCAACCCTCGCCACCCCGTCGACGGCAGAAGACCTGTCGCGGTCAAGAGGCGGGAGCCCTGCCACCCCCAAGAGGGACACCTCCACTGGCACAGCAACCGAAGACGACGACACCATCACCTTCCCCACACCAACCCAGACAGCACCGCCGCAACAGGGTCAACAAGAGAGGGCTAGCAACAGTAATATTATTAATAACCCTTCCACATCCACCGCTCTAGCCGCCAGAACCAACACCACCACCACCCACCCAACCACGTCCACAACCGTTAATGTTGGAAGTGGAAGCGTTGGCAGCATGGACAATAAATGGATGATGCGCCTGCGGGATCTGGAGGCGAAGCTCAAAGCGGAGCGCGAGGGCCGGATATTGGACCGCGGCGAGGCGCTCAAGCGGATCCATGCTAGCGAGAGCGAGAATGCGGCGCTAAGGGGGGATCTGGAAAGGGAGAGGGAGCGGAGGAGGCAGGCGGGAATGGGGAGGTAGGACTCTTTGCTGTCTCTGCGACTGTGGCTTTGGCTGTGGTGGGGTTGGGAGTGGTTGGGTTTGGTGGGAGGTTTGGTGAGGTGGGTTCTGCTGGGCTGGGTTGGGTTGTTGGGATGGGTGGTAAGGGAGTTGAGGTTTGTGTGGTTGGGGGTGAACGGCTTGAGGGATGCTGTGGGAACTGGGAGCGGATTGGTAAGCGGTTGGAAGAGGGTATGACTAGTTTGCTGAAAGGGGTTAGTGGCAAGGGGGAAGGGGGATCCTGAGTGGGTGATCCTGGGCTCTGTATTCATATAGGCATGGATTGAAGGAGCTCCAGTCTGCCTTGTCAGAGGCTGTCACTTCTGGGGGTGGAGTTCTGGGGTTATACGGTTACTATACCATCGGTATGGGGTATGTGACACTCATGGAACGAGGTTTTTAGTTCATTTACCATGGTTGTATAGTCGTCGCCGTGTTTGTCGTTGATCTGGTCTCATGACACCCGGCTTCTCTTCCGTCAGATACCCTTTGTGAGCGGTCACGGCTGCTGCTAATTGTGGAATCATGCCGGCAGGAAGGCCCCTGAAAGCCTCAACCACTAAAAGGTATCAATCAGTACCTGAGGTACAGGAATTAAGAAACAAACTGAGGTACTCGGCGTTGCGGTTTTAGCATCCCAAAGCAGCCCCTGAAGCAATGCTCTACCTGCAGGAACTTCACCGAGAGCAACAACTACGCCGTACGACATTCAACTTACTCCAATGCTCTCGCGACCGACTGGAACTGATGATATATCTGCGCCTCATCTACCACACTTGGTGCCGGCCGGGGGGCTTCATGTTTGCTGTAGTAGGTAGTCGTAACCATGTCTGGACGTAGCCTTACATTCTCGAATCTCGTAACTGGGCTTGTTTTTTCGTTGTACATGGAGGGTTGCCCTAGTTAAGGGTATCGGGAAGGCACTTGGCGACCTATAGGAGCGATTGATAACTTGAGGTGTAGCACCATGTCCGAGTCTTCTTGCACATGCATTCCAACCAATGCGTAGCGCAGCATTTGGCCATTGCAAGTTGCACAGAGCTATGTGTTATTTAAGGTAGTCCGTCTTCCCCTCCGCCAAAGTTGCCCACATTATCCTCACACTCTTTGCCCAATGTCTTCACGTTTTGCAGAGGACAGTCTGGCGGACAAAGGTCAGGCAAAAGCCATCCGCCAACTGCGTCTGCAACACTTTGACACTGAAAGATGGAACGAAGCATTTTGTAACTTGTGCCAGGCCCTTTTTGTCACCAGGCCTCGGCAAGAGATCAACGGAAACCACAGGTCTGATGAAGCTGGCTGGGAGTCGTGGCGGCCGAAGCACCACCACGACGACATACAGGCTTTGCGAGACTGCGCACGTACTCGATGCCTTCTGTGCGCGCTGCTCTCGGACAAAATGTTACAACGGGAAGGTTGGAGAGCTTCGAGAAACCCGAACTTGAAACTTAGAAGTCGCCGATCAGGCTTCGAGTCAGAAAGCTTGCCAGTGGTGACGACTTTAAGTTGAGATTGGCCCATAAGTCAAATCTTTCAATATCATTAAGCGGGCGCATCTCGAATTCGATCGTCTAGGTAAGCTTCAGTTGCAATTGGCAACTTGGGTCTTAGTTACGCGAGTTGGACGTCTATCTGACGGACCAGAACATCAACAGAGAGATCAGAGGCCGAGCCTCTTTCTAGCGCTGCCTTGGAGACCACAGGGCGAACGCGTTCAACCTCATCCGAGTTGTCGATGCAGTATTCAAAGGGATGTTGGAGGACTGCGAAGCTCATCACGTCATATGTAGGGCCATGCCCATGACGACGCCAGCCTCCCCGTGGCTGCCAACCAGGCTTATCTGCCTCGGCCAGCCGGGCGATATGCCGCGGATGATCGAAACCTCCAAGATGCTCCTTGAGCCTTGCTCGGCGCCACTCAGGTACACGACTCTCAGTCACCGCTGGCGAGAGGGCCACCCGCTGAGACTGACGACGGAAACCCAGCGGCAGCTCTCGGAAGGGGTTCCGTGGCACGACATACCGAAGACTTTTGCCGACGCCATGCATGTCACGAGGTTTCCCGCGGTGGAGTATATTTGGATCGATTCGCTCTGCATCATCCGGGGCGACACAGGAGATTGGGAACGCGACTGCACCCGAATGGCTGACGTCTACCGACACGGGTATTGCAACATTGAAGCCACCGACAGCTACGGCGGCTGCTTTTCAGTCCCAAGATTCGACAGTGTTCTACCCTGTGGTTATTGAGACCAGGAGTTACAATCGGGGTAATGCTCTCTGGGTGCACCGGCTGCCGCTGGATCAGACAAGGAAGCTGGCTACAGTATAGCGTAGAGAAGTACTTGGGGTGACGAAGGTGATATGGAAACTTGATGAGGTGCCGGTTCAACAATTACTTAGGACACAGCGCTGTCCAGGTACCAACGCCATAGTTCAACTTAAACACGTATTATCATCACTGTTTCTATAAGTTCCTGCTAGCCGTACATCATGCTCCAGGTCTCTTCCCATTGCTATCCAGTCCCCTCATCTGCACCAAGCTAGTCTCGTCATCATCGTACTGCACCGCGTACGTCTGCTGGCGCACGATGCCTGACAGCTTCGCCGGCGGCGGAGCATCAACATCAACGCTGTCGGTGCTGGTCTGCGCGCCGTCGAGCTTGGACCTGCCGGACGAGCTCACAAGGGTGCGGCTCCGGCTACCGCGCACCCGGGCCGAGGGCATCGCCGGGTGGCTGCCCGACTGGTAGTAGCCGTTGCTCGGGCCGTAGCTGCTGCCGCCCAGCACGGGGAACAGGCGGACTAGCAGCAGGCGCAGGGTCGGCATGCAGGTGCAGATGATACCGACGCTAATCTCGACCGTCGACCACAGCGAGACGGGAAAATTGTCCCAGGTAGGGTTGCTCGACTTTCCAAACACGACGAGGGCCCGGAGGCGGACGATGGACACGATGGTTACGCTGGAGACGTCAGCTGCGGAGTCAGAGGGACGGGGAATTACTATATAAAACGGGCGGGGACATACAAAGTGCCGACGCAGAACATGAGGGCCACGCCGATCTTTTTCTTCCAGTGAAGATTCAGCGTCTTGAGCTGGGCCAGGGGGATGGCCAGCATCCAAAAGTCGAGGGCGATGCTGAGGGCGGCGTTGGCCCACGCAATGGCGTTGCTGTCCAGGCATTTCCCCTCGTGTTCGCGGTCCCACTTATCCCAGAAAAAGCTGATGGGCGTGCACTGGAAAATGGCGAGGAAGATGAAGAAGATGCCAAAGGCCACGGAGAAGCCGACGGTGGCCCAAAGCAGGCGGCGAACGGGGCGGGCCGGGAAGATGCGCAAGTAGAAGAGCAGAAGGCAGATCTTGATGAGGGCGACCTGGGTGAAGTAGAGAATGGCCATGATGTAAAAGTAGAAGAGGAAGTTAGTGATTTGCTCGGGCGTCAGGGTCCAGATGTCACGTCCCACTCCGTTGGGCACGGTGCCATAGTGTATGATGCCCACGCTCGGGATGCTGACGAAGAGGAGGCCGAAGATGACCCAGTCGTCCGACGACAGGCTGCGCGTGACTAGCAGCTTGAAGCCCAGGCGCAGGGCCACGATGGCCGACGAGACGACAATCAGGACAATCGAGGCCGTGTCGTAATTGGTGCCGCGGTCACGCAGCGGCACACCGCACGAGGTACTCGTCGCATTCTTGGCCACTGTTCAAGGCGGCGGAACGAGTCAGTTACGGTTGTGACATGTCGTCGGGTTGGTGCCATACCAAGTGCCTCCTTCATGGTGCAGTTGGCCGCCACACACAGCGAGACCTGGGCCTGCAGCGGCGCATTGCTACAGACACAGGCCGCCGTCAGGTTCGCCGCACAGGTAGAGTGCGTGATGCCGTCAGTCAGACAAGCAATCTGTTGTATCACATATCCCGCGTTGTCAGCGCTTGTTGTTCTCCTCTATCGTGTCCGACGAAGGCTCGGTCGGGTGTTGACATACCGCGCACTGGGGCATCGCACTTAAGTCCTGGGCCGACACCACCGGCACCACGGCCGTCAGCAAGGCCACAGCGGACCCGAGGATGGCTCTCAACTTCATGTCGGGCAAGCACGTGGAGAGAACGAACGGCACGGAGGAACAACACTCGGAGGAGCGTGGCAGGAAGAGAGGCCGGGCATTGGCTCAGATGGCCGGGGACGGACAGAGAGAGAGTGAACCAGCACCGGGCCTTTGACTGTTTGACAGCGGCGATGGCTCACCCCATAAGATCGCATTGACCGTTTCAACGTTAGGGAATAATCAAGCGAGCGAACTGGTTTCGCTCGTGGCAAACTACCGAGGGTTCTAACCCAGGGTGGTCCCTGTGAGCACAGCTGAGCTCAGTGCAGCACTGTCAGCACACCATCATTACCATCTTGGAACAAGGAATGTCGCTCATCAGTGCCTTCACTGGCCTGTGCTCGGCGGACAGATGGAGATGTTACCCGTAAGGGATTCGTCGGTATGCAGCTAGCAAAAATTATTTGGGTCTGTGCCTGAGACATGCTTCGATGAACGACCCTTTTTGGGCAGCACCGGTTCTTGTGAGTGACAACAAGTGGAGTGCCTCGGCACCCCAAGATCCCTGTTCCGAGGATGCGGGGCTTGGCAGGGCCGATGAAGACTCCATCAGATGGAAGGAGAGATCGATGAGAATTTCCAGGGCCAACATGTTTGTTCAACCGTTGATCACAGATGCAAGGCGAGGCCAACGGACAGTTCACGACGATCCGATCACGCGTCCCGTCGTCGAAGGGAGGTGTCAGCACGCAGGCAACTACCCTGTAACCGACAGAGTACCACCGAGTCAGAGTTCGGCCGTTTCGTTGCCGGATCTGATTCGGCACTTCTTTTGCTCACAGTGGCGAACACTTGTTGACAGAACAATTGCGATTGACGTGGGCCTAGGTAGGAATGCCAAGGGAACAAGACCACCTGGTCGGGTTTGCGCAGGATTCGGCAGTCGACGGGAGATGGGTTGCGTTACGGTTCCACGTCGCCAATCTCGTCGATCTGCTCGCCATGCGAACAGGGGAATATGGAGATCAGTACGGATACGGAGGTATGATTATGCGTGCCACAAAGTCGGATCGAGTGTGTATCCCTAATTCTCAAGATGTGTATAGCATGCTTGCCGCCTCATCTGCACTGGGCACAGATTGAGGTTTCCCTTCAAAACAGCATTCGACGACAGCTCGAGTCTTGTCGTCGACTGCCTACAAGCGGTTGTTCAATAGCGACGGTCCGGGCCAAGGCCTTGCCGAGCCGGGCCTTGACACCTTGTTCGGAACTGCGAGATCCACCACGATCATCGGGCACGGTCAGGCCGTGCACAACGGACTTGTCGCCGACTTGGGCCTCATCTCCGGCTACCGTACCAACTTGTCGTCAACGGCCGACTTCACGAATCCCAGTACGCAGGGTAGCCTGGACACCCAAAGTCAATAGTAGATGAAGTATATCCACCACCTCAACCCTACATGTGTAAGAGGAGCCGAGGTTCAATGGAAGACTCGGGTTAATGAAGGCCAAGCGAGGACAAGACCGATAGTTCTTGATGGTATAAGAGGACCGGTAGACCTTGGATCTTGGCGGCTGTAGACTCCTTATTCCCGCCGTTGCGCCCTTTACTCCCCTTTCCACTCTCTCCGCCCCTGAGCCGCCGATCCTTGTCCCGATGAAGACCGCTCTTAGCGCCGCCGTTGTGCTCGGTGGGCTTGCCGCGCGGGCAACGGCCCAATGCCGCCTCCTGCCGGGGGATGCCGGCTGGCCTGATGCTGCCGCTTGGGCGGCCCTGAACGAGACGGTCAACGGCCGGCTGGTCGCCTCCGTGCCCATCGGCCATGTCTGCCACGACCCGACCTACGACGCCGATGCGTGTGCTGCCCTGCAGAAGGGATGGACCCGCCCCATGACACAGTCGGTCGTTCCCGTCCCGCGGGTCGGAATGTCTGATGAACGTGGTGCTGACGTGCTCCTAGCCTGGGCTCCTCGTCCTCCGTCATGCAGCCCTTCTTCGCCAACCAGAGCTGTGACCCCTTCACGGAACAGTCAAAACCGTGCCAGCTCGGCAACTATGTCAGCTACGCCGTCAACGTCTCCTCCGCTGGCGACATCCAGGCCGCAGTCCGGTTTGCTACCAAGAATAACATCCGTCTTGTCGTGCGCAACACGGGCCATGAGTACGCGCCATCTCCCCCTACCGGTTTCCCTTCTTGCTGCTGACGGATTGTCCCAGTTACTTCGGGCGGTCGACCGGCGCCGGTGCGCTGGCCATCTGGACGCACTATCTCGACAGCATCGACTTCTTCCCCTTTTCCGACGCCTCCTACAACGGCACCGCCATGAAGATTGGCGCTGGCGTGATGGGCTACCAGGCCGTCCAGGCCGCCGACGCCGCCGGTTTGGTGGCCGTAACCGGCGAATGTCCGACCGTCGGACTGGCCGGCTTCACCATGGGCGCTGGACACTCGGCCCTGAGCACGAGCTTCGGCCTGGGTGCCGACCAGGTGCTGGCCTACGAGGTGGTAACCGCTGACGGACAGCTCGTGACAGCGTCCCCGACCCACAACAGCGACCTGTACTGGGCGCTGTCGGGCGGCGGTCCGGGTACCTACGGCGTGGTCGCCAGCATGACGGTGCGTACCTACCCGGCGGCCATGATCGGCGGCGCCAGCATCGCGCTCTCGGCCGCGTACACCACCCCGGAAAAGTTCCAGCAGGCCCTCGCCGCGCTGCACGCGCTCCTCCCAAACATGACCGACCTCGGTGCCGACATCATCTACACGGCGACCAACAGCGTCCTCCAAATCAGCCCCGTGACCGTCTTCAACAGCACGGGCGAGTACGTCAACACGACGGTGCTCGCGCCCTTTACCGCCAGACTCGCCGCCCTCGGCATCCCTTTCCGCGCGCAGTACACAACCCTGTCCTACCTCGACCACTACGCCACCTATCTGGGCCCGCTGCCCAACGGCAACCTGGCCGTCTCGTCGTACCAGTTTGGCTCGCGGCTGATCCCCCGCTCCGTTCTGCTCTACAACAACACGGCCCTGCAGTCGGTCCTCCAAAACCTCACCAGCCACGGCGTCATCCTCGCCGGCAGCGCGGCAGACTACCGCTCCAAGACGATGACGACGACGACGACCACCACCACCACCACCACCACGACGGCTACCCTTCTCAAGAAGAACGACAGCGCCAACGCCGTCCTGCCCCAGTGGCGCGACACGACGGTGCAACTGCAGCTCATCACGCGGTGGAACAACACGCCCTCGGCCTGGGACGCCATGCTCGCGGAACAGCGGCGCATGACGGAGGAATACGTGCCCCAGTTGGAGAGCGTCACGCCCGGCGGCGGAGCGTACGTGAACGAGGCCGATTTTCGGCTGCAAGAGTGGAAGCGGGATTTCTTTGGCGTCAATTATGGCCGGCTCATGAGTATTAAGGCCAAGTGGGATCCTGAGGGTGTGTTCTGGGTGCTGAAAGGAGTCGGGAGCGATAGGTGGGCTGTGGATGGGGAGGGGAGGTTGTGTAGGACCGACCAAGACTAAGATAAGAATGAGAAGGGACCCGTGGTGCGGTTGATGTTGGGAATACCTCATAGCAATAAGAACGTATAATGTTTTTCACACACGGTGCATAGCTATCTTACAACCAGTGCTCAAAGAATCGACTCGCTTGGTAGCAGCCCCGTCCGCCACTTCATGGCCGAATGGTCGTTGGCCCAGCGCAGCAGCGCCTCATAATCGACACACTCGTGCTCGGAGCCCTCCCCCGGCCCGGCCTCAGTCTTGCCCTCGAGCGTCGTGTCGGCCGAGCACATGATGCCTTGCCGCAAATAGTTGAAGCAGTGCGACGAGTGGTGCGCGACCTCGTCCGTCAGCTCGTGTCTCCCGTACCCCCGCTGGAAATGCTCGGCCAGGTATGACAGGCAGTGCAGCTGGTGGAACACCGTCATCATGTACCCCTCACCGTCGTGGTGCCGGTCGATGGGGACTTCGTAAGGCTCCGGCAGGTCGTAGCGGCTGCGGTCGGGGACGACGACGTAGCCTCTGCTGTCTAGTTTCGAGGATGGATGGTTAGTGATCGATGGTCTGCTTCCTCCGGATGGAGTAGGTTAGGTCCGCTGCGTACCCGAGCTCAACTCGATCCAGTTGTGGAGAGTACGAAGGGTGAGCGACTCGTTGAACCACATGTCCTCGCGGAGATATTTGGGGTTGTCACGGAATGTGTATATCTTGTGTGGAACTTGAGAAGAGTATCAGCAGTCATGTCAGCGGGAAACCTGGGAACAACAAGACAGCGTACATCGAGGCACCGGTGTCCTCCGCAGCGTCTCCCGTGCCACGAAGAAGGGCTTGAAGACAACTAGACTGATGATAATGACGGCCATGGCGATCTCCAAGAGCAGCCTCAGATAGCCCATCGCCTGTCTCCTCCGGGACTTGCTGCTGTCGCCCCTTTGGCTGTTTGGTGATCCGGCGGCGCCATCCTCGCTAGGCTGGCGTAGGAACGCCTGCTCTTCCTCGTCGGCCTCGTGCTTCATCGGGTCCATGGTGGTTTTGCAAGACTGCAAAACCTCTGAATTGGGCGGTGTTGATGCTTGTCATGGATATCTGGCGCGGAAGACCGAGGAGCGAGCTCAACCTTTGTCCCAGTCCCATACCCATGAACAAGCATCGTTTAGCCGGCGGATAAAACGTTCTAATGCGGCATGTATATGGGGTAAGTTACATTGCGTCGGCATTGAACGCCGCAGCCACAATTACCGGTTGGTTGGCATGTTTAAGAGAGATCGCTCGAAACCTGCAGGACGGCACACTGCCAGAGACACGAATTAGGTCCAAGGTTGAGTCGTGCGCTTCGACATATCTCCTACTCGATCTGGATAGAGCCGGTGAGGTCACCGCTGATGGCTTCCGGGCCGGTCTCTGGAGTCGGCCAAGCCGGCGAGTGGACCCGGCTTCGCACTGGCCGACCTGCCTCCAATCCCCGCATGTTCTTCTCAATGCTGGTGAAACGTACACGTGGCAATGGATGGATGATACAGAAACAGTGGGTTCAGCTTCTCCGTCCGTGTGGCTCATTGGATGCTGCAATTGTCTTTGGAATGTCGACGCGACCCGCTACGCTGGTCCACCGGTACCGTCAGCCTGTCTCACTTATTAGGTGAAATCGGGACCCAAAAAAAAATTCGAGGGACAGGAGTCTATGGGAGACATCCATTGGGGTTACTCCTATCTCCCCGACAGTCGTGTTGCAATCGGCGCCGGGCACATGTTATTGACCATTGAGCGCCTGGCGGGCATGTGCCATGAGTCCGCTGAGATCCCTATCTATCCTCCGTGTGGTACGGTATGCGGATTGTACGGATCCGTACAAACCTTACCTTACTATGGCCTGTGGTATTATCCCTGCCTGCTACGCGCCGAGCTTGGCAAGGGTGGGAAGGCTCTGGACACGTGAGAGCACGCGACGGATTAGAATAACAAGAAAGCACATCGACAAGTGCGATGCTTGTGTTGCTGCTTTGTGATCGAATCCGTAAGGTACGGATAGCCGGAAGCTCAGTTGCAATGCCACGTGATACGCTGGAGGCCTTTCGATGAAATCAGCCCACTGGTTCGTTTGTGCCTCCATTGATGGCTCGATGCAGCGAAGAGAGAAGCAGGGCCTCCAGAACAGACCCTCTTTTCGATCTAATGCTGCCCCGGATTCGCCAGCCAGGGTGCATTAGTCCTTTCCCACCTGGCTGCAGGGGAAAGGGGCAGGTTGGCTTTGCGCTCTCATGAACACTGCAGACCATACTGGCGGACTTCAACGGTTGTTGCTGGCGATGCAACCCTGGGTTGAAAGCTGCTTACAAGCGAAGGTCAATGGAGAAATCAATAGATTCATCCGATTTCAACTTTTGATATTGTTTCTCGCGGAAAACTTGGGACCAGACAAAGTTGGCTGCTCCACTGAGCATCAGTGGGGGTCTTAGCTGGACGATCTCGCTAAACTATCCTTGCAGCCAGTCCCCGACTTCCCAGGGGCAGGCGGCACGGCTCCCCCAAGCCGAACACAGACGCACACTCTCTACACGTTACGCGCTGCAGAGGCAGGGCAGCACGGCCTTGTCGCTCCAATTGGCTTTGGCATTGGCAATTTGCTGCTGTGAATGGATGGCGCCGAGGAAGGCTGCTT
Source organism: Parathielavia appendiculata (assembly GCF_033297405.1). Lineage (NCBI taxonomy): Eukaryota > Fungi > Ascomycota > Sordariomycetes > Sordariales > Chaetomiaceae > Parathielavia > Parathielavia appendiculata. Next base: position 157,501 of record NW_026944224.1, read on the forward strand.
GTGCTACCCGCCTGTTCCATTGCCTTCTCGCCAGTGCCGAACCGCTAAATTAACGTGAGCCGATCATGCCCGTCCCCGACACGACGGCTGGCTCTGCTGCTCGCCGCAACGGGAGACGCAAGCCCGACCTGAACATCGACACGTCGCCGCTGCGGGCCAGAGATCGGGACTGGGACCGGCGCCGACACAGAGACAGAGACGAGAACAGAGACCGACACGCCGTCCCGCACACGCCCACCAGCGACTCTCCCAGGGCCGGCCTAGCCCTGAGGCTACCCGAGGGCCAGGGACGGGATCGCATTGAGACATTCCTCGAGGGCCTCACCCCCGTCGACGTCCCGATCGACATGTCCAACAAAGAAAACGAACGCCCCGAGCCACACCGCCCCAATCCGCGAGATTCGCACGACCTGTCGCTGCCGCCCCGTCAAGTCACAAGAGACTCGCTCGTCGCCAACATGCTCCTGTCGCTCGACCAGCTCTCTATGGGTCAAATTGGCACATCTTTTGGAGCCTCGGGCTCGCCCTTCGACGAACCCGGCATCTACCCCACCTTCAACGACGACTCGCGAGCAATGACCTTCACCACCTCGAGAACGGCCCGCGGGAATGGACACGGATACTCGTACAGCTCCGACTTTGAAGGCGCCGACGACGCCAGCAAGATATCCTCGAGAGGCCGCCGCAGCAACAGCAGCTCGGGCTACCAGCCGGGTCTCGGGAGGATCAACAGCATGCGCGAGACGTCGCAGCGCAGTCCGCTCCACTCAAGGGGCGGCAAGGGGAGCAAGAGCAGCAGCACAGCGAGCGTCGACGCAGGATTTGTCCAGGTCTTGGGCAGCCAGCGCTGGGCGAGGGGCTTCGGTGGGAGGTCGTCCAGCTTTGACGGGGAGCCGCGCCCGTCGCCCGCCCCGTGGCAGGTCGAATTCACCAGCTCCTTCTTCAACGACAGTTACGACGCCGCACCTACGCCGAGTGTCCCAGCGGGGCCCCGGAAGCTCACCACGGCACCGTCCATGCCCGTCATGCCGCCGCCGCCGGAACCCAGGACGGAGACGAAGCCGCCGGCAAAAGGGGCTGCTGCTCCTGAGCGTCGGCGGAGCACGAGATCTTCAAGAAGCGCGACGGTCGGGCGCAAGCCAGACCCCAGGCTCACCCAAGCCCCGCCTCTCCCGGTGTTTGATCTCGATTCCGCTCCCGCTCCACATGTTGGCTATGAAAAGACAAAGGATGTGGTTCTGGCTCCGCCGGCGAACGTGGCGGTCCAACCAAAGGAGAAGCAAGGTTTCTTCAGGAGAATGTTTGGCTCGTCCAAGACGGCTGTTCCAAGCTCCTCTTCGACGCCTCAAGTGTCCACCCTGCCGTTGCAGCAAAAGTCTTCCACTCCGCCATCCCGCGATTCGCACCAGTCGGCCACTCATACGTTACAGAAGAAGACGTCGTCCTTCTTCCGAAGGCGGAAGCACTCAATCACCGAGTCGGAGCCTCCTCCGGTGCCAGTTCTGCCGACAGTCAAGCTTCCTTTGGAGAGGGTTGAGGCACTGTCCGGAAAGGCGAACCCTAGCCCCATCACCAGCTTGCGGCGGGCTATGGACCCGTTTTTGCAGGGAAGCCCGTCCTCCTCGGCCGCCCAGCCGCCTGCTGCTGATATCCCGTTGCCCTCGGTTGAAAGCCCTCATGACGCTCGAAATGAACCCACGCGAGCTACTGCCGAAGAAGACGACGGCCGCGCGCCCAGAGGCTTCTCGCCTGACTACGAGCCAAGCCCGAAAGCCGTCATCCGCAAGGTCGAATCTGAGCACGGGGCCCTCGCCACGCCAAGCCGGCAACCTACAGATTTCCCGGTTGGGTCACCGCCCAAGTCCTTTCTCCGTGACAACAGCGACAGCGAGGACAGCCCGGTGCGTCATCGGAAGACGCCGCGTTCGGAACCGCGCGACAAGAAGCTTCAGCCGGGTCCGCTGCCAGATGAGCGGAGAAGATCGGCTTCGCCGGTCGTGTCCAAGTCGAAGAGCGTTCCCAACCTCAACAGGGAGGCGCGTTTGTCGGCGCGGCTGGACGCGAGGCCCCCGCCGCCCATCCGCGGCCATTCTGACCGTAGGGATTCCGACACGCTTGGTCTACCGAACGAGTCAGCAAGTGAGACCATGTATAAGCACAGCGTGCCCAGCCTTAGGATTGACAGCGCGGAGCCCAGTCCCAGGGGCATGGACACGGGTGAATCCGTCAACCAGTCGGCTAAGTCCATTGACGAGCCCGAGGTCGTGGTGGGTGACCCGACTGAGGACGACCGGCAGAAGGCGCAGAAGATTTTTGAAGGAAACGAGGACTTCATACAGAAGGACCGGGCGGCAGCTTGGATGGGCGAAGAGGGCATTGTGCGCCAGCGGACTCTGCGGGCCTACATGGAGCTGTACGACTTTGAAAACCAGAGCATCGTGGCCAGTCTGCGCCAGGTGTGCCAGCGTCTGCTTCTCAGGGCCGAGACGCAGCAGGTCGATCGCATTTTGGTGGCCTTCTCCAAGAGGTGGTGCGATTGCAACCCCAGCCACGGCTTCAAATCAACTGGTAGGTACCTTGATGCTGCTAAGTTGAGTTTGACGAATGCTAACCGGTCAGATGTCATTCACACCATATGCTATTCCATCATTCTGCTCAACACCGATCTCCACATGGCCGACATCGACCACAAAATGACCAGGAGCCAGTTCATCAAGAACACCATGACCACCATCAGGCAGGCCCTCCAGGAGTCGGCCCCTGAAGCTTTTGACCGACCCAGCATCCTCCCCGGCAAAGGGAACCTGGAGAGCGAAGGCCGCGCGTCTGACGAGTTCAAACACAACAGCTTCCGCGCCTCGTTCAAGCCGCCCCCGCGGCCCAGCTCGGCTCTCGGGGCCTTTTCTGATCAATCGCCGGGTGAGAGCTGTGGCCCGCTTGTCAAGGCGCCATTTGACGGACCGCTGCGTGCCTGGGAGAATCAGGTCGAGATCGTGTTAAAGGATATCTACGCTTCAATCCGTGATGACCGCCTGCCGCTGTTTGGCGCTGATGCCGCCACTCCGCAGACACCCAGTGGGCTCTCGGTCATGGGAATGCTGAAGCGGACGCCCAGCGTGCTGAGCAAGGCTCCATCCGAGAGCGTTGCGTCCACCCGCGGCAGAGTGCCTGAACCCAAGCCGAACTCCTCCCGATGGGCCTCCAAGAGCCGCTCACGGCCACGAGGCTTCAATACCGGCTTTTCATCCAGTAGGACTAGCTTTGAGGACGGCAACTCGGTGTGGACCCCGACCGATTCATCGGCTACCTGGAGCAAGCTGTCGCTGGGTAGGACCCATACGACCATGTCGATGGACTCGTTCGGTTCTTCGTACCCCCGCGGCGACTACCATCAGTCGATCGGCTTTGCCAACGCACTGAGTCAGGCCATCATCCGCGAAGACAGCGCCGCCGAGGCGCTCAAGGACGAGATCAAGCCCGAGCAGCTACTCGAGGACGAGTCTCTGGAGCTTGCCGGGCCGCCGTGGGTGAAAGAAGGTCTTGTTACGCACAAGCACCATCTTGACGGCATCGACAAGAGGGCCAGGGACCGCAATTGGGTCGAAGTGTTTGCCGTCATCCAAAAAGGACAGCTGAGCCTCTTCTCCTTCACCCCAAACAAATCACTCCGCCACAAGAACCGCCGCGGGCCGGGCGGGACCCTGCCCAAGGGCGCCGTGGTCGGCGGCGGCAATTGGCAGGACAACGCCATTAGCCAGGGCACCTTTTCGCTCCGGCAGACCCTCGCATCCGTCCTTCCTCCTCCCGGCTATTCGCGCACCCGCCCGCACGTCTGGGCCCTCTCCCTCCCCACCGGCGCCGTGCACCTCTTCCAAGTCGGCACGCCCGAGATCTGCAAAGAATTCGTCTGCACCGCCAATTACTGGAGCGCCCGCCTCAGCACGCACCCGCTCGTCGGCGGCATCTCCAACATCGAATACGGCTGGAGCGACGCCATCATCAACAGCGCCATGACCAATGCCGCCGCCAACAACGACAGCGCCAGCGTCATCGGCCCGCGGCCCGCGAGCAGCACAAAGGGCCACTCCCGCCCGGGTAGCGCCGCCACCGCCGCCGCCGCCGCAGCAGCAGGCATCGCCGCTATCGGCCGCTCTTCAATGCAGTCCGGCCGCTCCATGCGCTCCGCCTCGTTCGACTTTGCCGTCCGCCCCGGCTCGGGCTCCTCGGGCGCCCTCGGCACCAGCCTCTCCCGGCCCCACCACCACCCCAACAAGTCTGACCACGCCAGCAGCAGTCATAAACTCCCCGGCGACCGCATCCACATCACAGACTGGACCCCTCCCCCGCAATCCATGCGTCCGTCCCCGCTAAGCGAAGCCGATCAGCTCGAGTCTTTGCTGACGTATGTCCGCTCAATCGAGGCGGAACTGCAAGCACACAACGCGCTGCGCTCGCCGATGTTGGGCGCTTTTTCGCCGCGGAGTGGGAATGCCGCGAAAGCCATGGCGAATTGGGAGAGGAAAAGTGAGTATTTGCTGAGGGAGATTGTCAAGTTTAGGACCTATGTCGATTCCCTTCTGCAGGCGGAGGCGAGGAAGAGGGAGATTTATCGCGAGAGGGAGACGGCGAGACGGGCGGCGAGAGGGGAGGATTTTGAGGATGAGGATGAGGAGGGTGAGGATGAGGAGGTTGAGATTGGTCGTGATGATGGTGATGGTGATGAGGGGGGTTTGGAGCTGGGGCGTAAGGGGAGGTTGAGGAGTGATGGGGTGGGGAAAGAGGTGGAGGTGGAAGGTGGGTTGGGGGTAAGGGCTTGATGTGAACTGGGTGTTTGATTTGGCTGAGTTGGGTGGTCATGCGCAGGGGTAATTGGGGGGAATTGAGAAGAGGTGGGATGAATGGGGCCGCGCGTTGAGAGCTGAGAGCTGGAGAACAATACAGCAAGCCAAGGGGGGGAGAAGGTTTGGGCTGCATAACGGACTGACTGATAGACCCCTGTTCTTTGATAAGAGGGTATGTGCATGCAGGATGGGCTGTCGAAAGGCTTAACGCCGTCGCTTTTACTTATTTCATAAGTCCATTGTCTTTATGCTTCATGTTGAATTTCTTTCCTTCTCTTTCTTGAGCGAGCTTGGTGGCTTTGGCGGCAGAGCACAACATGTCACAGCACAGCACAGCACAGTGTGTAGTTCCATTTTTGCAGCATAGCGTCTTCTCTTCTGAGGTTGGCTTGGGGATGTTTACAAAACGATGGGTGTACATTCAATCTTGAAGAGGGTTGGGGCTAGCTTGGATAGTACAGTAATACTCAACAATATATGGTTGATGATCAGATGAGCAGGTTTCTTATTGTAAGTGCTCCAAGCACTCATTGCACACAGTTAATTTGTTGCACCACTGATGAATCAGCAAAGCCCTGATGGATGTCCCGCGTAAGGTATGGGACAGAGAAGGAAGGTAACCGTACTTGGGTCGACTCAGTTACCGGGTACCATAAACGTTGGGGGAGGGATAACGAAACTCTTTTTCTTGATCAGAACTCACTCAACAGACTCTGGATTGTCTCATCTTGTACGTATTACAAGCAAGGCAACAGCAGGTTGCGCCCACATTCTTGCCCATATTCATAGCGGTGCAATGACAAGCCCGTTCTCAGGCCCAGTTTACCTCTGCTCCTCCCAATCCCGCTCTCACAGATCTTCCTCCAAGTCAGAACCCCAGAATCCGTAATACCACGCTTCCTCATCCATTTCCCTTTCTGCGGCGCGTGTACCGCAATAGCATGGCTCTGGCATAAGGTTGGCCCTGACCAACGAGGAGCCCAGTCTCTCCTTATCCTACACCATCTGATTGTACTCCTATCCAGTCACCTCACAAGCTTCCCAGATCCGCCTCCTGTTTGCCAGATTCATTATTGGGCCCTTTAGCTCTGCAAGTCGCGTTTGAGCGAATTGGGGGAAGCTGAGATTATAGACAATTTGATAAAAATACATAAAAGCCTTTGCGAGACAGAGAAGAAGTTGTTATGGAGCTTCTCCCTTCAGCATGCGGAACATCTCCCTTCAGCATGCGGAACAACTCCCTTCAGCATGCGGAACAACTCCTTGACATCCAGGCAATTCACCCGGTCCTCTTCGTCCAATAGCGGGCCGATTCTTCCAGCCAAGACATGCTGACTTGCGTGATCCGGTGTCACCAGAATCGATTGTTGGTACGCAAGGTGAGTGGAGTGTTCACGAGGCTGCACACCAGACGGAGAGGCTGCGGTCATCGAGCAGTCCGCTGAACCTGAAAAGCAGCTCGATCGGGAGACGGGAAAATGGGTCCTCTTTGACCCCGGAAGAGAGGTCAGTGGCCATTTGGGGCTGGTAATCTTCAATCAGTGAGAGGAAGGTCCTCAGATATGAAGTGATAGGGCTAGAGCCAGACAACGCGTTGGAATCGGGAAGACCTGGGTGCGCCACGAGGAATTCGTAGCCCGAAAGAGAGTGCCAGCGCAGTGGTTTGTCCTTGCAATGGCAACAAGTCGGAATGACTGGTCCATCCGCTCTATAAATGGTCATTGAAGGAGGAAACTGGCAAGGTACAGTGCGTCCTTATCCAGGCCGAGGTTGTGGAGGCTGAATCCTCTGGCGCTGGTGATGTAGAAGGAGACGAGCTCGAGGCAAGGGAGATGGAGCGGGAAGTGTCGGTCCTCGTCGGTAATATAGTACGGTTGCGTCGGGTGGATTCTGAGCATGTACGGTTTGCCTGGATTGAAATTTTTTGCGGGAAGTTGGAATCGCGGGTTTCTGGAGCCCCGGGAAGAACTTGGATGTAGTTATGGTTGAACCATTGGCCCTGTGCGAGAAAGGATCAGTTGTGATAATTATTTGTCAGTCCTTAATGTCGATAAATGCCAACCGGGAACACATACTTTCCGGTATATGAGTCGGAATCGTTGAAGCCCAGAATATACATGGGCTCGATCCATTGCGTCTCGGGAGGTTCAATGATGCCGGAATCGTACCCAGTTGATAAGTCCGTCTCAAACTCAGGCGCCTAAAGGGTCCGCCGCAGATGGCGCAATACTGGTCGTAGTTGGGATCAATTTCATCCACCATTAGTGGCGAGATAATTAATGTGCACTGGCAGCCGCTGAGGATGGCAATCTGTAAGTCGCTCTGGAGAAAAAGAAATCAGGTTGGATGTGGTTGCAGGAATGGTTGGACGTTTCTTCTTGTTCAGGAGGGCAGCAAGTTCCTGCCAGCCTGTTTGTTTGAAAACGTAGAAGGAAGGAGCGCCCAGGCATGGCGAGTCACAACCCGCAGCCTGACAAACAGCTGTCAGGTGAATGTTCAGATTGGGAAGGAGCCGGGGATGGAACCTGCTGCATTTCACACTTTGGAAACCGGGCTGCCCCGTTGACTTGAGAAGATCATGAAAATGGTTATGATAAACAGCCAAAGCAACGAGCGCCTGAGGTGGTTAGATTACCCTGCAATCTGGGCTGTTCAGATTCTTCGATGAAATTGCCGTGAAGTATGATGATGTCTTTGGTTTGGTCCCTTCCCATGCTCGTTCATCCAGCATGGAATTTGCAGTTGTTGCAGACACACAACGACCCAAGATGTCCTGTTACCTCGCACCTCGCATTTTCAGACCAGCGCACTCTGCCAGCGCACTCTGGGCCCGTCATGATCCAGCAACTATTTCGCGTCAGCGAGGCAGCCAAAGCTCCATCCCTACCTGCTTCCAGACTCCGCGACTCTGCAGATTAATCCCTACGATGCCTACCTCCTATCCCTTCCCTCTACACATCCCATCCACCCCGCCCCTAAGCATTTACTTACCTACACAAGACCCTTACCCCCTACTCTACCTAAGTTCCTTACTACATACTCAACCCCCTCCCCAACCGCCCTGACGCAAACCCATCCGGAAACCAAGCACCCACCATCCTCGTCCACCACCACGCCCGATCGACCACCAGACCCCGCCAGTTAGCCACTCGCGCCTGGCACAAGACCTGCTCATCCAGCTTGTATGCCCCGTGATGGTGCCCCCGATGCGTGTACCCGTCAAAGACGGGATATCGTGCGGTGCCGTCTCCGCGGTGGCGCTCGAGCGGCGGCGGTGGAGGGCATGAGCGCCACTGGTAGCCGTATAGGGCGTACAGGTCCACGTCTTGCTCCTCGAGGAGCCAGGACAGTGATTTGAAGTGATCGCGGCTAGTGTTGGTTGAGGCGGTGCTGCTGTTGGGTTGGGATGGGGGAAGGGTGGAAGTCGGTGATCCTGAGGTTGGTGTGCTTTGTTTTGTGGGACGGGGAGATGGTCGGAGGGAGGCTTGAGCCGCTTGGTCTGTTAGGGAGAGCGTGTCTAGACAGTGTTGGACGAGCGGGTGTGCTGGGTTAGGCCCTGTTTCAGACTCAGGAGGGAGCACTATGTTGGTGCCTTGAGAGATCGGTGACGATGGGGAGCCGGGAGAGGATCGTGATGATTGTTGTGAGGTTGGGCCGGAGTAGGTGGGACTTGCTGAAACATCCTCGTCCTCTTCGTCTCTGTCATCTTCCTCACCATCAAATGCATTCGGTGCGAACTCGGCTGACGTGTCTTGGTCCTGGTGGTTCGATGAAGCGAGCAAAAACAAAGACAGTGGCGCTGGTTGGGTGGAGGAGGGCACCTCCGTTATCTTCTCGAGGCTACTGCCACCATCTCGCGGCTCGGTGCGGCGACTGCGCTGCTCGCGTACCAGGCCTTGCAGTTTAAGTGCTTTCAGCTTCCGCCTTGACTGGGCGATATTGTCACTCTCGGGTCTGCTCCTCCTCACTTTGAGCGGCGGCCGGGCGGCGGTGGTTTCGTCGTCCCCTTGCCACATTTGCTTGGCGGCTTCCCAAGTGCGGCCTTGATCCCTGAATCTCTGCATCATGCTCCTGTTTCGGTTCATATGCGAGGCGCTGAGTGGATTCTACTTGGGATCCATCAACCGCTGTCTCCTTTCCCGGAGGGTAGATGGAGGCAGATACACGCGCGCCTCCATCAAGTGGCGAATAGCAGGGGAACGGCAGCACGCTGATATCGTCTCAGATGGGCGGGTTCGGGTTTGTGCAAGTCATATTGCTCGTGCATTCGCTGCTTCCAGAGGGGTTCGTAGTGCATCTGGCATTTCTGGAAGGATGGGATGTGTGCGATGTGGTCGGTATCCGTACGGGCGATTTGGTCAGGGCAGCCGCAGAGGTAGTATTGATGAGTAATGACAGTCGCACGCGGCGCGCTCCCAGAGAAGTGGATGCCGTTGATGTGGCCGAAGCGCCATGCTCTGCCGTCTCCTTGGAAGTTGTAGTACATAACTAATGGTCGGACATTGGTTCTCTTGTAAGTATCCGTTGTTTGTCTGACTTTGAGAAATCGATAACTGCAGTGCCGTTTCAAATCGGAACCTTGTAGACACGTACACTTATCTTGAGCAGGCTTTTACACCTTTCGGTGCCTCCTTTTTGCATGCTTTCTTCTTCACTGGTGATGGAGGCCGGATGAATTGGGGTCGACGATTAGACGTGGATGCGCAGGTGATGGCACAGGCTGCTCTTTTAAGAAACCCAAATAGACAATGTGCTCGCCAGACAATCAGCTTGTGTCGGGCTCTGTAAGTCCAGACAAAGAGTGAGTTCGATTAGCCATGGGCCCTCTTTTTCCTCTAGTCATCGACAAAGTTGGTACAAAGACGAGTGGCCTGAACAAAGAATTCTTAGGTGATATTGTTCATCTGCATAAGCAATCTGACACTGCTACCGCTGTGCTGTTTTGCACGCAGTCACATAGAATCCGGTCATGAGTATTCGAGATGAAGAATGTATCCATGTCTTGCTTGCTCCCCATGTCGACGCACTCGTCCGGTGGTTTGACGGTCACCTGTTTCCGTGCATCTCCTGGGCTCGGCCACACCCCAAACCACACAAGAATAAGTCCTCCTCCCGCTCCCCGCCTTTCGACAAACAGCGGGAATCCTACCGATCCACTGCTCCTTTCCATCCTCAACAGCATTCACCAACCCCCTCGCAAGCGCCCCTCTTCTCCAAGTCGTCGTCCACCCCTCCCCGCCAATCCATCCCTCATACACCTCCCCATTCTACCTGTCCTCCCTCCTGCTCTTCTCGTCCAAACCCTCCGGTATGCCCGCAATCCGAAACAGCGCCCAGTCAATCCCCTCCTCCTCCTCCTGAAAAAACGCGGCACAGATCCGGTGGACGGTTTGATAACCCCCAGGCACGACAGCCCTCACGAGGCCGACGACCAAGAGCCGCTGGAGCGAGAAGCGGTCCTCGGGCACTTCAAACGAGAGCGTCGCCATGGCAAAGATGCGCCGCACGCCGTGGGCGCGCATTTGCGAAAAGAGAGCCTTGTAAAAGTCGGAGTACATCTCGGGCTGGATGCCGCGGATTTGGTTGGGCCCCAGGAGCGAGACGACAACGCGGGCTTGGGTACGGCCGGGGAGAGGGCTTCGGTGTCGGTTAGTTCGCCCTTCATCACTGGCTCGGGCGGGTTGCTTGTTTAGTTTTACGTCCCGCAATGTTAGACTGCGGCGGACGACCCTACCGTAGCAGCGGGTTGGAAGCAAAGTCGGCGGGGATCTTGGACGGGTTCCGCGCAAAGGCTACCGTCTCGTGGTTGCGGTAGAGACAATCACGGAGCAGGCAGATGCCCGCCGGCCTCGTGGCACCAAAGGCCAAGACTCTGGATCCGACCATGGCCGCCGAGGAAAAAAGAGACTGCAAGCCAAGGATGGGACACCTGGAGGCTCAACAGAACGACGCCGGCTTGCTCGGTGCTAATGAAGAAAAATGTACGTGACACTTGCCGCCGGCGAACATCAAGAGGGAGGTGGGTTGGCCGGTTTGTTCAATGTCGTTATCGGTCATGTTGACACCACGAAATGTCTCCGAGACACCATAAGTGGTCGTGATATCCTTGCCTCCCGGGGCTTCAATTCTCCCGCCCGCTCGTGTGTGGAGCCAACAAAGGGATAAAGTTTCCGTGATTAATGATGGCCTGTGATGACAACAAGGCTCCTCAGACCTGTTCGTCGGGACGCCGGGGCAAGAGTTCAATCCGTTGTCCCCCATCCAAGTTCTTGGCTGAAGTAATTGCACTAGTAAGTCAGCGAGCTGAGAATATCCCACGACTGGCTACCTCTTTAGCACCCGCTGAGCCAGAATCTCATTTATATTCTCGACATCATTATTCTATCTGTAGCCTTTGTGACCGCCGTACCGAACAAAGTATGGATTGATATATGGCCGCTAATCTTCAGGTAGATACCAGGTTGGCATAAAGCAAGACCCAGATATTACAGACCCCGATCCAGAGTCAAATCATCAGCCCACTACTACCTTGGTAGATAATCCAACCCAAACCGATGGCCAAATTCAGCGCACTTCACCGCTGCCATCTCCAAACGGGGCTCAAACCCATCGGCCTTCCACCACATAGGTTCATGCGTTCGCCAGTTCCCCAACTCGTTCGTCCGTCCCAAGCCGTGTTTAAATCGAATCCTCGAAGTAATCACATCACGACCTGCATCATTCACCACATTAGCACACCTTTCCCTCAAGCAAAACCCACGAGCAAGGAAAGAAGTGACTTACGCAATCCCCCTCGCTCTTCCCCTGCGGAATCCCCATCTCCTCAAAGGTAGCCGGCCCCTGCCCCATCGTCTTCCCATCCGGATGTTTCAGGTCACCTGCCGGTCTCCCCCCCGGCGCAGTAGCAGCATGATGAGGAGGAGGACGCTGTTGCCCACCAATAACAGCCGGCCCGAGACTCGACGCCGCGTGCCCGCCCGGACCGGGACCAGGCCTGACGTGCGGGTGTGCGGCTCCGGGCGGCGCGCTAATCCTCCCTCCTGCATGACCAGGACCCGGATGCTCCATCATGTGCGACGACACCGGCCTGCCGACTGGCCCTGGACCAACACCACCGCCACCGACGACTGGAGGACGCAGGTTGGGGGTACTCGCTGCCGGATGCACGGGCACGCGTCCCCCTGCACCTGCGGCGGGCGGAACAGCGCCGTAGCGGTCGTAGCCAGGGCCGCCGCCGGGGCCGCCGCCGGGGCCGCCTGGGCCGTAGCTGTCGCTGACGGGGCGGCTGCTGGGACCCGGACGGGGCGCCCCATAGTCGCGTCCTGGTTGACCGACGCCTGGTGGTGGTGGCCCTTGCTGGGGATAGCCTCCGCCGGCGCCGCCCATCGGGTATTGGGATTGGGGTGGTGCGTTGGGGTTAGGCTTTTGGAGGCGTGCTCGTCCCGGCTCGCCGGCCGGCATCGCCCCCGCGGGGACCGCTCCCGGCCCGACGCTCGCGGCTCCGTAGCGGGGTTCGTGCTGCGGAGGCGGCGGCTGCCACTGGGCAGCTGGGGCTGGGCCGGGGCTCGGTTTCCTGTAGCCGGCGGGCACCTGTGGCTCCCAACCGCCGACTGAGGGTTGGCTCGACACAGGACGGCCGCGGCCAGCGCCAGGCGGCGGTCCGCTGTTGGATGACAATGGACGGATGCCAAACGCACTTCCAGGGCGGTCTGCATGCGGGCCTGGGCCGATAGGGAGACGACCGCCTGGGTTGAGATGGGGACCACGCATATCATGTTCGGGATACGGTGCGGTAGACTTTGGTCGGACGTTGAGTGGCATGGGCTGGTCGTCGTGAGGGTATGGCGCTGCCGACTTGGGCCGCATAGCGAGGCTGCTGTCAATATTCACAGTGAAAGCGGGTGGCCTTGGTGATGGATCGGGGAAGTCAATCCCGCCTGAGATCTTGTCAGCTCCTGTGCTATTCCGGAGAAGTGTGCGAACGTACCGGCAGGTGTAGTCTGATCGCCCTCACTCAGTGTTGGCAAAACATCGTTTGGCCTTGTGAACCTGTCCGGTCTCTTTCCACGCTGTGATCCATGCTGCGACTTGATGCGAGTGAGGGTCGTCGTTTCGTGGTCGGCCTTTGTCAGTGTCCTAGACTGACTGAGCGACTCGAGCCTGTCCTTTGCGTCCTTGTTCCCGTGGTCGGCCGCCAACTCATACCACTTCCGCGCCTCTCGGATGTCCTTCTGGACGTGAATGCCAATCTCGTGATAGTATCCCATGGCGAACTCGCCGGTCGCGAGGCCTGCTTGGGCGGCGTCCATGGCGTACTTGAAGGCCAACTGCTCGTTCTTGGGGAAGAAATCCTCGTAACCAAACAGAAACCACCTACTCACGCCCAACGACGCCTCGGGTTGGCCTTGGCGAGCAGCGAGGCCGTAGTAATGGAGCGAGTATGCTGGGTTAAAGTCGCACCCGAGCTGGCTGAGCTCATAGGCCTGCCCCATCTTCAACTGCGCCTTGGCGAAACTGAGATAGGCGGCCTTCTCGATGTACTGACGAGCAACTGCGAGTTCGCACGGGAGGACGTGCTCGGGAATGGCGATGTCGGGCAGCTCCCGGGCGATGAGCATGCCATAGACGTAGGCTCCTTGAGGAGCGTCCTCGTCCGCCGTGTCGGCCGCGTGCTGGATCATCTCAAGCCCCTGCAGGAAATCCTTTTGGTGGCCGTGCTGGCCCATGAGGTACATCATGCCCAATCGATAGTTGGACGCCGAGTCGCCCAGTTGGACACCCAGCGAGTAGTGCTTGATGGCGTTGGGGATGTCGTTCGAGTTCTCGTACAGCATGCCCATCCTGTACTCGGCCCGTCCATAGCCCATCTCCGCCGCCTTCTTGTACAGCGAATATGCCTCCCGCTTGTTCTCGCGGAACCCAAACTTGCCAAACTCGAGCCATTTCCCTTTCATAAAGGTCGCCTCGGGGTGGTCTTGCTGGGCGAGGTAGTCGAGAATGTTGACGGCGTCGGTGCGCAGCTCGTGCTCGGTCTTTGGGGTCGCCGGCCGCTCCTTGTCCTTGCCCTCCCGCTTAAATTCCCTGGCCCGCGCGTCCAGGGCGATCTCGACCCAGATGAGCGCGTCGCGCGCCCACGTCACCTGCATCGACACATTGTTGGAGTGGAGCACCAGGTTCCGCGCCTGCCAGAGAATCTGCTCCTTCTCTTCGTCGCTGGGCGGTATGTTCTCGCCCTTGACCTTGGGAAACGGGGAGAACAAAGGGACGTCCATGGCTGTGGAGTCAGCTGCGCTGGTCTGGAAGGGTTTGAAGCTGGAGAGAATGCCGCACGTCAGCCAGCCTGATCCACACCGGCACCGGGTCCAATCACGTCGTTGGATTTCCGGTGACTTCCTCTTGGACACAGCACTTACGACTTGGCCTCTTCACTCTGGGCTGTCGCCTTGCTGGATCGGTTGGAGTCAGACTCGCGAGCTTCGAGTTCCATGCGTTGTATATCGTCTTGCATATTCTGGGGCACCTCGGGCATTACCCTTCAACTCGACCCTGCGTCAGCCCACAGCCCGCATCCTTCAGCCTCGCCCTGATCTGGGCCGAGCTTCTTCCAAACGCTCCGTCTTCGGAAGAAGCGCGCTTATGGTTTGGGCAGAGATGTTGAACCCGGAGAGGCGCAGAGACTCGTGTTGGGGGGTGGTCATTGACGTACCTCTGAGGCGACGGGGCGATGACCTCGGGCATGTAGTAGTCATCGTAACCCCCCGGAACGAATGTCGCGCCAAACTGCGGCATGTCGGGAGAATCGTCGCTGAGCACACCCAGGCCTGAGTAGATTAACGAGCGAAAATGTCAGCAAAAAAATTGCCCGATGCGCCCACACCCGGCAAGAACAAGAATATCAATGAATCGTTTTCGCTCTTTCGCATTGACCAGCTACTCCAGTGCTGGGGGTCCAGCGATGGCGGGGTATCAGCCAGGCCAGATGGGGCCGCAGCGCTGCAACAAGGAGGGGCGCGCCAAGGGGGATGATGGTCTGCAGTTGGTCGATCCGCTTCTGACCCCCGGCCGTGGAATTCGCCGTTGGATGTCCGAGAAAAGGGGGAGATCAAGGACGTGATTTCACCGGACGAGCCAGAGCAGTGAGGCGTTAAAATGCGAGCCGCATTCCTTCCTCTGGGGATTGCGATAGAGGATGATGCTGGATGGGATGAAGACCGGGGTGCTGGATTGTGCATACCCCAGAAATAAGCACCGCGCCAGAACGAAGACTTCTCGTCTTCCTCGCGGCCTTCTCGCTTCTCACCGTTTTTTTCGTCTTGCCCAGGATCTTCCTCGCGGTCTCGACAGTCCGTGTTTCTCCTCGTATGTGCGATTCAGGAGTTCTCTTGTGATCGGCTGGCCACGAAATTTGGTGTTTTGCGACTTGCACTGCCTGCTGCTCCTCCTTGGCGCGACCCACCTGCTGGCGTCCCTTGCTGGTCTTGTCCAAAAATAGAAATGTGCCCCACCAACACGACCGAATGCCGAGTTTGGGGTGCATCATCAGGAGTCATTTCCTCACGTACCTGATTGCTCGCTGCTCCCGGACAAGCCGGGAGCAGCAATGGACGGCATGGATTTGGGGACATATGGTTGGATCTGGGCGAGAGCTTGCCTTCGGCATGCGACCTTGTCCCACGAACTTGAAGTCATCGCAACGGTTTTGGTCTTGGCGGGGCCCAGATGCTGTTGCAGCATCGTTGCGGAAGCGACCTTCATAGCGGGTAGCTCATGCTCCAGCCGCAGCTTTCATCTGAGTCGAGATGCCAAACAATGAAATGGTAGTTGATGGTGGTAGCAGTCTGTCTCGTACTGTAGAAAGCAACAGAACAAACATAACCCCAGGGTCAAATCTCGCGAAAGCGTCGCCAGTCTATTAAGATGGGACGGAAAGAAAGAAATGTCGTCACGGCTAGACCCAACAGTCTGGAGAGCACCTGCCGAGATATACCGTATCGTTGAAGCTCTTCCGGCTACGGATACGGATGGTCCCCAAGCAAAGCAAACACATGCTGGTGGTGGCTTGCAATGGTAGCGACATGCGCCACAGCCGTGCCCATGCCGACACTGATGCCCGATCGGGCCTGTCGAGCGAGCCGATTCTCAAAGAACGCCTTGCCTTAAGCTCGAAGCGGAATGGCCACCACCACATCAGGATTTACAAGAACTTGCATCTCGGGGCCACGGAGGGCGCAGCGCGACCACCAAGACCCAAAGGGTTAGTCACATTCGACTGCTGATGGCGCTCGGTCCAGAACAGGCCAGGCTTGCCTTCATATAGGGGATCAGTGCGAAATTGGTAGAGGAGTCTCAATTGGTTTGAGCCAGCTGGGCGGTGGCTGTCAACATTGGCTATTGACACCATGCTGAGTGTGGTAACGCAGATATGAGCAATGCCGTGGTTCTGAGCCAAGAACACCAAGCGGCTGGAGCCAGCGGTCGGGCTGCGCCTGCCGTTGCCAAAATAGAAGCTGTCGCCAGGCATTTTTATGGGTTTGGTAAGAAAGTGTTGGGTATCAGCCGCGAAAGCATAAGGTAGGCCAGTCTGGAAAGTCATCGCAAGACAGGGTTGGACAAACAGTTGGGAGCTTCAAGTCAGAAAGTGACAGTCGTGATGATGAGAATGGAAGTTCAAGCTCTGCGCTGCCAAGTGGCGCCCAACTGGCGGTTCTTGGCATTGTAGCGGCCGCCAAGACAACGTCAGCCTTTCAGCCTGCTGCCAGCTCCAAAGTCCAGCAGCCTTACCTGCGAACCCTCCAACGACGCTTCAAACATCGATCG
The DNA here is from genome assembly GCF_033297405.1 of Parathielavia appendiculata. NCBI lineage: Eukaryota > Fungi > Ascomycota > Sordariomycetes > Sordariales > Chaetomiaceae > Parathielavia > Parathielavia appendiculata. The sequence goes on from NW_026944224.1 coordinate 174,159, forward strand.
ACCAGCGTAACAATCGGCAATTCAGCACGCGACCAACGCAAGACTCAGCGTCTCGCTTGAACTTCCCGAGATCAATCTTTTACCACGCATCTCTCATCGCACAAAATCATCCGCATCAAAGCTACCACTTCCCTCCCACGACGACCAAACCGCCGTCACAGTCCTCCTCCCACATTCCTAATCCCCGTTCGAAAAGAATAAAAAGATGGCCGAACGTGAATTAACCGACCTCCTCCGCCACCTTAAAAGCAACCCCTCCGCCGACTACGCCTCCACCAGCGCCCTCCTCTCGCGCGCCAAGCTCCTCCTGCTCCAACTCAACGCCCTCACGCCTTCGGCCTCCACCCCGCCGCACCTCCTAGCCCTCGCCCGCGAGACCTACGAGCAAGGCGCGCTGGCCTCGATCCGCGCCAAGAACCCAGACGCCTTCACGCGCTACGTCGCGCAGCTGCGTCCCTTCTACGAGCAGCTGCAGCAAACCTCAAACACAAGCAATGAAGAGGTCGGGGAGCGCAACAAGATCACGGGCCTGTACCTCCTCTTGCTGCTGACGCAGGGCTTGTACGGGGAGTTTCACAGCGAGCTGGAGGCGCTGGCGACTACTGCTGCTGGTACCACGGCCGGTGCTGGTGGTGCTGGTGCTGCGGCGGCGGCGACGCTTGGCGGGAGGAGACCGAGCGTGGATGTCGAGGGGGACCGGTACCTGGGGTATCCGATCCGGCTTGAGCGGTGGCTGATGGAGGGGAGCTATGATCGGGTGTGGAAAGCGATGAAGAAGGGGGAGGTTCCGTGCGAGGAGTTTGGGGTGTTTTCCGAGGTTTGTTCTTGCTCCCTCCCACTAATTACCTAATCATTCATTCCTCTTTCACGCAATATGCAGATGTTAATCGATGGCTCCAGATCCTCACCTCGCAGATTCGCTCCGAAATCGCCTCTTCCAGCGAGCGCGCTTACCCGTCTCTTCCCCTCTCGTCGACCAAGTCGCTGCTCTTCCTCGAGTCGGAGGGCGCCGTCGTCGAGTTTGCACGCAGCCGCGGCTGGACCATCAGAGACGGCCAGATCTACTTCCCTTCCACGCAAGACACGGGCGAGGAGGAGCAGGAGAAAGAATTCAGCCAAATGGTGATTGAGAATACCCTGGGCTACGCCCGGCAGCTCGAGACCATCGTTTAGAGGAGGAACAGGAGGATGTGGGGTATGGATTTTGTATTGATATGCCGAATGGCCGCTCATAGACCGCCATCAGGGCGAGGAAGCCATACCCGATCATAACATGGACGTTGTAGGATCAAGTTCAGATGTTTTGGTCAAGTGCTACTTCTTTGCAATAAAAACACTAAACTCATACTTCACCAAACCAGAGAAAAGGCATGCGCGCCTCGCCATAATCAATTATTTAAACCTCCAGACTTTTCCTCTCCTTGAAGCTCCCGAGGAGGATCGTCGGCCGCGATTCATCAGGCGCCTCTTCGTCATGGCATTACTTTGTCCATCCATTCTCACCTCAAGCAAACAGCTTCAAGCCACTGCCGTGCTTGCCCACCTCGCAAACCTCGCACACGGCGCACACTGTGCCCTTGTACTTGGTGTGATATTTGGATCCATCAAACGCACACTCTTCGAACGCGGTGCCGCTGTAGATGGGCGTGTGGCTGGCCGCGCAGATCTCGAACTCGGCGAACTGGTCAAACTCAATCTCGACCGCGTCATTGGGGTTGCGTTCGCACTGAGCCTTTGTCTTACGGGCCTGTGATTCTGTCAGCGATGCGGGAGGAAAGATGCGAGATGATTGGAGCTAACCTTATCCAAAATGCTGGCAGCGCCTCCGTTCGCCAGTATCCTGTTTGCGAAGCTCAACGCCGTGTTGTAGTTCTTGGCCAGCATAGCCATCCTCATAGCACTGAGCAGCGCCAGCTGGCGGTGAGGCACCTCAATCTTGGGAATGGTGAAGTAGGCCGCCAGCTCTAAACTCCGCTTAAGGAGCTGCGGGTTTTTGCTGACCACATCATCCGTGCCGAGCGATCTCCTGGCCAGCTCTATGGACATGGCAACAGTGTATTCACTAGCTGAGGCGATCAGCTTCCTGGCTTCGGCAACCTCGCTTTCGTTGCCCACGGCGTTGATGAGTACCGCGTGCAAGATTCCCTTGAAGATCTTCACACCGTCCTCCAGCTTGTTTGCTTTCATAGCAGCATAACCGCGCTGCAGGTCGTTGGATGCCAAGTATTCCAGGTCCCTCGGGATGATAGGCAGAACCTTCCTCGGGTCTGACTCCTCAACGGTCCGACGGACGTAGTTGATGAGAGGTGGCAGGTGAGCGGACGCCGGGAGGTACGTCTTGGATGCCTGGTAAACCTCCAGAAACCGGGGCTTTAGAGCCGCAAAGTTGACAGCGCCGACTTGACGGTTGAGCAATTGCATGGCAGTCTCGAACGAGCCGCCGGCAACATGATCGACCGCCAACGGGGAGTTACGGGCCCATAGATCTGCTTCACTGCTGCCGGCACCGCCAGCATCAGCGCTCTCCACGTTGACGAAGCCTTCCTCCACCTCGGCAACAACGTCCTCGCCCATATCCCAGCCAGCGACATCCTCATCCTCCTCGGCCTCACCGAGGGTTTCCCGCTTGGCAGCACCTTCCTCTTCAGCTTCGCCCAACCCGTTGGCCGCAGCGGGCTCTTCCTCTAGTGACAAACCCTCCATCTGGCCCAAGAGCGCCTTCTCGAAGAAGGATTGCGAAGTGGCCTTGGTAGGCCAGTTGGCTTGATAGGTGGGTACAACAGGCTTGGGAGGTGTGAGCGGCTCGCCAAAAGTCGGAAGGTTGAGCTGGTCTTCTGTGAGGCCGGTCGCTTCGAGGATGGACTGGCACTCCTCATCCAGGCCGTGCGCCTTTGCGGTCATGTACGCCAGGGGATCTGAAAAATGTTAGCCATATCTCAGCAAATTCGAACCAAATCACTTACACAAATCAATTTCCTTGAACATTTGGATGCGGTCCTCAACCTCGCCGAGATACAGAGCGTTCTGGAACCTCGAGGTGAAGTCTCCACGGTGCTCGGCGATCTTGGCCATCCGGGCCAGCTTCGTGTTGTCGCCGGTGGTGAGGTACAGGAACGAGAGCTTATCAAAGTGCTTGAGCTTTTGGTAGCACATCTCGACCACGGAATGGTTGCCATGAGCAAGCGCCTCGGTGCTTAACCTCGTCCAGAGCTTGGGGCGATCGAGCTGTTTCGCCACCTCGACTGCGACCTCCAGGTTTCCGCATTCGATGGCAAGCTCAAATCGTGTGGCAGGGTCTTGGACGAATTGGAGCGCGATCTCGGGATAACCCTTCTTTTGCAGGTACGAGATGATCGACTGGCCGACTAAGCTGGAGTTCTGGATGATGTGAAGCATCTCCTCGTAGTTCCTCTTGACGAGGGCGAGCTTGAAGCGGTACTCGGTTGGGTCGATCTGCAAAATCCTAGGCTTCGCGGCGCGGTCAAGGCAATAGACATTGCGACCTTTGACGCGAACGAGGTACACGGTCTGGTCGAGCGTCCGGACAATGCCATTGTCGCCGTTGAGGAGGGTGTACTTGACGTGGTTAAGGGTGGAGTACAGGAGCACACCAGCATCGTCCCAGGTGGCGCTCTTGATCCTAATCGTCTCGTGCAGGGTGCTGACCTGCTCCAAAGTCTTGGTCACAATGGTGACATTGTGCTTGCTAAGCAGGGCAGCGTAGAGTCCATCGTTGGACCACACGACGTACTTGACACCATTGACTGCGAGCTCAGCAGTCGTCTTTTTCTGCTGGATGTCGTAGAGGTGTACGGCCGCTGGAGTGATGATGAGGAGATTGCCTGTTCCACCAAAGTAAATATCGCTCGTTCCAACAGGGGGCTTGAATGATCTCGTCGTATTGTTGGTCAAGTCCTTGATGTCCACAGTCTGCGTGGACGTGTTCAGGACGGCAAAACGGTTGCGGGCCACAAAAATGGCAGAGTGGCCCTGGCCGCGCTTGGATTCGGCTGACTCGATCGCACCGGAGCCATCACGGGGGAGGTTAACCAGCTCATATGTGCCGCCATCCGCCGAGGATGTGACCAAGACGGAGCGCTCGGCGGGATTGTACGACAGGGTACGCGGCGGCACCCAGGGGCTTCCAAGCTTCTTAAGAGACAACAGTGTGGGCGACTCGACATTTTTTTGGAAGTCGTAGGACTTGACACACTTGTCCTTGGTGATGTAAAACAGTGTGTTTTGATGCACTGCCGATGCTGGCCTCTCGCGCTCAAGCTTGAAAACCATCACACCACTATTTCCAAGTCAGCGCCTTCTCAGTGTCGAACTTCCGAATTCACATACTTGTCATGACCAGCCGCAAAAAGGTTGATTTCAGGGTGTGCAGCAATAACCCAAAAACGGTCGTTCTCGCGCTTGAAAGTGTGCACTGCAGTCCGCTTGTTCAAGTCCCAGACCCTGATGGTCTTATCCTCACCGGCAGAGAGGATGAGGTCTTGGTGTGGGTGGAACAGGCAGCCGCTGGCGTTCTGAAAGTGGCCCCTGCAGGTATCGACCTCCCACTGCGTTATGTCAGTCATTTTAGTCTCAGACGCGTAATGTAGAAACCTGGACCAATGGGATCACGTACAGCCTTAGTCTCGCTCATGCGCCACAGCTTGATGAGGCGATCATCGCCCGCCGAGACTATCAGGGACATGGTGGGGTGGAAGGCGACCCAGTTCACGCCCCTATCGTGACCCTCGAGGACAAACTTGACGACGGCATCCGTGTTGCCGAACATGTCGGTCTGATTCGCGTTGGCGCGGGAGACTTGGTCTTCAAAGGACATGGAGGTTGGGGCGGAGTGCTTCTTGCGCAAGCCGGAGACTGCAAGATTTTGTTAGCACACCACATCGGCCAAGAAACAAGGTTGAAGCCATGGCATACTATCCCAGACACGGACAGTCTGATCGAGCGAGGCCGAAACGACGAGATCCTCCTTGGGATGGAATTGGGCGCACATAGCGTAGTGGTTATGACCCGTCATGGTGCAAAGCAGGGAGCGGTTTTGCCAGTTCCATATCCGGATGGTCTGGTCGTCGCTGGCGCTAACGATCCAGGGAAGCTCGTGGTGGAAGAAGACAGTGCGCACATAGTCCAAGTGCCCGTTCAGGGTGAACAAACAACGGCGTGTCTGATATGACCAAACTTTGATCTTGTAATCGTCACCGCCGGAAACAAATAAGGGCTGCCACCAGGTCAGCAAGCCGAGGTCCACCTCCCTGCGCTCCTTTCCCTCACCTGTGTCTTGTGGAAATCGACACCGCGGACCGGGCCATCGTGCTCTTCGAATCGGTCAATCAGGGTGCCCATTCGGTAATCCCAAAGCTGGATGGTGGAAGAGTGGAGGGACACGAGAATCCATGGTCTGGAGTAAGAGCGTCAGTCTCGAGGGTGCAGTTGGCCGGGGGGCCTCGTGTAGCTGCGAACCGTTTGGGATGGAACGCGATGCCCTTGGCGCGCGACGACTTGGACTCGAACTGCAGCAGAGCCGATGTCAGTAACAGTTCGTGCACACAGATTTAGAGATCAGCAACCGCAAGCACAACGAACCTTTGTGAGCATTCCCGAGGAGGCCTGCATCTTGGCTTAAGGGGACCCGAGGCCTAACAGGCTCCCGGCATCAACTGGAGATCGCGCAGAGTTGCTCAAAGAATAGTCGGCAACGACGGGTCTGTATACTCGGATCACGGAAAGTGCTCGTCGAAAGCCGAGCAGCAGCCGGGTGTATGGCTGGGTGGGTGTTGGTTCGAGGAATTGGGCGTCCGGCTGGCTGCTTGTTCGTCGTTGAATCCACCTTCAATCAAATCATAGGGAACCGTGGCATCTCAATCGAGGTGAGGTGGCCTGTGGGCTCACTTGGCAGGCCCACCCGCCGCGCCTCAAGGCGCCAGAGCGCACATTCAATTTTCCGGGCCCACTTCAGCTTGTCCCTCCTTCCGGTCGGGGTTCCAAGAGCGCATCAGCCACACAGTCCCCGACGTTTCGAGCTCTCCTGGACGCTGCCATTGGTCCATGAGCCTTTACCTGCGGTGTGTCCATACTGTCAGGTATCCGACTCCAGGAGCTTGACCGCGAGGAAAGCTCGACTTACTGTGTACACAGACGCCCCGCAAACACTGACATACAGTCCTTACCTTGACAATGGGAAGAAGATAACATTTTGAAACATTGAGGGCATCATTTGCCGGTTTCTTTGACCTTTGGACCTTGCATTCCTGTCGTTTTGGGATAGCGCTGCATCACTGGATGTCTGTCTCGGTACACTGAAAGCCAACGTGGCATGAACTCGCAGCGCATGTGTGGATATTTTTGGAAAACGATCCTCGACGGACACTCGACTCCGACCTGAGGATATTAGATATACACAACATTGTTGATAGCGCCGTGGCAGCGGTGGGTGCGCGCCATGATCCGACTCTCCCAGCTGCCATGGGGCATCACGGCTCTGCTTGCTGCGACATGGTCGCCTTCGACCCAAGTCGCCGCCTCCCCCTCAGTCAATGTTGCCCTGAAGGCAGCGTTTCCGTCTCCTCCATATCTGATTGAGTTGCTGTAGGTAGTACTCTCTCCCCTCGCCGTTGGGATGTCCAACTCACAGATCCCCAGGGAAACAGCAGCCTCGGACAATGCGACAATCTACTTCGCCCTCCTCGACCGGATTGCAAACGGCCACTTTCTCGAAGCGAGGACAGATCAGGCCCTGTATGGGAGGTTCCTCGAGGTGCTGCGGGATGATGGGCACATGGACGGCGAAGCACTGTCGACCTTCAAGCTGGGGCTATCGATGCGCACGGCAGCACCCCGGGTTGAAGCTCACTACCAATACTATTCGACGGCGGTGGAACCATCACTATCTGGAGACCAGGACGGCTGCGGGCATTGGTTTCTTGTGGGGGGAACGCAATACTGCACAGCCACGCTTGATGCTGCGCGTGGAGAAGTGCAAAAGAACTCGCAGGAACGGAATCTGCCATTCGACCGCAAGTTTGGCACCGGCCCTCAGGATGTGATTCTCTATGCTGATATTACGTCGCCGACCTTCGGCACCTACCACAAGACGGCCATGAAAATGGCACGGGATGGAGAGGGCTCATACCGCGTCAGATACAGGAGAAGCCCTGCCCACCCGAATGAAACCCTCTCGGTGAACGGATACGGAGTGGAACTTACACTCAAACGGACCGATTACATCGTCATTGACGACCGGGACATTGGTGCCGCCAAGGGTCCTGGAGGCGATGCCCAAGAGCCCCTCGGATCTTCCGAGACAGTTCTGAATTACGAGGAGGAGATTACCGATATCAAGCCGCTGGAGAAGTCCGAGCTCGCGTCCTTGGGCATGAAGGCCGCGTCGTTCATTATGCAGAGCGTGTCGCCGTTTGACACCTTACTCAAGCTCACCCAGGACTTCCCCAAGTACTCGACCTCTCTTGGAGCGCACAACGTCTCGGCCGACTTTAGGGCCGAGCACGATGGCAACCGCAAGGTGTTGGTCCCCGAGGGCATGAACGTCATGTGGATGAACGGCGTGCAGTTGGTCGATCGCCAGATCCAACCATTCGGACTGGTAGATCTGCTCAAACGCGAGCGCAAGCTCATGAACGGTGTTCTTGACCTTGGCCTCACCGGGCAGCAGGCCATTTCTCTGTTGGGTCATGCAGAAGTGGCCCAGGCGAAATCAGGTGATGACGACGCTCGCCGTTTCGACTGGCGTGACCAAATCGAGGATGGCCGGGTCATCATCTGGCTCAACAACATCGAGAAGGACAAGCGATACAAGGATTTTTCACCGAGCATCTGGGCCTTGATTCAGCACTTTGGGCACGGACTGCCCCAGGTGCGGAAGGACATTTTTAATCTGGTCGTCCCCGTGGACTTCACCAACCCCGAGGACATCAAGTTGATCACCAACCAGCTCCTTGTCTTCATGAAGCGTTTGGTTCCGATCCGGTTTGGTTTGGTCCCGCTTACCCCAACAGGAGAAGCCATCGAGCAGGCCAAGGTCGTCTACTACCTTCTCGAAAACCATGGTCTGACAGCCGCAGCCTCCTATTTCGAGAAACTGCTTGAGTACAAGAAGACTTCTAAGCCGGACGAAGGTATCTTCAACGAAGCTATCAAGGACCGGCCACTACGGCCTGAAGCCACTCCGCTGGCGTTCAAGGACATTTTCAGTTCTGAAAATCACGAGAAGCAGATCCATTTGGCCAAGCATTGGGTGGAGCGCCTGCGGGCAGATGGCGATGTTCCTTCCGTGTTTTTCGACGGCTTTGCAATTCCCCGCGACGAGAAATGGCTTCATGCTATGAACCAAAGGCTCATGGTTGACCTACAGACCATTCAACAAGCGGCCTACTTCGGGCAGGTGAACGAGGACGCTTGGATCCCGGGGTATTTCCTCGAGGGCGCCGTCACAAGGCGCAACACTCTGATCTTTCCCGAGGATCCGAAGGATCTGGCCATACTCAATGTGAACAAGTTGTACACGGAGCATCATGATGTCCTCAACAAGGTGCCCGTTATTGAGGCCATTAAGCAGTCGGCCAAGGATGACTGGGCCGCCATGACGGTCATCGCGGACTTGGATAGTCTTGAAGGTCAGAAACTTCTCTTCTATGCCCTTCAGTTTCGTAAAGAGAATGTTGGCATCCGCATGGACATCGTGCACAACCCCATGGATGCCACTCAGTCTCCCTCGCTGCTCAATCAGCGCCTCAAGGCGCGGGAGGGTGACCTTCTCGAGGCCCGGCAACTCCTTGACTTAGAGACGATTTTGGAAAGCGGCAAGGCGGAAGTGGATTCTACTTACGACGCTGCTTTGGACAACTTTCTCGCCGAAGTAAGCGTCAAGGCGGGAGACAATGCGCTGATACTCAACGGCCGTCGCGTTGGTCCCATCCTCTCCGCCGAGCGGTTCAAGAAGGAGGACTTTGGGGAGTTTCTCAAATCTGAACGTGCCGCTCGGATCCTCCCCGTCTACAAGGCCATCGAGGATCTCGGTTTGGGTGACAAGGTGTCTGGCCCGTTGGATGCCGCAAGGCTGACCGCCGTCACTGCCTTATCTGGCATTTCGGATCTCCCGCAGGGCATCTTTGACTCGGCGCCCTCAGTCAGGACGACGGCCTTCCAAGAATGGAACTCGACGTACACATCATTCCAAGTCGGAGACGCATCAAAGGCAACCATCTCGTTTGTTGCTGTCATTAACCCCGCCAGCGAGGTTGGCCAGAGGTGGGCTGCCGTGCTCAAGGTCCTTTCAGAACTCGAAGGCGTGCATCTCCAGATTTTCCTCAACCCTGCCAATGAGCTCAGCGAACTTCCTGTCAAGAGGTTCTACCGTTATGTCCTCGAGTCTTCACCTAGCTTTGACGAGAACGGAAAGGTCAAGGCTCTCTCAGCCAGCTTTGCGGGCGTGCCGCAGGACACCCTGCTTGTGGCAGGAATGGACGTGCCGCCCGCTTGGCTTGTGACTTCCAAGGTCTCGGTCGACGACCTGGATAACCTGCGGATCAAGGATATCAAAGCCAAGAGAGGCACCGAGCACATCGAGGCTGTCTATGAGCTCGAAAACATCCTGATTGAGGGCCATTCGCGCGAGATGCCCACGGGACAGCCTCCACGGGGCGTGCAGCTCGTTCTTGCAACCGAAAAAGACTCGCACTTTGCCGACACCATCGTCATGGCCAACCTTGGATTCTTCCAATTCAAAGCCAATCCTGGTATCTACAGCATCCGGCTCAAGGAAGGCCGGAGCTCGGATATCTTCACCATGGAGAGCGTCGGCGCCCAGGGATGGTCCCCGGTCCCCGGCGACGAGACCGCCGAGATTGCGCTTATGGACTTCCAGGGAACCACCCTCTACCCCCGCCTACGACGCAAGCCCGGCATGGAAAAGGAAGACGTACTTGAAGAAAGCCAAGTTGACACCAAACCCGGTGGCGGCGCGATGGACTTTATCTCCAAAGGTCTAAAGTTCGCTGAAGGCATCCTCGGGCGCAAACCCCCCACAAAGTCCCTCTCTGACACGGAACACGCCGAAATCAACATCTTCTCTGTCGCCAGCGGCCACCTTTACGAGCGCATGCTCAACATTATGATGGTGTCGGTCATGCGTCACACTAACCACACCGTCAAGTTTTGGTTCATCGAGCAATTCCTCTCCCCATCCTTCAAAGACTTCATCCCGCACCTCGCGGCCGAGTACAACTTCAAGTACGAAATGGTCACCTACAAATGGCCGCACTGGCTGCGCCAGCAGAAAGAAAAACAGCGCGAGATCTGGGGCTACAAGATCCTCTTTCTCGACGTGCTCTTCCCCTTGTCCCTCGACAAAGTTATCTTCGTCGACGCCGACCAGATCGTGCGCACCGACCTGCACGATCTCGTGACCCTCGACCTGCAGGGCGCCCCCTACGGCTTCGCGCCCATGTGCGATTCGCGCACCGAGATGGAAGGGTTCCGCTTCTGGAAGACGGGCTACTGGGCCAACTACCTCCGGGGCAAGCCATACCACATCAGCGCGCTGTACGTGGTTGACCTGCGGCGCTTCCGCGAGCTGGCCGCGGGCGACCGGCTCCGGCAGCAGTACCACACGCTCTCGGCCGACCCCAACTCGCTCGCCAACCTCGACCAGGACCTGCCCAACCACATGCAGTTCCAGATCCCCATCCACAGCCTGCCGCAGGAGTGGCTGTGGTGCGAGACGTGGTGCAGCGATGAGACCCTCAAGGAGGCCCGGACGATTGACCTGTGCAATAACCCCCAGACCAAGGAGCCCAAGTTGGACCGGGCCCGGCGGCAAGTCCCCGAGTGGACTGAGTATGACGAGGAGATCGCCGCGTTGGCGAGGAGGGTTAGGCAGGAGCAGGCTGAGAGGAAGGTGGAGGAGACGAATTCGAAGAGTACAAGGTTGGATGAGGAGGTGGCTGCTGAAACCGCGAGGGTGAGGGATGAGCTGTAGACGTTACTGACCTTGTAAGAAGGCTTTTTTCTCGTGTTAATGCTAGAGCTGGAGAGAGAGATGTGCAACATATCATTTCCTCTTTGCAAATAGTTTCCCAAAGTCAATGCGATGTATCACTCCATTCTTGCATCTATCACTCAGGAGCAACTCCGACCGCCCTCACCAGGCTTCAAAGCAAACAAAAAAGCAAAGCATTCCCCAACGCCCGGCCAAGAGCAAACCACGCAAGCAACACCACTCCCAAAACAGCAAAACGCCTTAATGAGAGATGTACTGAAACACGGCGCTAACCTCCTTCTCCCCGCACTCCTGCCTAAGCAAATGATCCTGGATCGCCTTCAGCCCTTCATTGACAAAGTGATTCCACGTGCTGGTATCGCCATAGAGCATGGCCTGCGCCTTAATGTGCTGCCTGCCATCAGGCCGACAGCGCTTACACTTGAACGTGTCGTGGGTATCGCTCCTGGTATCGGGCCTGTACTGGAACAATTCGCGGAGCGAGTCCAGGCTGAAATGCCTCTCGACGTCCTCGGCCGAGTCCACCACGCAGGAACTGAGGCTCTGCTTGTGGCTCTGCCGCTGGAAGATCTTCTCCTCGATGGTGCCCGTCGCGATGAAGCGGTAGACGAAGCAGTCCTTCTTTTGGCCGTCGCGCCACACGCGCGCGAGCGCCTGCTGGTCGGCGGCGGGGTTCCAGTCCGGGTCAAACAGCACAAGGCGGTTGGCGCCGATCAGGTTGAGGCCGCATCCGCCGGCTTTGGAGGAGAGCAGAAAGACAAACTCGTCGCCGTCGGGATCGTTGAACTTGTCGACGAGCTTCTGGCGCTTGTTGACGTTCATTGTGCCGTCGAGGCGGAGACAGCCGTAGTTGCGGGAGCGGCAGAGGCGCTCAAACAGGTCGAGCGTCTGGGTGTAGTTGCTGATGAGCACGATCTTGTCGTTGGTGTCGGCGCGGATGCGGGCGAGCATGCGGTCGAGGACCTGCATTTTTCCCGAGTACCAGGGCTTGACGTCGCGGTCGCGGCCGCGGGCTTCTTTGGGCACGTAGTCCTCGGGCCAGTACTGCTCGCAACCCGGGAGATCGGTTACGAGATCCAGGAGGTCGGGGTGATTGCAGAGCTTCTTGAGAATCCCAATGGCCTTGAGCGGCTGGGAGGCTTTGCCTCTGAGCAGCGCCTGGATGTTGGGCGAGGTGATGAAGTAGTTGTATAAAGCAAGCTGGAATGGAGCCAGGTTGCAGAAAACAACATGCTCGTACTTGACAGGGAGGTACTCGGACAAAATGTCGTTTGTGCGACGGATGATGAATTTATTGACGATGCCCAGCAGCTCAGCAAGGCACTCGTCGCCGCGTTTCCGCTCGGCCTCGGAGGCATCAGCGTCGCGACCGCGGAGGATGGGCAGCTCAAAGCGCTTGCGAAATTCCAGCCGGCTTCCGAGGAGATCGGGGTTCGCGAAACTGATGAGGGAGAAGTACTCAGATAGGTCGTTTTGAATCGGTGTGCCCGAAAGGATAACGCGTCGAGAAACGTTCAGGTTGTTCAAGGCGTTAAAAGTCTGGCTGTCTCCATTCTTCAGGCGGTGTCCCTCGTCACAGAGCATCAAGCCGATAGGTGTGTTCTTGAGCTCCTCGATGTTGAGACGGAGGGTCTCATACGAGACGATGATGACTGGTCGGGTGACGGAACGGCCTGTGGCAATCGCCCACTGACGAAGCTGGCGGGTCAGTTCCTCTTTTGACGCCTTGCCGTCAATAGCGAAAGGCGTAATTGCGTCGGCCCCAAGCCACTTCGTCAGCTCGTTTGCCCAGTTTCGGACCAAACTCGAGGGGCAAGCCACGATCGCCTTCTGGATCGTGGTCTTGCCGGCCTCGGGAGACTGCTTGAGAAGTGTCCAAAGCAGGGTGATGCACTGCAGGGTCTTTCCGAGACCCATTTCATCCGCCATGATGCACCCATTCGCCTTTTCGTCAATCATTCCCGTGACACACCGGTACATGAACTTGACACCCTCGACCTGATGGGGCCGAAGCACCTTGGCCAGCCTTGGGTCAATGACAACCGGCACACGCGGGTGTTCACCCACGACTTGTTTCTTGATACCGAGAATCTCCGCGAGGCTCTTGTGCATTAGCGGCGCGTCCAGTTTCGACGCCGGTTCAGCTCCCTTTTCCTTCTCCTCCGGTTTCGGTGTCTCCTTTGGCTTGTCGTCGATAGTCGGGTCGTAGAGCACAATAGCGAATTCGTCGCAGGGATCATGCAGTGGCTTTGCGATGAACACGGCTCCCCGCCTCAGGCCCAGCGTCGGAGGGGGCCGGTTCGGGTTGTACGCGGCATTGTTCTTGTCGGCAAACGGAACGGAGAAGGCCTTGCGTATTACCGTGTCCTTGTCCTTGACCTGAAAGACGGGGAACTTGTTGACATCTCGATTCGCCAGGGCGAGTCGGTCTGCGTTTGTGTAGGGCTTGTCAGAGTCCGCTTCCCCATCGGCACCGCCGTAGTCAACTCTCCTCCGCTTCCTGGCGGGGCGGTCGGTTGCGACAGTACGAATGGCAAAGCCTGGGCATTTGAACGGTTTGTGTAGGCGATCAAGGGACTGTGGCGTAGGAAATCGGCTGCGGGGACCGAGATTTTCCTTGTTCGCGGCTGTAGAGGCTGGCGTTGAGACGGTCCTATCTTTAGGTCAGTCACCCTTGGACAGGCTGTGAATGGGGTAATTCAACAATCATACATGGTGATGGGCGGATCTCGAACCGCAGCCCGACTTCGCATCTGAGTTTGACGGTCAAAGAAGTCAAGAGGCCAATACTGATTGCGGCGGCCAATGGACTAAACAGTTCCGCTCAGAGAAAACGAAAGTTCTGCAATTCGAAGTCAAGTGGCCAACTCGATTGTTGATGGCGCGAGACGCGTCCGGCTCTAGGCAGCACACGCGGCCTGCCCCACGTTGTCAGATGACCACCGCCAAGACTCGGATCACAGACCCACTTTCACACACCAAAACTGCAAGTCAAGCCTCATTAACCAACTAACGTTACCCATTTCGGATGCAGACAACATCACGTCCCCTTGATCTTGAGCAATTTTTGGGTGCAAGTGAGTGTTTAGTTAACTTTCTATAGTTCTGACTGCAGTGTTTTCGGCGTCTCAGTTCACAACATTACCTATAGCCCTTGACGCCTAGATCAAATAGCTGATACCTAATCATCTGCTTCCAAGGTGCTGGTTTGGCACTTGCCCTCTCCGTAATAACTACCTCCACTGGCCTAGGTTGCGTATTCGGCCTCTAGTCTGGCTCCATGGGAACAAAACCGCAACCTGGAAGGCTAAACCATTTTCTCAAGCTAAAATTCATTTAGAGGCCTGAAGAGGAACCATTTTTCGGGCAAGCCCAACTCGGTGCTTCTCGAAATAACTATACTACCTGTAGTTTCACCCGAAACCAACAAAAATGTACAGCATTAGTACCAGTAACTCTCTTGTTGAAGCCTACCCTACGCTACATTGTCTGTCGGATCAAAGTGCTTTCAGTCTGGCTTGCTCGTGTAAGAATGTAAGTGTCTAAGTGTCTTCGCTCTAATAATGATCCATTGTCGTGTTTGAGTCCCGAATTCTATAGCCTCGGCTTGCTAGCATTGTTCTCACCATTTCCAAGTCTTCTTGGATGATCCGTAAAGAAGTCATATCAAAATGGACAGTCGTGCAAACCTTCCATTGATTCACCATTTTCACCTGCTTTCACAGGGCTGCAACTCTCATTTTTTCCTTTCATCCCAACGATGCTTCCGTGAAAAACGGATCATATAGCAAGCAAAGAAAGATCGACAGACGAGACAGAGCACAATCAAGCACGCATAAATTTATCCCATCATGTGGTCGGAATTTTTCATTGATTTGAATTTCGTACAATAGCACAGTCAGCCGGCCCCGCGAAGTTGTTCTGCTGCCTATAAATACTTCACTCCTCCTCCCTCCACTTCCGCTTTCTCTCTTCTTTCCCAACAACCCGACCCGACGACAACTCGACGACAACCCTTACGAAAACCCGACCGAACCGACGACACCCACAGACCGAGATTTGGAAGGGCCCCGTTCAGCCGTACCTCACACTTAGCAGAGTGCTACACACACGTGGTCATTGCCTGCTGTTCTGCTCCCTGCAACGTTGTCAAACCAGTTAATATGGTTGCGGTACCCTGGACGTCTCAGCAGTTTGTCGCAGACCCCTGCGGTTGGGCTTGCTTCTTTCGGGAAACTTCCCATCGCGCACCGCACGCGCTCAAGCTGCACACAGAGAAAGGCTTAAGCTCGCTAAAAAAGAAGGCAGCCACCGGACTGATTGGTCCCATGAGATGGTCACATCCCAAAAACCCAATTCTTCCCTCTCGGGCAAGGCCAAACCCAGTGGAATGGGGTAGGCAATTTTGCATCCCACTGCTCCTGCATTGCACATTTCACTAACATCTCTCCAAGGTTCGATGGTCTTTGGAGGGGTGCAGGCTCGCAAGGCAGGCAGGCCGTCCGTCTAATCTATGCAGCGGTACCGGTAATCGGGGATTTGGATAGCCGGTGAAACCATCTTCGAGTGTGTGCCGGCTGCCCACGTGTGGTTTCTTCCGAATCTTCGGCTTTTGCTCACTTTTCCTGGTATGTCGATTAGTCCTGTCCGATTTGTTGGGCTGAAGGCTTAGGTCACATTTGATCACATCATCAGAGCACTCTTTATTTTCATTGCATGCTTGGGTTTTGCTCGGGCGGCGAGGAAGAACTCGCTGCGTTTCTGTGTTGTGGTTTTAGTCCAGATCACGGCAGTTGACATCAGAATCCGGATGCGGCTCCTCCTGTCGCCGAGGTCTTGGCGAGGGGGCACCCGACGCTGGAGTCCCGACTTCCGACCCCGCCAACCCCACCACTGCATGCCTCAAACGCCGAGAGAACGTGCAGCGGTTCCTTCCACTGGCCATGGCTTGATCGAGGGTGATAGTAGGCGACACACATATTCGCCAACCCCGAAAACAGACCAACCCGAGAACCTGGGCACCCCTTTGCCGACCCTCGATGGTTTCACCTCTGGGTTCTCACCAACCCACTCTCCCTCTCAGCCCATTGGAGGGCTACCTGGACCTAGAAACCAGAAACCGCAATGTCGGCCGACTTTTGGGCAGGCTACATCTCGGGCGCAGCTGGCATCATCCTCGGCAACCCTCTCGACGTGCTCAAAGTCCGCCTACAAGCCGGCAGCCCTCCCTCTCCATCACAGCCGCCTCCTCCATCCACTTCCCTCCTTGGTCCCTCTACCGCCGCCACCCGATCAACACACTCCTCTTCCTACCTCCGCCCCTTCCTACTTGGGACAGCAGTCCCCGTGCTAGGCTACGGTGCGCTGAACGCGCTGCTCTTCGTGTCATACAACCGCACCGAGTCCTTCCTCAACAGGCTTTCCGCACCAGGAGCCGGTGGTGATGCCGCCGGTGGCCAGGGAAGGGGTACGGACCTGCTGACGACCTGGCTAGCCGGCGCCGTGGGCGGGCTCGCGACGTGGGTCGTCTCGACGCCGACCGAGCTGGTCAAGTGCCGTGCCCAGCTGCAGGTCCCTTCCTCGTCGTCCGCCCTCAGCTGCGGACCTGGCTTACAGAGCCAGCCTCCTCCACACGGGACGAGTTCCCCGTCGCCCACCTCCTCCTGGCACATAACTACCCACCTTCTCCGCACAACAGGCCTCAGGGGTCTCTACGTCGGCGGCACGGTGACCGCCCTGCGCGACAGCATCGGCTACGGCTTCTACTTTTGGGGCTACGAGCTCTGCTCGCGGTGGTGGGATGATGCCCTTTTCCTCCTCCCCTCTTCGTCATCCACCACAACAACCACCACGACCTCCTCCTCCTCCCATGAGGACAGTAGTACCACCATGAACGAAGCAGCCCGAGTCCTCCTCTGCGGCGGCCTGGCAGGCATCATCACCTGGGCGAGCATCTTTCCGCTGGACGTGGTCAAGACACGGGTGCAGACGCAAGTCTTCTTGACCTCCTCCTGCTCCTCCTCCTCCACCATCACCATCACAGCCCTAGCACCACGAGATGGGAGGCCTGTTGCTGCTGCTGCTGCCGTGATGGCGGCGGGGGAGAGGACGCCGTTGCTTGGCGACGACAGACAGAACATCAACGCACCACTACCGCGGAAAAGACTTGGGGCGTGGGACATGGCCAAGGAGACGTACCGGGAGGGCGGACTGCGGCCGTTCTTCCGGGGACTGGGAGTGTGCAGCGTGAGGGCGTTCATCGTGAATGCCGTGCAGTGGGCCGTGTATGAGTGGATCATGGTAGAGTTGGGGCAGGGGAGGAGGAAGGCAAGTCGGCAAGAGGGGTAGAAGCAGGGTTGTAGATTCTTGGATAGATAGCGAAGGGTAGAACCCCCGCGGGAAAGATACCTGAAGAATGGGTGCTACTCCTGTATAGATATATAGATGTTGGGGAGGACAGATAGACGAGGGCAGTGGTGATACCCTGTGATACCGCTGAATGAACTTCCATTTGAATGCCCCATGTCTTACTCCATGGCTTGCAGTTCCACTGTGCCCTGGACACTCTTGGAAGGACCACGCCACGAGAAAACATTGGCGGCAGAGTCAACAATCAACCCGCGAACAGGGAGGCCATGCCCGCCGCCACCTCAGTTTTGCCTTATCTTTCCCCCCTTACGCTATGTCCTGTATGCCATGCCCCGTGTACCATGCTCCGCCGTCCATGTAGTTGTCAGAGCACCCGTGACCCGATCACACACCTCCCTTCAACGCTCACGGCATGCACAGATATCGCCTTCGTGATCTCCCAGCACCACTTGGCTCCCACCACAATTCCGCCACGCCCCATTTCACAGACCTCAACCGGAGAAACGGGCAGCAAGCTTCCCTATCCACAAGCGGGCCAGTCAGCCATCCGTCAGTGTCAACAAGACACCACCAAACAATGACGACCACGGCCCCAGCACATAGACAAAAGTGGCTCCTCCCAATCCGTATCATATCCATGTCAATGCTCATGGTATGAATCCCTTGCCGCTCTGCGAGACAAGTATAAAAAGAGAAGGAGATACCATAACGCCTAGCCCTTTCCTGCCATGTAACCATGCCCATGCTGAAAGAGGTAGGTGGCCAAAACCTTTCACCCAAGCATCTTTACTCAACCAAGTTTCTGTCCCTCTCCCCTCCGTCCAAGACAGAAAGAACGAGGTAAAGGAACCAAGGTCGAATAATCAAGGGATCTTCAGGCCAACCACACCAGAGCATCCTGACCGAATTGTGTAGGGAGAGGAAAAAGGAAAGGAAGAGGTAAGCAGAGAAACGGAAACAAAAAAGAACCCTAATATATATGCAGGGGTATCTCCCAACCGAGTTCACGCCGTGTCGCGCCACTGCCTGATGCAAATACCCTTGCTGTATGCATGCCCCATGCCGCCGCCAAATGTTTGTTCCGTTTTCCTTCTCGTGTTCCGACCAAGTCAGTCAAAAAACAGAGAAGTTATCAAAAACCGAGGAAAAAGGGACAAGGAAAAGTGGTCATCGATGTTCGCGCCGTCTTGGGTCGTATTTGAAGCCGTGCCCATTCCAGAAGTCCCTGAGCAGACGAGCCCAGTCTTCGAATGCCGTCATTATCATCATCATCACCGTCGTTGTCGATTCGTTTGTGTTGTTGTTGCGAAATGCGTTCCGTCTCTTGCCGCGGGAAGGTAGCAGCCCGGGCGTCGGTATTAGCCGTTGTGCCGAGTCAACGTCTCATCTTGCGTCGTCCGTGAAGAGTCAGGACAAGTGGGGTTCGGAAGCAAGAGCAGCCAAGGGTGCCGATCGACTCATTGCTTCGGATTAGAACGTGTTCGGTTTTGTCGTCTGAGACCGAGGGCCGAGAACAAATCGATATGTGCCGAAAGGAGTGTTGAGAGGAACACATTGATCGAAGCTCCCAAGGCCACAAGCGAGTATGGTGTTCTTGAACCAAGAATGGGTGTGGGTGCCGTTGTGTCGGCGCTGGATACTTTAGACGATGCAGTCGTAAAAAGAAAGAAATAATAAAAAGTGCATAAACTCGAAGAACTGTGAAAGTCGATCAAATGAGCGTTCGTTGCCAGACAGCTGCAGAGGAGGGAGCTCAATGCTCCAATGACTCGAGGGTCATGTCAAAAAGCTCCTCGCAGAAGTGGTCGAGCTCAATGATTTTGAACTGGTGGCCCCATCGCTTGGCAAACTCGGGTTCCCGCCAGGCGGACGAGATGTTGCGACTCCAGCCGTACAACTCAATGTTCCAGCCGACAGCCAGTACTCGCTCAATGTTCTTCTTAAACCCGTCCGAATACTGGGCAGTTGCAGCATCGCCAGTGGCGAGCACCATGGTGGCAGGGTAGGGCGTGTCCATGGCGCTCTGGAGAATCTTGAGGTGCAGCAGCTCGTCCACACCCTGCTCTCCGTTCTTCATCGGTAGTCCCATGAAGCAATCCTCGCCAGAAGTCTCAGCTCCAGATGTATGAGCATCCGGGTCACGGGTTCCCACCTTTGCCTTACGCTTGCGCACAGGTGAAAGTGCAGGCTTGGGAACGCGCTCCAGGATGTTCATCTCGTACTTGAGCTCTTGAGCCTGTACCATATATGCAGGCCAGCGTTTGTTGTACGAGTTAGCCAGAGAGCCTGCGACAATCCTTTTCGCAACATTTCGGTCGCGAGTGAGGATTGTGTCGAAGTTCTTGAACGAGAAGGGAGGAGCCATGACACGCTTGTTCACCGCGATGCCGCGGCTCTCCTTCATGCTGTCGTAAAAACCAATGATGATATTGGAGAGGTCGATGAAGATGTGAACAGGGTTCCGCGCGACGGAACCCGAAAAGCGATCACAGCGCAGTTTGGCGTCGTCGAGCTTCAACTCGCCGAGCTTGTGCCGAAGATAGCGCTCTTTGCCGCGCTTCGTGGTCCAGTACTTGGGAACAAGCTGGTCAGGGCCGAACTTAAACCCAATTTCGTAGCACGTGAAGCCCATCCAAGGCTGTTCTTTGGCCACCGGGAACTTGCTGGTCTTGGAATTCGGCGAAAAGGGACTCGACGAAGAGTGCGTGGAATAGGTCGTGACGGCCACTGAGTCGGTGGGCTTGAGGGCATGGTCAAAAGCAGGAAACGAGAAAAGTGGCTGGCTCAGACCGGTGCCGAGACGGCCTCCGTGCGTCTGAGCATGCGAAGGGAAAGAACGTGGTGCCGAAGTTGGGCCGAGCTCATCGGCGAGGCTGGACGGGAGCAAGGCGACACCGCCATTTGAATCATCATAGAGACCGGTGACCGACTCGAGGTCAGGAGACGACAAGCTCTCGTCTGCAGAGCATCTAGGGCTGTTCCAATGAGCAGAGTCCGACGAGGTCTCGCTGCCGTAGTCCGGAATGGAGCCGTGCGGCGAGGTAATGAACTTAGCAGCATGCTTGAGCTGCGGGGTAATCTGGCTCTTATCAATGTCGGCAGAGTGGGAGGGGACGGTTGTGCTGAAGTTCATGTCGAAAACTGCTTTGTCGGACTTGATGCATTCCGGCATGATGCTGGCAAGCTGCGGAAAGGTTGGAACTTTGAAGCCCTCGTTCATCAGTCGCTCGCGCGTAGCGGCGTTCCAGCGAGCAATGAATTCAGGCCCATGACTGATTATTGTCGTTGTGGTCGTCTCAGCCGTGTCCTTGTTGACATGAATGTTCTGGGGCGGATGAAATGTCTCTTCGTCAAGGCGCTTCAAGCGCTCATCTCTCGCAGCCTTCCAGCGAGCCTTTACTTTAGCGCTTGCGGAGTCGAGAATCTTGTCGGCAACTTGCTTAGCGAGCTTCTCAGCTGGCGGACCATCCATGCCTCGAAGAATTGCATTGGATAGCGCCAACGCTGCAGCGCCGCCCGCGTCGTCCTGTGCATCCTCAATCTCGGCCAGCAATTCCAGACGTCTTGCCTCTGTTCGCTGGTAGTTCGCCGATTTCATCATGTCGATGACCTCGGGGTCGATTCGATTGACTTCATCTTGAAGGGTCTCAAGCTTCACCGTGTTGTTCGGACCCTCCTCCAGTCGAAACTCTTGAGCCGGGCCGGTAAACAGCTGGGCTCGATCCTCATCCGAGAGTTGCGTCAGGTAGTATGAGTGGATCGGGTGGCCAAGAGAGAATGTACGCGTCCACTTGGCGAGAAGGTCAAAATCGGCCCCAAGTCGTCGGCTGTCGTGCTTGGCACGGCCGAAGTATGTAGTCGAGGTCATCGTGTTTCCTCAAGAATCGCAGAACGAGGGTCGGAATACGGACGAGTTATCGACTTTGACTCGGATTTCCCATCACCGGTTGAACCGAATTTTCCCAGCGAACCCCAATGTTGCAGAACTAAATCGCGATAACGCTATACTGGACGGCGGAGGTGGCAGAATCTGTTGTGCCTTGTTGGAAATCAAAAACTAGCGACTTTTCGCTTGAGAATCGTGATGAAAATGAGCTGATTTGGCTCGTAAACTACGTATAATGCGAAGTGCGTGGGAGTGATGAGAAAATTACGGGGAGACAGGAGAGTTTTGTCCGTTCGGTTTGTCAGTCGGGCGGAAGGGAATGGCGAGGAAGAGGGAGGCGGATTAAGTTCGAGAGGCGGGGTTTATGAACGTTCGCTGACGCGAAAGCATTGTATGCATCTCGATTTCGAATTCGTTTCGTTTGCAAATCGGGCGCAGGAGATGGGAAGATGCGCTGCAACTGCAAATCCGCAGTGAATCCGTGGGTGACAGTTTTTGTGTTCAGAAAGAAGCAGAAGGCGAAGCCTCAATAAACATTCGGGAGGTTCTTGATGATTTGGCTAAAGTGGGGCCCCCGGTATGACTTGGCCATGATTTTATGGGGCAGCTCGCAGAGCCGCAGAAAACCTTGCTCCTCCATCGTCTCTGTCCAAGTTCATACCTTTCGATATTTCCGAAGAAAGTGCAGAACCAAATTCACATTCGAGTCCACATGAATCCTTCATCCATTTCCTTTATAATTCCTGCCCAATCACTCCCCAGTACAGAGCCATAGAGAAACAGAACAGAACACGATAGGCCAAGACACTAACAAACGAATCACGATCGCATCGAAACACAGCGCCAGCTCCATCAAAAATGCGTCAGCCGCGAATCGAACGCGGGGCCCATCGATGGCAACGATGGATTTTACCACTAAACCACTAACGCAGGAATTTGCTCATGAAGAGTTAGATTAGCATATGGAGCACCTTCAGGTTATATGGGTACTGCGTGGAGCACCGTAGGGGACACACCCCTTAGATATTTGCTAGGACCTTTGTGGGTCAAAGGGACTTTCCCCGACAACATTTGAGCCATGGAGGACTGCCAACAAACTCATCATTTCGGTGCGTAGACAAACGCAAGCTGGTCCACCTCATCCCCAGCCTGCCCAACAAAGCCGACGATATGCCATCCCCCGGGCGCCACAAACGTTGCGCAGCTCGCCGTCGCCGTGCCCGCCGCCAGGGCGCGTCCGGACGAGGTCGCCGCCCTGATGTAGAAAATGCGCGTCTTCCCGTCCTTCTCGCCCTTGCACAGCCTCGCCTCCACCCAGTACTCGGACGCGCCCAGCGCGAGCGACGCCGCGGTCCCGCTCGTACCGCCGTGCGTCAAGGTGGTGCCGTCAGTCAGCATTAGCCCGACGCTGTCGAGGCGCGACGCGCCGCGGAAGGTCAGGGTTGCCGGCTTGGGCTTCCCGGTTGTTGATGTCTTACTCGCGAGCGTGGGCGCGTCGCTGAACCACGCGCCGTAGTCGCCCCCGAAGAATGCGCTCTGCCGCAGCGATGCGCCGGCCGACCATATGAAGTCGGCGTAAATGGGGTTGTGGTCCGACAGGATGCTGCCGTTGGCCTGCAGGAAGCGGGTGCTCTCGTAACGAAACTCTGTCGCGCTTAGCGTCACGAGCGGCGAGGACCGGTAGAAGATCTTGTCGACCGTCTCGCATGTGTGGACGGTACTCGGGTTAGCGCACAGGTTCTCCGCGGTCGGGACCACGCCACCCCGCTGCAGCTGCACCCACGGGTCGGTGAAGCCGCTGGCAAGCAGCGAGCGGACGGCCGTGTCGTCTGTCCGGCTGTACCGGCTGTTGGTGTCGCCGAAGACTACCACGGCGTTGCCGGTGCTCCATGCGGCGATGTAGGCTGCAACTTGGTTGATGTTGGCCTGACGGGCGGTGATGTCACCGGCTTCGACGCCCGCGTCGGTGTGGATGTTGTACAAGTCGACGTATACCGCCGTCGTGTTGTCGCTTGAGCGAGACAGAGCCAGCCGCATGAAGGTGAAGCCCTTTGGTGTCAAACAGTCCCCGGAGCCGATGGAGCACTGATCCCATTTGATGCGTCTGAAGTTGACCCAGTCATACTTGGACAGGGTATTGAGGCCATCCCCGAAAGGCACGCCGCCGGATGTGGCTGTCCTGTAAGTATGGTTGTCGGTAGCATAGAGGTAGGCGTGGTAGTTGAAGTCCTGTCAGGTCAACGGTCAGCATGAGTGGTTTGCACTGCGCACATAAACTGTAACAATCAGATATCCCAGCATACCTCCTGGACGTGGATGGCATCATAACCGTACTGGGTAAACTTGGAACCAATCAGCCCGGCGTTCGTTGCTTTGTCGCCGGGCACACCATTGCCTTGCAGGATGGCGGGCAGGCCAGCGACGTTCATGGCCAGAACATTGAAGCGGCCAGATGTTGCTGCTGCTGCCAGCACTCCATCGAGAAGCAGGGCTGCGGAGGTTGCGACACTCAAGCCTAGTGCTCTCTTCATCTTCGCAATGTGCTCGCAAAGAGACAAACAGCCGGGTAGAGGGAGGGGTTTTCCGCCTGCTGATCCATCGTAAAACGATGTCTCTCGTCAGCTTTTATAGTCAGTCATTCAACATCATCAACAAGAGATTGAGCATGGTCAAGCCATGCGACGCTGAAACTGAGGTGTACTCCGTATGTCTCGTAGCGTAACATCGTGACTGCCGACATATGCAAGCAGTCCTTGCTGAGATACATCGCTTGAGTTCGGAATAGCATCGCCAACATCCACGTGAAAGAAGTAAGTGGATGACAAAGGCAAGTGTATGTCTGAGGTTACCCTCGCTTCCCGCTCCGCGTCCGGGCCGGCATGTTTTCCCGATCAGTGACCGATGCTCAGTTCTTGGGCTGTTTATTCCCGGCACGATATCACCTTACGCAGACGGCCCCGCTACGCCGAAAATGGAGAGCCCATTCATTGATCCTCGTTCGATCACACGTATGCGATACTAGTACAATGCCCCAAGCTAGACTCCAGTTCACGAGCCGAAGACATCTCGTCGTTCGGTATGCGACGAATCATACCCCAGCTCCGGAGCAGCACGAAGAGGCGTACAATCCAAACCTGACTGTTCGTTTGGCGTGGCACATGGCGGGTCACTAGACATGATCAAGTAGGATACAAGGAAACAGCGAAAAGATGGAATGTACCAGGAGAAACTAAGATGAGGAGAAGAAGACATGGAGAGATGAGCGGGGGAGAGAGCGCGCGCGCGAAAGGGAGATAGGGAGAGCCGAGACAGACAGAGACAGAGAGAGTGTGTGTGAGAGAGACAGGAAGGAGAGGGGAAGAGCGAGGAGAGAGAGAGAGAGAGAGAGAGCGAGAGAGAGAGAGAGCGAGAGAGAGAGAGAGCGAGAGAGAGCATATCAGAAGCCTAAAGTGAAGGAAGATGCAGCGTAATGCCTATTACAGAAGCTTCACGCTAACAGACAAACCAGGGTTAGATAGTATAGGCCTGTTCTTCCTCGAGTTTCCCCTGCCAACCCCAATATCAACGCCGTATCCGTAACCCAGCCCTGCCCAATCCGGTCTGGTAAGCCGAAACCTCGAATGATGGACAGCCGCGACATCGATATAAAAGAGCAAAATAGACGAAAGAAAGAAACCAAGCGACGCAGATGGTTACACAGCCTCCTCTATTCAATTGTTCCCATACCTCCTAACCCGAATCTGCTCCTCCGTCAACCCCTCGACAGCCTCCTTCTCCAGTCTCCTCATCTCCTTCCACCTCTCAAACCCAATCGCCTGATCCAGCACCTTGGTCCCGCGCTCAATCTCCGCCGCCCACGCGAGCATGACCTGCTTGAGCATCTCCTGCCTGCTCTCCCGCTCCGCATCAACATCGCGCTCGGCTTGCTCGCCAACATCCTTCATGGCAGCGCGCTTCTTGTTAGCCTCGCGCTCTCTCTCGAGCGCCACGTCGCGCTCCTTCCTCTTGCGCGCGCGCTCCTCGCGGAGCTGCTTGATGCTGGCCAGGTGGCGGACGCTGTGGCCCAGGCCGGCGTACTGTTCTGCCACGCCGCCGTTGCTGCGGGGGCGACTGAGCGGCGGGGCCGTAAAGAAGAGGACGCGGCCATTCTCGTCGCGCTGGAACTGCTCGCGCACCTCGTCGGGGATCGCCTGGTCGATGGGGTCTTGCAGGGTGTACACCTCGGGCGCGCGCGGCACGTTGTAGACCTGGCCAGGGTTGATGTGTGGGGCGGGCGTGACGCTGGGTGCGGGCGCCATGGGCGGGCGAGACGGCGTCATGGCGGCGGGCGCCGGATGCACCGGGCGATGGTGCTGGTCGAAGGCGGGAGCGATGTGGGCGGGTGTCTGGTATTGCATCTGCTGTGGGGCCATCTGCTGGGGCTGCACCACGAACTGCGGTGGATACGCCTGGGGTGGGTAATGGGGGCTTGGCTGCATTTGTGGCATCCCAGGATGTTGCGGCACGTGCATTGGCATCGGCAGCTGTGGCTGGAGATGGACTGGTGCCTGGTGAGGAGCAGGCTGTGGAACGGGGCGCGGCTGGAAGTGCTGCATTTGGAAATGAGCAGGCGACGGAGCAGGCCCCGGAGCGACGGCCGTGTGATGGTGATAGGTCGGTGTCGCCGCCACGGGGATGTTGGCTTTAATGGGCACCTGGGTAGGCGCGATTGCAAGCGGCACAGGCGCGACCACGGCGGGCAATGGATGAGGTCCCGGAGGAGGCGATTCCTTCGTCTTTGTCAGCTTACTCTGCTTTCCCGTAGAGTTACCCAAATGATCGCTGGATGCCTTAGGGAGTTCCGGCCGTAAAAAGCCCAATGAGTACCCAAGATTGACCTCGGATCAGGTAGGAAGACCCGCTGAAATTGAATGAATGATGTTGGGTTTGCAAAGTGAGGGAGAATTACGGCAGATAAAGGTGCGGGAGAAAAGAGACAGGTGCCAGCTGAAGGCAAAGGAAGGGACACCCAGTGCTAGACACGCACATAAGGCGGGCCCCAAGGAAACCACAACGGGGCCAGGTTGTAGTAGACTTACATTCGGCTCTCGAGGACGACGGTGTACTGCTCCAATCAAGGGCGGCGCGTTCGGGCTACGCCAGGTCGGCTTCGGGAGGTCGTCGGTCTCTTTAGCATCGGCCTGCAACAAGTGCTTGATCGGGCTCGGCACTTTTCTCAGGTTCCGCGGCACATCAAACAAGTCCATCTCGTAATCCTTGTCGCGCACCTCGTCTGGCAGGCAACTCGTCCAAGTCTTGATCTTGTTGAACTTGAACCTCTCTTCGTTGTACCGTGCCTCGCAGACGTAGACAGACTTGTCGGCTGGCAGCCCCCGCGGTCGACCTCGTGGATAGCGTGTGATGAACATGACGAAACAGCGGTCCTCGACATCCTCGATGCGGTGATCGCGGTATTGTCCCGTCTTGACCACCTCGTTTTCGTAGAAGTGCTTATCAAACCGGTGGACGGTTTGTTCGGGGCGATAGTACCAGCACGCATTTACCCATTTCTGGCTTGTTGCATCTGACCAAGTCCGGTAGATCTGGGCGACGATCGGTTTCGACAAGTCATTCGGGTTGCGAATATGGACCCAGTCGCCTGCATGAAGTCAGTCAGATCTCAGCGGATGAGGAAGAGCGAAACCTCGTTCACTCACCAACTCTCCAGACCTCTCCCTTATGCTCAATGCCAGCGAGCGGTAGCCGCCCGTCCTCATCACGAAAGTCGTCGTCAGGCTTAGCCTTTTCCTGCTCGGCGAGAAGACGCGCCTGAGTCATTAACTCCACCGCATCTTGGTAGACTTCGCTACCCTCCTCATTGAACTGCTTGGCATTTTCGAACATGAGCTCCAAGTCCTGGAGAGCCTGATCGACACTGTGGTACTTCTTGCGCTTGTGCTTCTTCTTGATCGTATCGAACGCGATGGGGTTTCGGATAGCAGCATAATAGTCCGGCAGTTCAGCCTTGTCGGGCAGCCTCTCGAAATGGAGGATGCGCGGCTGGCCGCTCTCGTTCTTGAACCGGCGCAACCCTTTAAGAATGGCCTGGATGCGGGCTTCGAGAGGGGTGAAGACCTTGGGTGGTCTGCCGCGCTTCTTCTGAGCGTCGTCGCCGTCGTCTCCGGCCTTTCTGGCTCCAAACTGCCGGCGGCGTCTCCCTGGCCGGCGCCGGCCGCCTTCTTCGTCCGAGTCCTCATCTTCGTCGTCCTCTTCCTCTTCATCGTCGTCTTCATCTGCCTCTTCCTCTTCGTCCTCGGGCGGAGGAGAGTCCTCAAACTCGGGTAAAGGCCCTAGATCCGGGATCTCGGCATCCTTGGCAGTAATAACCTCTTCCTTGACCATTTCGGCAAGTTTCTCCTTGAGAACTTCCAGCAGGCGGCCGGCATCGGAGAATACGGGGGCAGAGGGCCTGTTATAAACCTGCGCATTGTGGCATATGCGAGTGACATCGTGCACAAACTCGTTGAAGGCCCTATAGGACTTCTTGCCGAGCTTAGCCTGCACAGTAGTCCAAGTCAGCCTTGTTTTTAGTCTGGGACATGGAGAACTGGGTTTGCAGCTCACTCTGATGGTGCTAAAAGCCATCGGCTCCTTGATCACCTCAAAGTAGTCGGGAAGGCTGCGCTTGTTCACAAGGCGCTGGAACCCTGAAGCGATCTCGTGGTCCCTGGAAGTAACCAATCAGCATCGTGCCGCAAATGCGACATGTGAGAGAGCGCCAAAACGTACTCTCCATCGACCTTAATTGTGTAGCGGCACAGATACTCAGAGGTATCCTTAATGAGCTGCAGCGTGTTGCGCCATTCCTCTTCTTGCCGTGCCTGTTCGTTCATATCGTCCGGCTCGCCCTCTGCATCGGCATCGGCATCTGCATCGGCATCGGCATCGGCATCGGCATCGGGGTCCGTGTCACCGTCGGCATCCATGTCGACGTCTTCGTCCTGTTCGCGCGCGGGGCTGTCGGCGTCGTCCATCTCAATATCGTCGTCGACATCACCTTTAGCCTCAATGTATTCGCGCACCTCGATCGCGTCGCCGGGCATGCTGTTTCTACGCTTTCTTGGGGTCGATCTTGTCGCAGTCGGAGAGTTCTGAGAAGCCTTCTTGGCAGGCGACATCTCGCCTCTGCTCGGCCTTTCACGCAGAGTGGGCATTGCGGCAACGGGAGGCAGGGTTTCCAAGACTCTTACGTGTAGAGGGTACCTCAACCGACCGAGCGAGTCAGTTGCGACTTGGGATTCTCCACAATGAGAAGGCACACAGCAGTGTTCAGCGCGATTGGGATGGGAGCCGCTGTTACCGGAACGCGCTAAAGCCCCGATAACTGCCTAGCGCCATTCATTACTGCCGATTGGATGGCAAGTGACAATGTGGGATCAGGATTGGCTCGTGCTGCCTCCACGAGGTAATCCGCAAGTTAAACGTGAAACCTGGCAGACCAGACCACCAGCTCACGGCATTTGAGTGGCCGTTGTAAGTCTTGCTCCTAGAGCAATTTTCAAGCCTTTGGTGACTTCTTAGCTTCCATTCTCCAGCAACGCTTCAAAATCATTTTGATACCTGGAACCAGGATTCTTAGCAGACGCGCTCACATAACAAGGTTCTCCAGGAATCAGAGCGGCCTAAGCATATGAGGTAAGCTCGATTGGGCAGGTCTTGGCCAACGGCGACCTCAGCCTGGCAACTTGGCTTCGAGCTGAACACGCCCGTTTACACGCACAACCTACCGCTATTCGAGCCAACGGACAAGCTTCTCTGGCCTTCCACGGCTCACTCCTTCCCTGTGCTCACTCATCAACTCACTTCGCCTCCTCAGCACCGGATCCTGGTTCAAGTTCCCAGTCAACCAAGGAATCAGGAGTGGCGAAGGAAGCGTGGCCTGTTTCTATACTTTCTCGACGCTTTACTCTGCATTTCACCTATCGAGCCTCGTTCGGTATTATTCTTGCACTTCTCTGTATGTATATACTAGTACATACGTACGGAACTTACTGAGAATATCTCTAGGGGCCTCCGTAAACCCACCCTCAGCAAAGTACAAAGCAACCTTAATTATCGCTCGAGAACTTGAACCTGATGATAGAGATCCTGCCGCCATGTTGATTCAAATCAGCCTCCGCTCACCAAACGGCCAGTCGCGAGTTCAAATCGACGACGATGCCACCCTAAGAGAGCTGGTGGAGACGATCAAGGCCAGAACCGAGCTGAGCAACTTCTCGCTCAAGTACGGGTACCCGTTGAGAAGTCTCGACATCAGCCCGACCTCGCAAGACGCTAGCATCAAGGACCTGAAGCTCAGGGGGGAGACCATAGTTGTTGCTCCCGTCGACACTGCACCCCCGACCCCCGCACTACAGCCTGCTTCGACTGAGCCCAAGCCCAAACCCTTCACCCCGAAAGGGATAGAGCCGGATGAGACGTCTATGGAATGGCCGGAGCGGGGCGGATATATTGGTGAGTCTCGGGTAGACGTGTGTTGGATGTGATGGCTGACAACAAGAACCCTTAGTGCTCCGTGTCATGCCGGATGACAACAGTTGCATGTGTGAGTGGCACTCATACCCCGTTAGTAAGTCATCTGAACTGGTAACGCTAATCTATGCCGCAGTCACGGCCTTCGGCGGTGCCATCGGCTTAGAGAACCCGTCTCGCACCCTCAGGAACCAAGTGGCCGATTATATCCTCGGCCATCCAAACGAGTACACCAAGGCCATCCTCGGGGACGAACCCGAACGATACACGTCCCGGATGCGGCAGATGGACACCTGGGGCGGCGCAATTGAGCTCTCTATCCTCTCAGATATCTACAACCTCGAAATCAGCTCCATTGACGTCAAAGCAAGCCTATCCCTCCCCTTCCCCACGGTGACCCCTTGCTGACCCCCTGGCCAGTCCCTCCGGGTGGACCGCTTCGGTGAAGGGAAATCAAACCGCGTCATCATCCTGTACTCGGGTATCCACTACGATAGGATAGCGTTCTGCATGGACCTGAGCTACCCGGTCGAGGTGGACGTGACGCGGTGGTCGACCGACGACGACGAGGTCCTGGAGAAAGCCCGCCAGCTGGCCCAGCGCCTGCAGAATCTGCACTACTACACAGACACGACCGACTTTGTCATCAAGTGCGAGGTGTGCCACTGGATCGGGCAGGGCACGCGGGAGGCAGCCAAGCACGAGAGGGAGACGGGGCATAGTCGGTTTGGGGAGCTGCAAATTACAGATTGAGGGGTGAAGCCAATCGATCGTGGAATACAACGAGTTTACTTAGAGATGAATTGCGAATATAGAGGCAGTTACAAAGCTCGCGGCCGTGCCTGCAGCAGCTAATTGGACTGGTGTCATGTTTTCACTGCACCACGGGCACGTGAGAGTCGGTCCAGCGCACTCACCCCTGACCACGGAGCCTCACAATGCCAGCCTTCATTCGTCTTTGCAATCTCACTAACTTCCGTGAAACCACCCCATTGCTGTTGAACTCTAGCACCCAGCATTATTACCAAGAGGCGCCTTGAGTGCCCCTATCCATAGTCGAAATCATCGAAACTCAAATCATGAGGTATCCGTTCTATCATCCATCTCGCCCTTCCGCATCTAACCAGTAGATATACAATAATTAACGATACCACCAACACCAGTAAACATACAAGCCAGCTCCTCTCGCTTCTGACATCCGATGACAACAGGGCGAAGCAGAAATGCATCGCTCATAGACACCCAGTGGCCACCGCCAGCACTGCAGACGCACCTAGAACAAATAACAGGCTCGTCCGTAACTCGTCCGCTATCGAAGCCGGCTGATGAGGACCTGTGGCGGGAGGGCGGTGCTGATGAAGGGGCACACACGCCTAGTCGATGCCCCATTCCGCATCCGCGCCATCTCTCCTTTGTTCTCCGCAACGGGCAGCGCCACCATGTCCACCAGTCGTCGGCCTGTCCGCCGACTTCTCATCGCCATCAGCAGCAGCAGCAGCGGCGGCCGCCGCCGCCTCCACTTCTGAACTTGAGCTACTCGAGCTCGCCCCATCCCTCGCAGCAACGCGCGGCATATCTAACGGCCCAATGTCCTCCTCCTCCTCCTCATTCCCGTCTGCCTCATCGTCATCACTCTCAGGAAATGCCCCCGCCATCTTCATCCTCCCCGGGCCCATCCTCCTCCTCCTCTCCCTACCTGTCCTCGACCAAAACTCACCATCCCCGTCATTCCCATTCCCACCCCAACAATCACTACCATTCCCAAACCCAGCAGTCATACCACTACTCAACCCCTTCTCTACCCCTCTCCTCCTCCTCTCAAACCCAGCCCGATCCTGCGCAAAATCAAACCCATCATCATCATCCTCACTCCAATCCCACGCGACACTAACCCTCTCCCCACCCTCCCCAAGCCCCAATACCAACCCCTTCCACTCGCCCGCGGCAATCCGCGCCGCGACCCTGAGCATCAGGCCGATCAGGTGTGAGGGAGGCGACATCAGTATCTCGCATGTCTTGTGCAAGACTGTGAGCGGGAGACGGCGGACGGCTGCTAACGCACCCTGTTGGCCTTGCGGAGCTTGGCCTGCGGCGGGGGAGGGGCGTCGTCGTTGGAGCGGGCTGAGCAAGGTGGTGGTGGCTGCTGGTGGGGCAGGGGAGAGGGCGCGGCGGGAGGATGGGGAGATGCTTGAGGTTGTTGTGGTTGCGCGGCGGCGGCTGCGGGTGGAAGAGGAGGTTGATGTTTGGGACGGGGATCGTTTAGATGAGCGGGGTTTGGGGGGGGATTGTGATTCCATTTTGGTGGGTGTGGGTGATCGTTCGGTGGTAGGGGCTTGGAGTGGTGGGCTGCGGGTTGCTGAACTGTCGAGCTCATGAAACGATGAGGGCGCTTTTGTGGCACTGCACTCGGATTCGGCGAGAGAATCGGAGGTGGCAAGACTCCATGTTTGGGAGGGTCTTGAAGTCACAGTGTGCTCGAGTACGGCTTGGTTAGTGGTGGTTCCAGAGAGTTCTTGAGTGTGAAGTTGGGGTGCGGAGTTCCTAGGCGACCCGGGAGTTGATAACGGAGGCGATGGCGGAAGAGGTGTCGCGAGCCACGACTCCCGTGCGAGGATAGATTCGGAAGACTCAGTGGGCGGAGACTTGAATTTCTCGGTGGGAACGGTGGTCGGGGTTGATTCCCGAGCTCTCGGTTGAGGAGCGACGATTACGGGGGCTTGCTGTGAAAGGCTCGCAACGTGCGTCGCGCTCGGGCCCGAAGGCGCGTTACGCCTTGGGCTGTAAGATTGGCCGCTTTCAGCTGATATAGGCTCATCGATGGACGGCACCAGACTCCCTGCTTGCGCAGTCAATGCCCTCCTCGCACTCCCAGCGGTTCTCAGGTCGCTCGTGCATATTGATCCCCTGGGTGTCCCCTCGTGCAGACGGGCAATTTCGACTGGGGTGACTGGCGTCAGGGGAAGCGACGCGCTCGATCTGCGCATAGGCGCCCATGGCCGTTTTTGGACGGGCGTCTGCGGCCGCTCCGGCAACTCGACTGTAAAGGATCGTTTGAACGGGCACTCGGTCTTCTCGAACTGCAGGATTGCGTCGAAGACTTCTCGTAGCTGCTGAGCTCGGCGGACATCTTCCTGTTCCTCCACCGGGACCTCTATCCGCCAATACTGTGGTCGCCGTATTTGCAGAACGAACTTGCTCGATTCCTCGTCGACACACCATACCTGGCTCTTAGGGAGGATTGGCTGGAGGGCGGTGCCGCAACTGAGGAAGGCCACCGATCCTGGAGCGCGGTAGATTCTGAACGGACCTGTAACATGAATGGTCAGAAACGCTGTTCGGTCAAGGCAAAGCATTCGTAAGCACATACCGACTGCGATGGTCCGCTCCAGCTGCGAGGACCAGGAGAGCGATCCTGGCTCGATCTCCGGCCCGGATGCTGCCCGCGGACCGACAGAGAGCGAACGGGCTCCTGCGGTGAAAGCGACAATCTTGACGTTTGGATGACCGTACAGCGTGTCGACCAAGCCACCGGCAGACTGAGGAGACGGCCCCGCAGCCGGGCCCGAGGGGGGAGTTGGAGCCGTGAAGACGCGGCGTGGGGCAAAAAAGCCGGAACTCCGTGGTCTCGAGGAGTCCATGGCGTGTGTTCAAGTGCAAGTATTGCGCATTGCTGGTTGTGAAGCGATGGGGCTGCAGGAACAATTGCAAAGTGGAGGGGCGAGATTGGGAAGCGAAGATAGCGGCAACTATCCGGCTTGTCTTTTGGCCGGCGTCAAGGGCGTGCGTCCCAGGACGGAACGATGCGCAGGGCGATCAGCGGGTTTGCAGCCGAATCTATGCTAGCGAAACAGTCCAAGTATTCAGAGAGAGTGCAATGTGGCAGCTCAGTCGATATGTGATTTTTACAAGGAATGGATGCGATGGCGAAGAGGCATGGCGAGGACAACGGTTCGCAGCCGGCTGCAGTGGCTGGATGCAAGTCAGAATCGCTTGCATCCTGGGCCCTGCAAGACGCGCACCATGATCAGCTTGCCACGAGGCTTTCCCCAAGCTCGCGCTGCCATGCCATTGGCGCGCAGTCTCCCTGGAACTCGCGCTTCTTCACACATCCCTCGCATGAGTGTCAAGAGAGTCTCGTTGTTGATGCAGAAACCATCATGCGATATGCGTGTGCTGCACCAGGGGGGTTTTCAAGGTGCAGGATGACCGTCAGTTAATGCAGTACGGCGCTTTAGACTTTAGTTAGAGGTGCATTTCAGCCGCAATTGCAAGATATCTTTCTAACAGTTTTGTCTTGCCTCAGATTCTTGCCAAGGCCGTTGCACCATTTTTGGTCTAGCGTTCTTTAAACAGTAGAACTGACATCATCGACCGATCGGGACTCCGAGAGTCCCAACATGGAAGTTACACACACAATGCTTCAGATGATTGCCAACCTCAAGCTTCAACCCATTCATGTACTGCGGTAGTATAATCAAGATACCCATCTAACCAGAAGGGCATTGATACAAAATCACCATGTCTGTCGATCAGAGACGGCGCCTCGACAAGGACAAGCTGAAGCAGCGTTTTGATGTGTCGCACTTCGACATCAATGCCATCATTCGCGGCATTCAGCTCACCCTAGTCGGCGGTAAGTGACTGTCGACCAATTCAGACCCGTCGATAGGATGTGCCTTTAACACTGATTCTCGACAATAGCCCATCGAGCCCTGCAGAACCCCGAGATTTTTACCTCGCAGCACTACAAGCAGGCAGCCCTCGCCGTCGCTGCGGGCATCGCCATCCGCTTGTTGATAGCCCTCCCGGTCCGTCCACCTACCGTCGGTTCTGTCCTTCCGTTGTTCTCACTAACAGACAACCCCTGATTCCAGGTTTTTGGCATCAAAGTCCTATTATGGTTCCTCTCTCTCTTCCTCCCGCTCGATTGGGTCTCCTGGGATGACAGCCTGGTCAATGGTCTCAGCTT
Source organism: Parathielavia appendiculata (assembly GCF_033297405.1). Lineage (NCBI taxonomy): Eukaryota > Fungi > Ascomycota > Sordariomycetes > Sordariales > Chaetomiaceae > Parathielavia > Parathielavia appendiculata. The sequence continues at coordinate 208,923 of NW_026944224.1, forward strand.
CATCGAGGAGCACGTCCTCCAAGCCCCTCTCTTCTTCATGAGCCTCATGCGCTATGTCACCCCAACGCTAGATGACCTGTACGTTTCTCCCCCACCCTAATTCCGAACACAATCCCCTCACACAATACGCCCAGCTTCATGTCCTCCCTGGCATGGGTCGACCACACCTACGCGCTCAAGCACAAGCACGACCGCGACCCGTCCCAGCTGCGCCCTATGTACTACACCAACCTGCAGCTGTACCGCCCGACCGACGGGCGCACGCACTCGTCTAGCACCGCCGAGTCGGTCACGCTGCTGGTGTACCGCTTCGCGCGTAAGGGGGCCATCTCGCTAGCCGTGTTCGGCGCGTCCTACCTGCCGTACGTGGGGCGGCTCATATTGCCGGCGGCCAGCTTCTGGACGTTTAAGAGGGCCGTCGGGCTGGGCCCGGCGAGCCTGATATTCGGAACAGGCGTGCTCCTGCCGAGAAGGTATCTGGTGATTTTCCTGCAAAGTTACTTTGCGTCGAGGAGCCTTGTGAGGGAGTTGTTGGAGCCGTATTTTGCGAGGATTAAGTTCACGGCGGAGGAGAAGAGGAAGTGGTTTCGTAGTAGGGAGGGGCTGTTGTTTGGGTTTGGGATTGGGTTTCTGGTGTTGTTGAGGGTGCCGTTGTTGGGGGTGCTGGTTTATGGTATTGCTGAGGCGGTTGGTCTTCCCCCTCCCTCTCCCTTGATAAAGTTGAGGGTAATGGCTAATATGCCAACAGAGCACCGCGTATCTTATTACCAAGGTGTCCGACCCGCCGCCGCCTCCATCGGAGAGCGAGGGGTTTACCCAGAGCCAGACCGAGTGGAGGAACAAGCAGAAGTTCTTGAGTCTGTCCCTGGGCAACCTCGATGCGCTTCACGATAAGCCGCCTCCGTACTCGGAGGTTGACCCGCATCCTTCTAGGCCGTCACGGTAGACTGTTGCTTATCTCAGGTAGATGGATTTGGGGTTCTTATTCGAGTCGTTGGGAGCTGAGTTCCAAGACGACTTACGCTTGAACAAGCATATCAAACAACATGAACGGCCGCCAGTGGGCTCCGGTATATGCCCATGTTTCCAATTCCCGCTCTGAGCGGTAATATGCCAACTGGCGGCCAGACCCAACCCTGAACCAGCCAGGCGAGCCCCTTCAAGTTACCATGGCTTAACTGTCTCTCTGACTATACCATGAACACTCTACTGTGTACGATGACGAGAGATACACGGGTCACACATACCGGATGAGACGTACCGGCCTTGATCATTGGGTATCTTATCTTGCAGTAGCAGTATGCACAAGGAGCATAGGGTCTGCATTGCGAAGCAATTGCGGGGTGTGGAGATGCTTATCGACTGGTTGATGATACAGTAGATACAGCCGCGGCGGTTAGAACTGCCAGAACCAGCCAGGCCGTTTCTCCAACTGGATTGATAGGGGTATGTTCGTCTGACTCTCTTGAGCTGTCAATTACGTCTTTGCTCAAAATTGACTGGGGCCTGATAAGTGCAGGTCGGGCTGGGTTCCGGTCTCATCATGCACAGCAGGGAGGATAGGGATGCGGGGTAGGGTACCTTACGTCCGGGTCTTCGGATGGCTTTGGGGACTGGTGGTTTTGCTCATTTGAATGATAGGGGAAAGGGGTATAAAAGGGTGTGGTTCCCGAATCTTGGAGGATTGATATTTCTTGAGGAGCTTATTGTCGATCCATTGAACTGAAACGTTGAAACGGAGACTCGAGGTAAACGCACCTGGTGGGCAAGATGGGAAAGACTGGGATCCGGACAGTGTGCAAGGTCGATTTCGACAGGCCTGCTTCAGAGCAGCCATATCTGCATGTAAGTGTCTGACCTCGGAGCATGGATGGCGGAATGTGAGTAAGCTAACAGGTTCTAGAACAGATGGCATCCTGATAGTCAGTGGTTGCCTTACAGTAGGGGCATGGTCGATAAGTACTGACACGGACAGTCCCATTCGCGGGCATTATCAAGGACGGGGAGACAGTCAAGATCGAGTGCCTTGACTGGTAAGCACCCCCTATGTATCTGCGTGTTGACAAGCCAGCTGACAACGACCAGGACCGGCGGCCAGATCAAGAACGATGACTCGGCCGACGATGTCAAGAACGTCGACCTTACCAAAGTTCACTACCTCTCCGGGCCTTTCGAGGTCGAGGGGGCTGCCCCAGGCGATGTTTTGCTGGTCGAGATCATGGATGTCCAGCCGTTCCAGGACCGGCCCTGGGGGTTTACGGGGATATTCGATCGGCGTAATGGAGTATGACATCCCATTGCACACTCAGGACGCCGTCAAGTCTCACTAACAGCAGAAAAGGGAGGCTTCCTAGACGAGATATATCCTTCCGCGTATGAGGTTCCCCTCCATGCCCCTTGCTAACGCAAAGTTGACCTCCTCCCAGTGCAAAAGCAATCTGGGATTTTGAAGGCATCTACTGCACCAGCCGGCACATACCGCACGTGAAGTTTGCCGGTCTCATCCACCCCGGCATTCTCGGTTGTGCCCCATCTGCTGAGGTGCTCGAGAAGTGGAACAAGCGCGAAGCCGAGCTGATCGCGGCAAACAAGCTTGACCGTGACGTCGCTCTTCCGTGAGTTTCTCTTACTAGTGCTCCATGTAGGCTCGACAGCCGTTGCTGACAATTGCGCACTGCGTTGAACGATTAGGCCGGAGCCGCTCAGCGTCCATGCCGGGAGCGCAGACAAGGACTTGACAGAGAAAGTCGGCCGCGAGGGCGCGAGAACCATCCCCGGACGGCCCGAGCATGGCGGTTCGTCCCCCTTGTCTCTCATACACTTTTATTTCCATTTCCGGTGCTGACGTCCTTCCATAGGAAATTGCGACATCAAGAATCTCTCGCGTGTAAGCCTGCCACTTACTCCCCCTTGGAGACAACCACCCACCTAACCTCTCCCCTTTTCTGCTGCAGGGCTCAAAGGTGTATCTCCCTGTCCACGTTCCTGGCGCCAAGTTCTCGGTCGGCGATCTGCACTTCTCGCAGGGCGACGGCGAAATCTCGTTCTGCGGCGCTATCGAGATGGCAGGGGTCATCACCATCAATTTCAAGGTTATAAAGAACGGCGTCGCCGACCTGGGACTGAAGAGCCCCATCTACATCCCGGGCCCCGTCGAGCCGCAGTTCGGGCCGGGACGGTATATCTACTTTGAGGGCTTCTCGGTCGATGAAGCTGGGAGGCAGCGTACGTTTCTTTTTTGGCCTATCCCTTTCGTTTTCCCCTCCTCTGCCCTCTTATCCTCTCCCGCTTCGCTGCAGTCAACTCATATCCACCGTCCCTCTACCCTGTTCTACAAACGTACTTCAGGCGCAGAGAGCTGACACTCACCCCCTGTCTCCTATAGATTACATGGACGTAACAGTAGCCTACCGCCAAACCACTCTCCGCTGCATCGAGTACCTGCGGCGGTTCGGCTACAGCGACTATCAGATCTACCTGCTGCTGTCGTGCGCGCCAGTCCAGGGCCACGTGGCCGGCATCGTCGACATTCCCAACGCGTGCACCACGTTGGGCTTGCCCATAGACATCTTTGACTTTGACATTTCGCCATCGGCGGCGCTGCCCGTCAAGAAGATGAACATGGGAAGGTGCGCGTTCGAGACGGGCAGGACAGAGGGCGTGGCTTGTGGGGAATCTGGGAAGAACAGCCAGGTTAGCTTTGGGGGTGGGTTGACGTATAAGGAATGAGGTCTCTGTTTGTTTTGGGGGAAGATGGCTGTCCATGCTGGACTCTTTGCTGGATGCTGCCAATTGTCGGTGGAAGGGAAATCCTTGGAATGCGAGCTATTGGGGATCATCACCGTTTCAGTGGGAGGGGAAATATGAAGATGCTTAGAAGCGACAGTCTAAACCAGGTCTGGGTGGCCATGTCCTTTCCATCACGGTGCCGGAGGTGCCTGCAAGACAGGAGCCATCAGTTATGTTTCCTAACTAAATACTACTATGTAGCTCGCTTTGATTGCATTCATAAATCATCCGAGAAGCTGTAGATGCAGACACTCCGGTTCTGGTCCACAACACTCTGAACCGCATTCTAGGTCAGCCTGGCTCTGTCCCTGAACACAACCATTCCCTGGTCGACGCAATCTCCCAAGCCACCAGATGCAGTTTTCTACATGAAGAATCATATATCCCATCTTTATTTACCCCATAGCTCTCGTAGCCATCCCTGCCACTCCGTACTCGTCCCCTCCCCCTTCACCTCCTAGCGTTGAAGTCGACGCTGGCTCGTGCGCTATCGAGACTAGGCCTCACCGAGCAACTGGAGCTGCGGCGTCTCCGCGCTCGCTGCTCCGACGGATCAGACGGCCGCAGACCGCTCGACTTGGCAAACAGGTTGAGAATATCCGTCATGGACACGACGCCCGTCAGGCGACCGGACAAGATGGCGCCAGGCAAGCCGGTCGGTATCACAGTCGTGCTGAAGCTCTGATTCGGGAGCGGAGACTGCGGTGCCGAGGCGTTGGCCGGCAGGGGGATGATGACGGTGCTCGACGGAGGTGGGCTGCCAACCCCGCCGGATCCTGAGTGGGTAGGCGCCGGCCCGGGACCGGCGGGAAAACTCGGTTGGAGGGGGGGTGTTGCCGGCGCGCTGGGAGAAGGCGAGGCGGACTCGACAACCCACATGCGGTGGGACCTGGTTGCGACGAGCTTCCCCACTGTGTGGCCGAGTGTTGAATACGGGTTGACGTGGAACACAGGAAATGAGTCGCGGCCGTGCTCCATGCCGCGTTCTGACAGGATCACGCTGATGAAGTTCATGCATGAGTTCTTGAGGAGCGGCAGGCTGGTTGCGTTCGTGAGGTGCTTGACGTCGGCCGTTGAGATGTTGCCCACGACGTTGAGCCCCTGGTCGACGACGGCGACAGATGTCAGTCCTTCGTTATGCATCAGCAAGAGAGCATCGGTCAAGGGGCGGTCAAGACTGCAGCACATGGGTCAGCATGGAGCAATCTGGCATCAGTGCTCGGGCAGGATACTCACTTGATAGCAATAATCTGGTGCGAGCCGATCTGGAGGTCCCGCAGGAGACACCCATATAGCCTCTCAATTACTGGAAAGTGTGCCGCTTCGTGCCAGAAGAACTCGACGAGGTGCAACTGGGTGAGAACTCCAACCACCTCACCGGCGTGGTTCGTGACCAGGATCCGGTGAATCCCGCTACTGAACGCCTCCATGGCCCCGTCCAGAGTTGCCTCTGCGGGGAATGTTACTAGCTCTTCCTTCCGGGAGAGCGACTGTATCTCCTTGAGTGAGATGTGTTCCTGAGACTGAGCCTTCCTCGAGATGTCGGCGTACAAGTCGACCTGTTCCTCTTCAGGCTTCGCGAGGCCCACGACCACCAGCAGATAGGCGTTTAAGTCGCTGTAATCGAATGTGGAGACGGCTGTCTTGGAGGTTGGAGTCTCGCGAATGAGGACAACATTGGTCGGGTTGTGCTTGAGGAGCAGCTAGTCGCGGGTCGGGTCAGTTGCTTGATACCAATCGCACGGCAATTCAAGCGGGCATACCATAGTCGCATCTTGGACGCTGAGGTCCACGTCGGCCCACCGGACATCCTCGGACACGGTAAGCTCTCCCACGGCGATATCTCGCCAGTCTCTGCCGGCATATCGGGGGTTAGGAAGCCTGTTGGAGGGCGGGTGGTTCATGAGCTCCAGGAGAGCCTGCTGTGTGAGGGAGGGGTGTCGGTGGTTGCGCGGAGACGGCGGCGGGTGTCTCTGGTTCTCGACGAAGCTCTGCCGGTGGGCGGCAACATGGCTGGGTTTGTGAGTGCTGGCACTGCTGGATTGCGAATTGTTCCTCTCCATGGGCGGCGACGCCAACGCACCCAGCGAGTTGCCGGAGGTATTTGCCGCCGCCGCCGTATTCCCTGCGCCTTTGGTAGCTGAGTCGGGGTCCATCGGATTGCGCTTGCGATATCTTGAGAGTGAATCCCAAACCAGATAACGATCCCTGGGACAACCGAGGCTGAAGTTGGGTTGCCTAAGCTCTAGCTTCGAATGATCATTCGAAAAGACACGAGACCAATGCTCCACAATACCAAAAGAGTGCTCAGTGTGAATGCAAAGGCGATGGTCTACGTACAGGGTGTGAGCAATGACGGAGCTCAGACCAAAGCGGGGTTCACTTGTTGCTCGATATCCGTGTTATCGTGCTGTATCTTTGGCACGAAAGGTCCAGTCTTTTTGCAAACAGTGCACAGTGATGTGATGGGGACGAGATAGCGCCAGGTGTTTAATGTTTGCAACCTGGAAGCCAACGAGGGTCTGACACCGATACATCAACTGTGACTTGCGTTTCCGTGGCAAACCAACGCCCGGCGGTTGTTGAAGCCTCACGAAGTCCCCACCGGAGCCATGCTCACCACGCCAAGCTGGAAGCTTCCGATCATAGGGACTCATCGTTGCAAGCTCCACTTTTATTTTTATCAGTGCCTCGTTATCTCACATAATGCAGTCCCTGAGAATGCGAAGTGGTGACCATGTCCTCGAGCCCTGCGCTGTGTGCTCTTGACGAGCATTCATTTGATGCTTGGCTACCATGAGGTATGCTAGGCATGAATTTGGACAGAACTTGCCATAAAGGTTCCCTCCCCCCTGACAAAAAAGACTGAAAACCTACTCCTACTCCTTTACTTACACCTTTACGCCCTACATTGAGGTATGTGCTCCTTTCCCCCCCCTTTCCCCCAAGAGAAAAAAAGAGAGAAAGAAAGAAAAGAAAAAAAGCATATAAGCGCAAGAGCTAGACAAGCTGAAGGCATCCATCTGTATTTCCATTGCTGTCTTGCAGCCCTCCTCGAAAGAGACAGAGGACCACCGTGCACACACTGTACATATCCTACGTCCAGACCTGCCAGGTACGGAGGTCACGGTTGCAGTATAGGATTTGCAAGCTTGTTCAAACCAAAACCTAAGGTGCTGCCCGTGTGCTGTATGCCTACAGTTATAGGGAGGAACAGGGACATTCAATATTTTACACACGGGTACGCCAAAAGAGCCATTTCGGTGACGTTGTAACACAGGACAATGTGACCAAATCCGGTCTGAATCTCTAGGTGTACGGTGCGTTATCGCAAACGTACTGTATGAACAAAGCCTGCCCCTCCAAGCCAGGCCAAGAGTGAGCCAATCATAAAATATTTTGCTCCCCTCCTTCGCACGTCGGAAACCCCTCCTCGCGACTCGTCCGTTCCACAGGCTCGCCAGGATTGTTTTCTTTCCTCCTCTCGCTTTCCTCACCTTCCGACGCGTTATCCGTCTTAAACTGCGCTCTGCTGCGGCCAACGTGGCTAACTGACGTGTTTCAAGGAGTCATCGCTCGCACTGCCCATCTGGCGCTGCCCGAAGCTCGCTTCCCCGCCTGGTTCGGGTAGCAAGGGCTGACACGAAAACTTGGCCATCCAAGGCATCGACCGGGACAGCGTGACGCGAACTTCTAGTTCACCAAGACAGCCGGCGGCTATAGCTCGCGATCGTATTTCACATCCAACAGTCTTCCCTATTCTTCAAGTCCCTTAGTCAAGCATGTCGCTCTTGCCCGCCGAGGTCAGCGCCCAACTGGTTCAGCTGCTCCAGCAGCTCCAGTCGGCCGACAACAATGTCCGCTCGCAGGCCGAGGACGTGCTCCAGAATCAGTGGACCAGCCAGCGGCCCGAATGGCTCTTGATGGGCCTGGCCGAACAGATCGCGACGTCGACTAACCCGTCTGTATGTCGTTCAGCCCCGCCGGCTCAAGCACACATCGATGCTGACCCTTTGCTCACCAGTTACGGTCCTTCGCGGCAGTAATCTTCCGCCGGATAGCCTCCAAGACCCGAAAGATTGGCAACTCGGACAACGTCGACATGTTTATCTCCCTCGACAAGGAGCATGGAACCATCATCCGCTCAAAGGTCTTGGAGACCCTGGTGACAGAGAGCGATAAGACTGTCCGGAACAAGATCAGCGATGCTGTTGCCGAGCTTGCCAGGCAATACTACGACAGCAGTGCGTTGCAAGATGTGGCAATGGGAGCACTCGCGGCCCGCATACTGACATGATTCGCAGACGACTCGTGGCCGGAGCTACTCCAGGTTCTCTTCACACTCAGCCAGGCGCCGGATGCTGGCAAGCGCGAAACCGCCTTCCGTGTCTTCGCAGCGACGCCGGGCATTATCGAGAAGCAGCACGAGGATGCGGTGGCCCACGCATTTGCTCAAGCCTTCAAGGACGACTCCGTCGCGGTATGTGAGGACAGGGATGTTCGGCTGTCTGCATATGCTGACTGCATGCAGGTTCGCCTTGCTGCCATGGAGGCCTTCGCAGCGTTTTTCCGCAGCTTGAACAAGAAGAACCAATCCAAGTATTACGTCCTGCTCCCTGAAGTGCTCAACATCCTCCCGCCCATCAAGGATTCCCAAGACTCCGACGATCTCAGCAAGGCGCTCGTCGCTCTCATCGAGCTCGCCGAAGGGGCGCCACGGATGTTCAAGCAAGTCTTCAACGTTCTCGTCCAGTTCTGCATCTCGGTGATCCAGGACAAGGAGCTCACCGATCTCTGCCGGCAAAACGCGTTGGAGCTGATGGCCACGTTCGCCGATTACGCGCCGTCGATGTGCAAGAAGGACCCCAATTACACCAATGATATGATCACGCAGTGCCTCAGCCTGATGACCGACCTGGGCGAGGACGACGATGATGCGGCTGAGTGGCTTGCGGCGGACGACCTCGACGATCCCGAGAGCGACCAGAATCACGTTGCCGGCGAGCACTGCATGGATCGTCTCGCCAACAAGCTGGGCGGTATGGTCATCCTGCAGCCAACCTTCAACTGGCTCCCTCGTATGCTGTCCTCTCCTGCCTGGAGGGACCGCCATGCGGCGTTGATGGCAATCTCGGCCATTTCGGAGGGCTGCCGGGACCAAATGATCGGAGAATTGAAACAAGTCCTCGAGCTTGTTGTTCCTGCCTTGAAAGATCCCCATCCCCGTGTCCGTTGGGCCGGGTGCAACGCGCTTGGCCAGATGAGCACAGATTTCGCACCGACGATGCAGAAGGAGTATTACGATGTCGTTCTCTCGGCCATTGTTCCTGTCCTCGACTCGCCAGAGGCCCGCGTCAAATCCCACGCGGCTGCTGCTCTGGTCAACTTTTGCGAGGAGGCCGAGAAGAGCGTCCTCGAGCCCTACCTCGACGGCCTTCTGACTGCTCTCTACCAGCTCCTCCAGAACGAGAAGCGATACGTCCAAGAGCAAGCGCTGTCTACCATTGCCACCATTGCTGACGCGGCTGAGCAAGCCTTTGCTAGGTACTACGACACACTAATGCCCATCTTGGTCAATGTCCTGAGGCGTGAGAATGACAAGGAATACCGGTTGCTCCGGGCAAAGGCGATGGAGTGCGCGACCTTGATTGCGCTCGCGGTTGGTGCTCAGCGGCTCGGCCCGGATGCCGCGATGCTCGTCCAGCTGTTGGCAAGCATCCAGGATACCGTGCAGGACCCGGATGACCCGCAGGCCCAGTACTTGATGCATTGCTGGGGCAGAATGTGCCGCGTCATGGGCAAGGCTTTCCTCCCTTACCTACCAAAGGTCATGCCGCCGCTGCTCGAGCTTGCGAGCGCCAAGGCCGACATCCAGCTCCTGGACGACGACGAGCAGATTGAGAAATTTCAGCAAGAGGACGGCTGGGAGTTGGTCCCGCTTCGCGGCAAGACCATCGGCATCAAGACGAGCTCGATGGACGACAAGCATATGGCCATTGAGCTTCTTGTCGTCTATGCCCAGGTCCTCGAGGAAGACTTTGCCCCCCATGCAGACGAAATCATGGAGAAGATTGCGCTGCCCGGCCTTGCCTTCTTCTTCCATGATCCCGTCCGGTTTGTGTCGGCCAAGCTCGTCCCGCAGTTGCTCAGTTGTGTCAAGAAGGCGTACGGGCCGCAATCGGAGCAGCTCGCGGGTCTGTGGAACAAGACGGTCGATAAGCTCCTCGAGGTGCTCACGGCGGAACCGGCTGTTGATACCCTTGCCGAAATGTACCAGTGCTTCTACGAGTCGGTCGAGGTTATCGGTCGGCCGTGTCTCACCGACGCACACCTGGCTCGGTTCATTGAGGGGGTCAACTCGACGCTGGAGGATTACAAGGACCGTGTCAGCCAGCGCGAAGAGGAGCAGCGGGGCGCCGCACCAGAGGATGTCGAAGACGAGCAGGAAGAATTGCTCATGGCCATCGAGGACGACCAGACGCTGCTCTCCGACATGAACAAAGCATTCCACTGCGTCTTCAAGTATCACGGCGCCAACTTCCTCCGCCACTGGGAACACCTACTTCCGACCTACCAGGGCTTCCTCAAGTCCAACGACCCGACCCAGCGTCAATGGGGACTGTGCATCATGGATGATGTGCTCGAGTATTGTGGGCCCCAGAGCAGCCAGTATGCCAACTACATTACCCAGCCGCTGCTGCAGGGCTGCCAGGACCCGTCTCCGGCGATCCGCCAGGCGGCTGCCTACGGCATTGGTGTGGCGGCTCGCCACGGCGGCGATGCGTGGTCAGCGTTTCTAGGGGGGGCCGTCCCGTTCCTGTTCGGGGTCATGCAGGTTCCTGATGCGCGCAACGAAGACAATGTGTACGCGACGGAAAACGCCTGCGCAGCCATTGCCAAGATCCTGCATTTCAACGTTTCGGCTGTCGCTGAGCCTGACCAGGTCATTGCGGAGTGGATCAACACGTTGCCGATCACCAACGACGAGGAGGCAGCCCCGTACGCATATTTATACCTAGCTGAGCTCATCAGCAAGTAAGTCGCCGCGTCTCTGCTTCGTACCAGATCCCCCGCAACAGCTGCTGACAATCTCTAGGCAACACCCAACAGTCACGTCACAGCAGCAGGCCCAGAGGATATTTGTGTTTGTGGCACAGGCTCTCGAAGCCGAGGCACTCAGCGGGCAGACTGTGGCCCGCGTTGTGGACGCGACCAAGATCCTCTTGGCAGGGACGAACACCGACGTCTCGCCGCTGTTGCAGCAGTTTTCGCCGGAGGCACAGAACGTCATCCGGGCGCACTTCGCTTAGAACCGGTGCGGCGGAAGTCAGTGTGCGCGCATGTTTCAGCGCGAATCGACGGGTCTTAGGATATGGAAGGCCGCCCAGCAAAGGAAGTGGCGGGCGTACTTGGAGACGGTGAACGAGGTTGATAAGACGGGCGGTCTCTAACGGGAGCGGGTCGGTACGGTCAGGGTGCTGGCTGGGCGGAATGAAGTACGAACAATACAAGTACAATGGGCGGAGGTCGTGTGATGATACCATCAGTTGGCTTGACGAGAGCAACGGTCGCAGCGATGCCGCGGATCGAACAGTGAAGTGGGATTGCTTCTATTGGCTTCGCGGAGTAAGAAGTACTAGGAACCTGAACAACGCGGAAACTAGTAAGAAAGATAACTGAAAGCGCTCCGTGTCTTGTGGCTAACGTATATGATAAGCGAGCGGCGCGGACAAGCGAGCGGCGCACTGATAAGAGCTGTATAGACGTTTTAGGTGTAGCACTAACAGCGGGGTTAAGGCGGAAATAACCTGTTGGTGCTACAGCTAAATGTCAATGCAGCTCTTACCAGTGCGCCGCTCGCTTGTCCGCGCCGCTCGCTTATCATATACGTTAATCAAGCCCATCACGAGAGTACTGGAACCGATCAATCATCGATGGCCTTGGGCCTGATTATATCCGTAATACGCCCCACGATCTAAGGTAATGGTTGCCGAGCCCCGCTCTCGAGGGGGCCAAAGGGGGGTGTGGGGGTGATTTACGTCAAGTCGCCCCATTGGTTCCTCTGGAAGACCGAGAAACTGCATCCTGCAATCCCGTCGGCAGAAGATGGCATTGTGAAAATCGAAGAATTCGCCTTCAATCTGCAGCCCGTCATTGGGAATCGCACAATACCCATTGTCGATGCATTGGACCATCCCATGTGAGCGGTCGCACCGAGAGGACTGCCTGGTTACGACGATCCTGACGAACTTGTGTTTTCCATCTCGTCGACCCGTGGAATCCTCGTGGAATCCCAAAATCTGGTGCCCCAATCCTAGCGTACTTTGCCCCCTTTGCGTTGGCCTTCTGCAACCCCGACATCCTGGACGTTGAATACGCCTCTGAAAAAAGGGGGCAAAGGGACGAGAAGGGACCAAAATTGGGTGAGAGATGCCTGTATTCTCCATGCTTGTCTTTCCCCGCCACTGGCAGCTTGTTGCGAACAGTGGATTGTTCCCGGGCCTTACTGGGTTTCAATTGACGTGCATATATCTGGTACGACTTTGATCCGTTCGTCTGCATCTGTTTGGCCCAACGCTCTCAACGCCCCGTTGTTTCTCCTCGTGGCGACTGGCTACCGGTTCCAATCGGGAGCTAATGCGTGCGAAGAAATAAGCAGACCCGCACACACTGCCAGAGAATCTCAACTCCTCGAACGACGCTTCATGCCCCCTCAACGCATCCCGACAACATCCCTCTCCATTCCGTGGCCTTCCCATGCGAACCGCTGGGACAACGACATTCAAGCATCGAGCCGACTCATCCTCGGTACAATGACGGCAGGTTTTGTCCTGGATTAAATCTGCACAGCCAATCGTCTCGGGCCACCTCTGGCGCGACGACGACCGAGGCCCCCAGGATGAACTCCAACTTCTACCCCTCTCGACTGTATCCGGAGGAAATCCAAGCTCAGCAGTGGCTAGCATTGCAACAACAGAATGGAGCCAATGGACACCAAGGGCAGGGTGGCGGCCAGGGCCAAAGCCAGGGCCAGGGTCAAGACACTGCAATGAGCAATGCCGCGAATCTCGGAGGACTGGACTGCGCGAACACCCTCTCCGCCATGGACGACATGTCACTGACTAGGGAAGAGTCGCTCGACGACATTGTCAGTCAAAACGTGCGCGAGTTCCAGCGGAGACGGAGCCTACCCCAGCCCTTCTCTGACTCGCTGCTACCGCAGAATGTCGACAGGCGCATGGCCATGATGGGCTTTGGCAGCGCCACCGACGCTCTCCACGCCTTCTCCTTTGGCTTTCCAAACAGCGCAGGCCTAGCGGGCACTTCGGAAGCGTTTCCACAGCAGGGCCTCGTGGTTATGCCTGATCAGACGGGCTATCCCACGCTCCCTCCGCACACGGTTGGTATGGGCGGCTTCTGCAACCAGGATATGGTATCAATGACTGCAGATCCCGCTTCTATGAGCTTCTTCAATCCACCCAACCTACAAAATCAGCACCCCTCCGCCGCCATGGAGGCCGGCGGCCCGAATTATGCCATGGACATGGGCATCGAAAGCGCACCCCTGAATGCACCCAGCGTCAACCCGGTGGCCAGATTTACAGTTGGGGGAAGTGGCGGCATGATGGGAGGAGCCAGTGATACAATCAACACCAACCCCGTCCAAGAAACTCCCGGCCTGATCCTTAATACAGGCATGGGCCGGTTCCCACCCAACATGTCACCTCTCGAACCTGAGCCGCGCGAGCCATCCGTCCCTGCTTCGTTCCAATCACCGACATCCCCCACGTCCCGGGCCATGTCTCAATCAAGTGTCGGGCCGGCAAGTATCGCCGCAGGCACCCCGGCGTCAACAGCGCCAGCCACTGCCGGCCCGTCGCTTCCCCCCGGTTTAGGCTCCCGAGACCCCAAGAAGGACGCTTACTCCAAGAGCGGCTTTGACATGCTCAAGGCTCTGTTCTACGTCGCCACGAGAAAGAACCCTACTGTCGATATTGGCGCCGTCGATTTGTCATGCGCTTTCGTCGTCTGCGACGTGACGCTCAACGACTGCCCCATCATCTACGTCTCGGATAACTTCCAAAACCTAACGGGCTACAACCGGCACGAGATCACCGGGAAGAACTGCCGCTTCCTCCAGAGCCCGGACGGCAAGGTAGAGGCCGGCACGAAGCGCGAGTTCGTGGCCAACGATGCCGTCTTCAAGCTCAAAAACGCCGTGGCCGAGGGCAGGGAGATCCAGCAGAGCCTGATCAATTATCGCAAGGGCGGCAAGCCATTTTTGAACCTGCTGACCATGATCCCCATCCCTTGGGACAATAGCACCGAGACTCGGTATTTCATTGGGTTCCAGGTCGACCTCGTCGAATGCCCCGAGGCCATCTCCAGTCAAGAGTCCGGCGGAGCCATGCAGGTCAACTACCGCCACCAGGACATCGGCCAGTATTTTTGGACGCCGCCCAACTCGACGCAGTGGTCGCCCGAAAGCGGCCAGACGTTGACGGTGGACGAGGTCTCGTCGCTGATCCAGCATAACAACCCCGCCACATCCGCCCCGCCCCGGTCAGAATACCACAAGTCGTCTTGGCCCAAGATGCTTCTGGAGAATGCGGACGACGTTATCCATGTTTTGTCGCTCAAGGGACTGTTTCTCTATCTTTCGCCGGCGTGCAAAAAGCTCCTCGAGTACGACGCGTCGGAGCTCGTGGGGACGTCGTTGTCGTCCATCTGTCACCCGTCGGATATTGTGCCCGTCATGCGCGAACTCAAGGACGCGGCGCAGCATAACCCGAGCTCGGTCAACATTGCGTTTCGCATCAGGAGGAAGCATTCCGGGTATACCTGGTTTGAGAGTCATGGTTCGCTGGTTACGGATCAGCCTTCTACTTCCTCCTCCTCGTCTTCTTCATCTGCTGCTGCATCTACTTCTGGTGGGGGTGGCGGGGGTGCTGGAAGTAGTAGTAGTAGCGGTGGTGGCAGTAGTGGTGGTGGCAAGGGCAAAAAGTTCATCGTCCTCGTCGGGCGCAAGCGCCCCGTCCTATGCCTTTCGCGGCGCGACGTGGATGCCCATACCAACGGGATAGGCGGCTCGGCGGGCGACGGGAGCGAGGTGTGGAGCAAGATATCTGGGTCGGGCATGTTTTTGTTTGTGTCGTCGAGCGTGAAGGCGCTGCTGGAGTTGGAGCCGGCCGAGTTAAAGGGCCGCAGCATGCAGGCGCTCATGCGCCAGGAGGCGAGGTCCGAGTTTGGGCGGATGGTGGAGAAGGCTAGGAAGGGAGGCGGCGTGGTTGCGTTTCGGCATGAGGTCATGCATAAGAGGGGACAGTACGTGCCGGCGGTCACGGTGTTGTACCCTGGGGATGGGGCTAGGAGTGGTGGGAGGAGTAGTTTTTTGATTGCGCAGACGAGGTTGACCAAGGGAGCTGGGGGGAGGGTCATTGCTGCTCCTGGGAAGGGGCATGGCCAGCATGTTGGTGGTGGTGGGGGTACCATCCTGGGGACGATGGAAAGGGTGCCGGACCAGGATGCGGTGAATCATCCGATGAATGGAGTTGTGGCTACGGGGAAGCTGACCGCGTCGAAGGCGACGTATCCGGATTCGGCGCCGGGCGAGGAGAGTCCGTCTGGCGGGGACGAACAAGAAGAGCAAGAGGAGGAAAGCGAGGATGATATCTTTGCGGAGCTCAGGACGACCCGGTGCACGTCGTGGCAGTACGAGCTGCGGCAGATGGAGAAGATGAATCGGTTGCTGGCCGAGGAGCTCTCGCAGCTCATGGTCAACAAGAAGAAGCGCAAGCGGAGAAAGGGCGGGGGCACCGCGGGCGGAGGGAATGGAAGTGCTGGCGGCGCTGGGGTAAAGGACTGCGCGAACTGCCACAAGCGCGATACGCCCGAGTGGAGGAGGGGGCCGAGCGGGAATCGCGATCTGTGTAATAGCTGCGGGCTGAGGTGGGCGAAACAGGTATGGTTCTCTCCATCGTTCATTCTTTCAACCCATCCTCTTTTCCCCCTTTTCGCCACGGTCCATGAGCGCTGACTGACGCGTGATCTTGATGTAGACGGGCAAGGTTTCACCCCGGAATATGTCTCGTGCTGGTAGTGATGGCGGCGGCAGCAAGAGGAGCAGCATCAGCACGACGAGTACCAACTCGCCGGTCGAGTCGTTGCCCTTGCGGCGCGAGGTGTCGGCCGACGCCATCAGTGTTGCGTCGTCGAGGTTGGAGAGGAGGAGCACCAGCACCGGGGACGGGAGTGGTGGTGCCATGAGCGGGTTGGAGATGGGGTCTATTCTGGAGGAGTGAACGGCGCTGCGGCCTCAACGGAATCTCGGTTCCACTTGCTACAGAGCTTCCTCAAGCAACTGGCATTTCCGGAACGCTGTGGCTGACAAAGGCGTCGCAACTCGAGGCTTGGCACTATCATCGGTCTAGCGCGCTCAATCCGGACCGAGGCTTCCGTCGGTCACGCCACGGTTGAACTCGAAAACCTCCACGACGAGATGACGTTCGGCAGTGGCTCGAATGTCTCAGTCAAGTTCCATGGCCGGTTCCGCGAGCCAGCATCGTCTTCCTCCTTTGGGAGACCGTTGCTGGCTGGCTGTAAGACTGTCTCTGTTCCATTGATGGAGTAGTACAGGGTTTCGCCGAACGTGGTTGCTCCTGAGCTCTATCGCAACGCTGGATGTTCACTTGACTCTGTTCGACCCATCCAATGGGGGTTTGCACGGCGCTTGTGTTTGGAAAGGTTGTCTGCCGATCAAGACATGGCACGACTGGTCGTGCCATAGGATTGTGTCATCATGGTTTACTCGATTTCTTGGTTCTCTGTACATGTTTGACAGGGCTTGCTCATTCACCGGGATTGCTCGGTTGGTCGGCGCGGGATTATCAGATCGGCGGCGCGAGCGACTGAACACTGGGCTCAACAGGGTTCACTCTCACATCTGACCGGGATAGGTCATGGGTTACGACGGGGGTATCTTCAATTTGGGTTGATCAGCTTGGTCTGGGCCTGTTGTTATCGAGTGTCGAGTGTGCCGTTGTTCGGGGCATCAGGGGTTACGAAAATACGGGATTGGGATCGGCAAAGAATTTCTTGAGCGGTTTTTGTTGACTTAATCTGGTTTCTCACCTTGATCTTCATGGTGATGCCTAGACGTCTGGTGGGAAGTACTCAGCTCATCAGGCGCTATGTGTGTCGTATGTTGACGCTGACACCGATCTTACCTAATCCATACTCATGGGTAAACGGATTCCACAATCGGCTGACGCCAACAAACGCGGTATCTTCGCGGATCCTGTCGAGAACCCGCCGGTTTGGGTAGACATGGGAGCATGAAACACTCTCGGTCCGGGATTGAGGGATGTTCAGGGGTACGGATGCAGGGGCCGACTAAGCCTCGGTGGAATGACGGACTTGGACGGGGAACCTACTAGAGGTCAGTCAACGGGGTGCAGTTGGAGCTGGCGGCGGCTGTCCGAGTCTAGGCGTTGAGCCATCGCTGCGACATGACTTGCAGGTCTTTCTTGGCCTCCTTCCACCACCGTCTTCAACAACCGAGAAGGGTCGCCCACAGTTCATTAGGAAGAAGGCTTTTGCCGCTAAAGCGATGTACGATAGATAGGTAAGCCCCGGGTGCCGTACGCAGTATGAAGCTTTCACTGACGAGCGGCGAAGTCAAGCCAAAACACAACATGTCATTCTTTCCGCGATCGGATCGCATCATCGCAATTGTCCGATCCATCCCACCGTTGTACGCAACGATTCCATTATTCCTACCATCCTACCGTCAGTTATGGTCGGTGGTGATTGGGTATTCTGCCTGGAACCCGCAGCCAGGCAGCAGGATTCTTTGAGCTTAAATACTACCTCATTTCACAACACCCACGGCCATGCACCTCTGTAACGTGACCAGAACGAGACGGCCGGACGAGGGAGATCATGCTGCGTGCCGGCAGATGAATTTGTTATGGTTGTGGTGGATGGATGGACCGGGTCTTGGTTGTGTCCAGTGGGTCATGAAGCAGCACGAGCGCATTGAATGCACCCCTTTTGCTTGGCCGCCTCAACCTGGTGCTGCAGAAGGGGACTTCACATTCCTCCATCAACCAGCCAGACGGCTGATCCTGAGTCCTCACATCTGGAGCGCCCACCTCCCCTTCCCCTGACAGCCGTGGTAGTCGCCCACCCTGTCCCGAATCCGCCCCCGATTCTGCAAGGGCTCGAAAGTTGTTGCCTGTTCCTGAGGGATCCGCTACTTGGCCGCACGTTAAAGCCAACATCAGGCCGAGGGGGCTTGAAATCCGGCTCGTGGGGCCGGCTCGGCGGTGTCTCTTGCCCGTTCCGTCGACTTCACCCTTGACACTTTACCCCCGGAGCGCGGCTGAAGGGCTCCTACTGGGCCTCATCAACGCACGCCACGTCAAACTCGAGCACACGTTGAAACGTTACACACACTGGACAAGATGCTGAACGATGGCTACCTATTTACACTACCGTACAGACCTCGAGACAGCTGCCGCCCGCTGCTGTGCCATCGGCTTTTCGAACATGAGGGTCCTCTTGAAGCAACAAACCTTCCCGAAGTCCGACCAGCAGCGTTGCAGTCCGGACATTATCTGCAGGCACGTCTACAACCTCACCCTTCCCGGTCGGACCACCATCACTGCCATCTCTCGCTGCGACCTCACGCGGTAGTATCATACACAGACAGCCGGAGCTGGAGAAGGAGTGTGGCATGGCTAGCTGCAGAAAAAGTAACTCCCAACAGCCCTAGGACTGGAAGGATTTGGTATGTCCAGTCGGTCGCTTCATTAGAGACTACCGACGGGCCACGGCCCGCTCTCCGCAGGATCTTGTCAGGCACTTGACTATTGCTGTCTGTTTATGACCTTATCCTGG
This sequence comes from Parathielavia appendiculata, assembly GCF_033297405.1. Taxonomy (NCBI): domain Eukaryota; kingdom Fungi; phylum Ascomycota; class Sordariomycetes; order Sordariales; family Chaetomiaceae; genus Parathielavia; species Parathielavia appendiculata. The sequence goes on from NW_026944224.1 coordinate 227,613, forward strand.
AGGAAAGTGAGCAAGGCAGCCTTCGTTTGCTTCTGACCATCCGATCTTCAAACCGCGGTCTCAGTCCCGATTCTTACTTCCATTCTCATGGCGGAGTTCCACTGGCATCATCGTGGCACGAAACAGGGACGAGCCAGGGCAGACGAAGAACCCTGCGTCATCTGATCAGTTTACGGCTGGAAGCGTCATATTTGACGAGCAGAGAGGAACCACGGATAGGGCCGTCATCCCATCTTTCTCACCGAGCCTCTCCGCTAGCTCGGCCTCTTGCCGTCCCTGCTTTGGCTTCCAACAGGGACAGGGGGGTTGGAGAAGCAGACGACACATCAGGCCCCCCTGAAGTTACCTTAGGCAGCGGCATGAAGGACCCCGCCAGGCGCCAACTGCAGTCAGGAAGAAACCGAGAGACGTAGGACCTTTTGGCCACACCGGCTTACACGTCGAGCCATGCTCTCGGCATGGCCTGAACCAAGGATTACAGGGCGCTTTCCCCAGCGGCGCCTGTCGACCATGTCAACCAACGGGCGTTCAGTTCTCCTGCTTGGGTCTCGACGTCCGCGACCCCTTGTGCATAACAGACTTTTCGGGCGGCCAAGGGCCTTACCGCCTCGTTTGCTAAAAGCCATTGCCTAGTACAACTCCATCTCGCACCCTCGCTTTCCGCTTTCAATGCATGGTGAGAATGCCAGCCTCGGCTCGGCCAAGCTCGTCAACAGCTATCAGGAACAGACCCAGTGAGTCAGGGGTGGTGGATCGAGTACGGAGGTGCTACTGAATTGGGTGTTGTGCTGTAGGTAGGAAGGTGGTATTACAGCGAGAACAATCTACATGTATGTATGGACCGCAGTGTCTCTTCACATCGTCAAGCCCTTGTCCCCCCCCCTCCCCCAGGTTCCACAGATTGGCGCTCCATGTGATGCCAAGGCTTTTTTGCACTGTAACCATTCCCCTGTTCCCGATATATTGCGGCCTAGGGGAACGAGGGAGGTTACTTCCGCCCCACGACTTTCTTCATCCGCCGAGAAGCATATGCATTACAGGAGCTCATACATAACCAGAGTATTGATGAATCCAGTTCAGAAATAGCTTTCCCTCCTTAGAGGTGCTAGATAGAGTAAACGACGAACCGATACGCCCAACTCTGTTCTGCAAGTCATGTCATGTCAATCTCTCCATCCTGGCGGAGCAAAGAAACACGTCCAGAAAGAGGGCAACATGTGAGAGAAGGAGGGGGACGAGGAGGGCTGGCGTTGTAAGCAGTCTCCCACGACGCGATTCTCTCTCCCTTGACTAAATTCACCGATGGCCCAAGTCATCCATGATGACAAGACGCCAGACAGACCGGTTGCATCAACCACCAGACACTACGGAGCAAATACCCCATCCGACTCCAGCGAGTCTGGGGGCCTGCCTCCCCCCACCCCGGACCCTCCCTCATGGTGCCACAGGTCAGCCGTGGGCACAGTTCAGCTCAGCGGTTAGGCCAGGGTGCTCGTGTCACCGGATCAGGGGCTTCACGAATGCCGACGGCTGTAGGTTAGTTAGCTTCCAGGATGGGCTGAGTTGATGCGGATTTGGATTGCAGATCAAAGCCCAGTAACGACGAAGGGGGAGGCTCACCCTGCTGCCTGTTTCCTGCGTGTCCGATATCGTTGCGAGACATGCTCAGGCTGACTGGCGCATGGAATTCGCAACCATGAGGATATGGTTAGGGCATCGACCCTCCGTTAAGTGCCCAAAATCACGAAGAAATGAAAGGGAGAAATGGCGCTGCAAGAGAAAGGACTGGTATCATTCATTACATCCCCAGCGGACGGGTATACCACGCCTTGGAGTATCACGCCCAGAACCTGGGCATCAGAGTGTATATATACATCATGAGCCTTTTGGGTGAATACCCTCCAACCCTGAAAGATGCGCAATTCAAACCTCAAACTCCATAGACCAGACCGGCTTAGATGCAAAGATGAAAAGCCATTCCACAGTCGTAGAAACCGACCCATCATTGCCAGTAGAACACACGCCTCGCCGCCGCCTCAACACGTGGATATCATCCCGCCAGACCCAACAAAAGCGCCAACCCACCCACCCCGCCATCCAAGACGCCCCGCCTCAAAAAGAGGATAACATGACTCCCACCCAACATCGTGATAGTTCCTACCGACCCCCCTCCCGAAACCACAACTCCTCCGACCTCGTCGACATACTCCGCTGCAACGACAACCCCGCGGGCTGCACCGTCACCGGCGCGGCGGGGCTCAACGCCGCTTCCGTCATGGGGGAGACCACGCCCGCGGCCATCGGCACGGGCGTCTCAGGCGGCATGATGAAGCTCGAGGCATACGTTTCCGAGAGGGCCGACATGGGGTGGTGGTCCCGGTCCGACAACCGGCGGTAGTGGTGGTGGTGGCTGTGATGGTGGATAACGGGGCTCTCGTCCGGCGTGAACGGTGCGGGGTGGTGTTCATGATGCTCATGCGCGTCATTGTCGTCTAGGAAGTCTGACGCGGCGGCAGCGGTGGTGGTGGTGGTTTTGGAGGCGACCGTCTCGCGCTGGCCCTGGTACCACCACTGGCTCTCGAACCCGTTGTCGACCGTCATCATGGCGGCTGACAGCGCGCCGAGCTCTTTGGCGCGGCCTGTCTCCAGGTCGCGGGCTCGTAGTGGGGAAGAAGAGGAGGTGGTGGTGGTGGCTGGGGGTTCGGGGGAGAAGGTGGACACCATGGTTGGGTTGGTGGCGTAGGTGGCGGAGTTTCTGTTGCCGCCGCCTGGCGATGCTGCTGAGTGGACGAGCATGTCTTCGTATTCGTCGTCATCGTCGTCATCGTCGTTGTTGTTGTTGTTGTTGTTATTTTCGTTGTTGTCGTCGTCGTCTTGGGGAAGGGCGTCTGGATCGAAGCCGTCGGGTAGGGACCAAGTTGACCACGGATGTCGTCCCTCGCCTAGGCGGAACTGGGATGGTGGTGCGGGCAGGGGCTTCCGCTTGATCTCCATGGCGGGCCGGTTGAGCGTCGCCATGTCGGAATGCCGGGTCTGGAACGGAGGCACACTGACGTCCCAGGGATTCTCACCGATTGGAGGCGGGGCTGAGCGCCCTCGCTCGTGTGAAGATGGGCGGGCGTCAGCCCTCGTTGGTCGGTCCGGCTCCCGGACCACTGGTAACTGGAGATGAGCACCTTGTTGTGCTGGGTATCCCTGGTAGTACTCCTGCATTTGGTGATTCCTGGTGTTGGCATACCGTTGTCGCATCTCGCGCAGCCTTGTTTGCCTCTGATCAAACGTATGAATGGCAGCAAGGTAGTTGGTGTTGGGTGCCGGGACCTGGCGTGGGAACACGGTTGACCTCTCCCGTGTGCCGCGGGACCTGTAAGTGACCTGGTGACTCTTTGGCGACTGCTGTTTCCTGCCCCAGGAGACCCGAAACTCCAGGTGGACATATATTTCGGGACCCCATCGCTCGCTCCGCTGTGCCTGGCGTGGTGGTGGTGGTGAAGATGGCGGTGGCGGTGGCGGTTGTGGTTGTGTTTGTATTTGGTGGTTCATGATGGGCGTTTGTCCTCCTCCTCGTCGTCGTCGTCCTTGTCGGTCTCGGCGTTATCGATGCCCTCCACAAGCCGATTCCGGGTATTCACACAATGTTTGAGGTTGAGACCTGGAACGAAACCCTGGTGGCCAGTGACAAGGTTTAATCAAATACTGACTACTGGTCGGTAAGAGTGTGCTTTGGAATTCCTTCCCTCGCCACAAGAGGCGAGACAGGTTGCTGAGCTCGCACTGAGCTGATCAGATGCCGCAATCAGCCCGTGTCCGCTTGCCCTTGGAGGCGAATCCGGGGGCGATTTGATGTTTAAGGTCTTGGTTCAGCGGAAACGATCAGGGGTGAAAAGGGTGGGGTGATCGATTAGGGCTCCAGTGTGAAGAGGAAGGGACCAGGATGGCTCGACGCGGTGGTTGCACTGCCGCCGGACGGGGATATTGTTAGAGGAGCTTATTTTGGTTCGCTGGAAAAGTGGCAGCCTGGCGATTCGGGCCCCTGTGATGTTAGTTAATCTCCGTCCAAACCGCCCGAACCGCAGAATGGGGCGCTGTATGTAGGTAATAAAACCGGTTGCAGATGTAAAAGGGCCAAAAGTCCCAGCGACTCGGTCCAGGTTTGATGGGAAGCGGAAATACTCCGTACAACGGGCAGCTGCGCGGAGCTCTCTGTCAATCGCAAACTTCGGCTCTTGTTCCGATCGGGCGGAGAAGTTGGGCTAAGCTCGGCTTCCAAATCCGCATCGGACGTGAACAGCCACATGTCTCGGCGCATGCTCGGGGCAGTGCTTATGAAATGAAAGGTCCAAGCCGTCAACTGACCCGTTCCAACATTATTTGGAAAAACGGCAAATGCGATACGGAGCAGAAAGGATCGCTGCAGAGCGAGCTGTGGATCAAACCGCTACGCGCTTGAATGATTGCCTCGAGGGATGCATCTCAGAAACACCAAGGCCAAAATGAAACAACTCGGAAGCAGAAAACACAATGAAACGAAGCAGAAATGCATTGTGAACTGCAGCCGCATTTCTCGGAACCAAGCGCACACGCAGAGATGCATCAAATAATTAGAGCCTCAGCGGCGCCACGCACTCATTTCGCAGCGATTGCTCGGGGTATTGGGTTGTCGAGAGCGACGGCTGAGCATGATTCTGAAGTTTGAGAGCCGAAGATGGGATGGCTCAAGGATGGGTGTTTTGACGGCGCCTCACTGGACCTGCTGACTGCTCTGTGGTTGGTTGGCAGGCTTCCGCTAGGTGGGCCTGTACGTGGATCTCACCTCAGCCCCAGCGTCCTATCTCGCACCGTCACACACCAAGACATATCAATCTAAAAACGACGATGGGCAACGGAGAGATATGGGTGACTTTCAGGTTGTAGTTCCGGATTTCAAGACCAGTCAGTGCGCAGACAAGCATTCGTTCCCCTCACCACGAAATTCCTGGCTGCAGTTCGGTGTTGTCGGTAACGTAGGCTTTGGCTACGGAACAGGTTGGGGGCCGAGTTTTGTTGAGGGAGCAACATCCGATGCTGTTCAAAGTCGAAAGGAAATTACTCAATGGTTCATACTGTGTGAAAACGGTGTGGAAGTGTCCATCGACGGCTTGGAAGCGTTGACATGGGGCCTTGCTTGCTGCTACATGATGAGTCCACAACAAAGACACCACCACCAAGACTACCTTGCGACACTCTCCCAAGCCCCTCCCACATCGTCACCCTAAACGGTACCTACCTTGACTACCTGTAGCACGTCTGGCCGCCTAGAAGATAACACACGCACGACTAGCACCATGTACTTCCTAAGGGATGGCCTGCTACCGCCATCGTTCTTAAGCCAATTGTCTCGTACTCATCCATAATCGACTAGACAAAGGGCAGGTCGTATAACGTTAAGTTACACCTACATAGCGCGTTGTTGACAGCAAGTAAACCTGGAGGCGTGGCCCAAAGACACCCTAGCCCTCCTCGCACACACGTCTTCTAGCATGACCGTGGCTTCGCCGCTTTTCTCTCAAAAGATGACCAAGGGAACTACAAACTGTCATCATCAGCATACGACTGCTCCCTCCGCGAATTTACAATACGACCTAGACGGAAAAAGAATTTGCTGAGACAGACAACCACATGTTATGAAAGCTAAGTACGGTGTATACTGGCAAATCAGAAATTGTCTGACTAAGCCCTCAATAAATGCAAAGTCCCTTTTAGGGAGCGCCTGAACGCAGCCGGCAGAGACTGCGCTAGGAAGTCACGGTCCTTCTTCCCAGGGCTCTCAAGTTGGGGGCCAAAAGATCCCAGATGCATCTCCAATGTTTCAAAGAGCTTCCCAATCGATGGTGGCGCATGGCCCTGAAGGATGGAAAGAGGACAGGGGAATGTGGGGCCGTGCCGAGCAAGCCACTGGAGTCAGAAGCCTAGGTCAGGGGCAGATTTCTTGGGACAAGTTCCTTGTCTATAGCCCATGACTGCCTAACATCCGTAGATGCACGGCACTGAAGGATTTGTCTTTGACGCCTTCATTTTCCTTCCATTCCATTTGTGTTCTATGACCGCTTGTTCGGCATCATACAAACAAACAAGGACGCGAATTAAGAAGCGGCTAACAGCCAACTAACGAAATAGCGTCATCCGTCAGCTTGGTGACCAGAGATGGTACGTGATTGTTCCTTGCTGCCTACAATTAGTCAACCACAGGCAAGCCGAGAAGTTCGAGTTACAGCTTACCCTGGTTGTTTGTTTGGGACATAGCCAGCGTGTTGGTTCCCTTAAACTACCTTCTTTCATCCTGGCAAAGGAATTGCCGTTGACTGAAATCCGCTCTTAGAAGGATCTTCTATTATACTAAACACCAGAGACACTCATCTCACCCACCACTCATTTCCGGTGTCAACTTGTGTCTGTGTCTGTCTATGCGTGTTACCCCTAATTGCTCATCTCCGGCATCAAGAATAAAATACCTCATCCGTTATAAAGGTATACATTGCTAGTCCTGTGGTTATATGAATGAAAAAGTGGTACCTTGCCCAGCTAAATCTCATCATTATGTTCCATCGAGCATCTATGGCAGATTCCCATAATACCATGCGAGACTAACCCAAAGACACCAACACCAGGTCCAAAACCCCATCGTCCTACCTCATGATCGACTGATTGATACCACACCCTCACACCCACAACCATATAATATATATCACCACGCTACACCTACTACACCTGCCCCTCCGCCGCCCTACCCTTCCCCTCCCCCTCCACCTCCCAGAACCGATCCTCCTTATCCCTCCTCCTAACCAACCCCGCCAAATCAAACGGATCAATCACCGTCACCCAAAACGGCCGTCCGTCCTTATACCCGGGCCCCATGATCTCCGTCGCCCCATCCTCCCGGGAAAGGTACGTCTTGGCGCTCTTGGGCAGATACCTCCTCGGATGCCGTACATTCATCAAGACATGGTTGACCAGCATCAGGGTTGCCTCAAACACCCAAAAGAACCACTCGTACCGGATCGCGGGCGACAGCTCGTCCACGTCAATCCCACCCGGCTTATAAAAATCGTGCTGAGCGATGCTCCAGTACTCGGCGACGCGGAATACCGTGCGCACGCTGAGCAAAAAGGTGGAGATGTACAGCGTGTAGAGCGAGGCGAGCAGGTTGGGATTGCGCAGCCCCCCGCGGAGGCATCGCCGGTGGAAGGTCGCGGCGAGGAGGACGAAGCAGGCCAGGACCGCCAGCTGGATGACAAGCGCGGCTTTGAGCAGGGACCGGCCGATCTCCTGGACATGGGCGGGAAGGGACATGTTGGCGCTGTGGGCCACGCCGGCGCCGTTGAGTGATTCGATGATGAATGAAATGAAGGCGAAGGTGGTGATTACGCGGCCTGGGTGGATGGGTGAGTGGTATGGCGCGTAGTAGAGGATGCGGCCGAGGATGTTGTAGTTTGCTAGCTCGATGAGCGGGCTGGAGAGTGGTGTGTTAACACTTGGTGGGCAGCTTGAGCAGGAGGGAGGGGAGGACTGCATACGGCGCGCCGTAGACCAGGCAGGTGCTGATGATAAACTTGATAAGATCGGAATAGTCAAAGGCGCCCATCTCGCGGACTACGAAGCCTGCAGTGAAGAGAACGGAGCAGAAGACGTAGAGACCGGTGAGGCGCCAGCTGTTGTAACGGCTGGTCTATGTCAGCCCCTGTGTGGGAAGTAAACCAAGGCAAGCCCGAATGCCACCTACATGCATTGGTATGTGTGACAGATCCCAGATGCGGCAAATGCCACGGCGAAGAACACCGGGGCGCCCTTGTTAGGGGCGTAGAAGTAGACGCTACCCTGGACTGATGGCATGTCAGATTTCTGCTATTGAGGGGTCAGGCTGCGGATGGTTCATACCGTACTCCCCCGTCTCCATGTTTGTGTCTAATGGTCCGGATGGATTGGTGGTCTAAGTGGTACCCCTAATCGTGACTCGATGGTCACACAATTGTCAAGTGCATCGGTGCCGATGGATGATCCAGTCATCTCCGTCGTGCATCCCGTCTACCAGCCGCGCAGACTTATATCCAAATCGCAACGGCTTCAGACCTCAGTCGTATTTCGCGTTCAACGCTGCCACGCGTTGCCCGAGACTGCCTCCAAGCGGCAGATGTCACAGCCCTGCAGGCTGATTTGGGCCTGTAGCCAATCGCATTGCACCGTTCAATACGATGCCAGAGCCAAGCAACGAGAGGGCCAGTCGCAACTCAACCACGGCCTGCTGACAAAAGAAAGGTGTCGGGATGTGGGTTCCGCGCGTGGGTGCCATGAGACCGCTGACAAGCACGGAGATTCGTTTGAACTGGACATCAACCGGGCAACATTCCATTGCATTCCAGGTTTTTGCACCGCCAGGTCAGCACCAGGGCACGTTCGGCACTCTCCGACAAACTGTGATCCAAGATATGCTGGGGATCATGGCAAGGCGGTGCTCGATGCGGCAAACGGTGCCTCCAGATTGTCGCGGGGTGTAGATTCCTGCGGCTGACTGCGATATGAAGTGAAAATGGGGCTGATCAAAAAGGGAACATTTGAGGTTTTGACGAGACCCCACTAAAAACGAGTGGGTCCATCGCTGGAGTTCTCACTGGCGTGAAATTTTCAAGTTTATCAACAGCTCCGCAACCTGCTTGAACCGGGCACGATACATTCATCTTATTATTCTCTTGAAATTGGAAGTGAAGAAGAGGTCGGCAACCCAGCCTCATCCCATCACCACCTTCAAGCACACAATTCTGACATGGCCCCGCCACAAAAGTCTGATCAACAAGTGGCCGCCGAGTTCACGTCGTACTACCTGCAACGCGCCACGAAAGAGTTTGCCGAGGACCTCGACAAGGTGCGCTCTGCCGACGACTTCAAGAACGATGCGCTCCAGATCATCGTGAGCGCTCTACAGCAGGGTACCACCATGTTCTCCCCCGAGGAGCAGAGAAGGATCGTCACGGCTGCGGCTCGCCCGGCCAACAAGGCATGAGGTTGAGCTCTAAACCCTCAGTTCGATCTGCACGATACCATTGGAGTGCCGGTGGTCCTTGGACTAATTCACGAGAACGCCGCGCATGGTTCGCTGGCAGCAGTTGAAGTGTGGACACATATTTAATGTCACTCTGCCTCAACTGCAGTCACGGTCATCATCAAACGCGAAACCTGAAATCAACGTCCAAACCAGTGGTTCGCCGATATTGCATGGACCTTCTAGATCACAACCAGAATGCAAAGAAAGCCTCTATATAAATATGATGGAACTCGCCGTAGTTACCGGAGTCCTTCTACTCCTCTAGCCCACAAATGGCCGTCTGTTCCTAGGGTGCGAGTGTCTTAAGATGCTCCAGAGTCAGCGCCATGTTCTTATCTAGTCTGAAACCAAGCCGAGTGATAAAACTTACATCGGAAGTTTCTTCTTCGGGATAGGAATCTCACCCCGATGTCCGTTCTTCCCATCAGTTACGGCGTGCTCCTCATCCGCTTTAACCGCCGCCGCCACATCCCCGTCGACTCCGTGCGCCCACGGGAACCGAAACACGACCTTGATCTCGAGCTTCTTCTCAAACCGCTCATAAGCCTTGGGCGCGTCCTCAATCCCCATGGTCGCAGAGACAAGCCAGCCAAGCCGCGCCCGGCCCGTCTTGACCAGCTCAAAGAGCCGCGGCAGCAGCTCGTAGATGGGACACACCCCCATCTTGATGCTGAGGCTCTTGGGCCACGCTTCAGACAGGTTGATCTCGTAGACGGGATCGACCTCGCCGCCGCGCGGCACGCCCTTGCTCGTCGGCGAGGCCATGTACACGCCTACCTGGCCGATACCGCCGCCCACCGAGGCGACGCGGATGCACTCGTTGATGACGTAGTTTTGCTGGGGCTTGAGGCGGTGGTTGACGGCCTCGAAGCCGACGCAGTCGACTGCGCGCTTGACGCCCTCGGGCCGCCGCCGCAGGATCTGTGCGCTCGCGGGACCGTCTTCTGAGGTAAAGTCGATGGGGATGGCGCCCAGCGAAGCGGCCTTGTCGAGCCGCGCGCGGACCGAATCGACGGCGAAGACCTGCGAGGCGCCGCGCAGCGCAGCCGCGTAGACGCACATGAGCCCGACCGGCCCGCAGCCGAAGACGGCGACAGCGTCGCCGGGCTCGAACCCGGAAAAGTCAAGGCCGGCCCAGGCGGTAGGGAAGATGTCGCTTAGGAACAGCCAGTCGATGTCCGAGGAGACGGTGTCTGGGATGGCGACGAGGGAGTCGTCGGCGTAAGAGACGCGGACATATTCGGCTGGGGGGATATTGATGCGTGATCAGCAATGAAACGGGTTCCGTAAATGTGGTGTACATACCCTGACAACCACCGTTGTCTGGTCGGAAATCCCCCCCGGCACCGTACATGGGTATGTCGGGCGTCAAGGTCGAGTCGACCACGTAGTGGCCAGCGTCAGTGCCGAAGGGAATGAGAACCCTGTCGCCGACCTTGAACTGCTCCGTGGCGCTGCCGACCTCGACCACGATGCCCACGGCCTCGTGGCCCATGACCCAGGGCGGGTTATGGCTGCCGAAGAAGCCGCGGTATATGTGTGCTTCAGAGCCGCACAGGGCAGCGGTGGTAATGCGGACAATGGCATCCTCTGGCATCTGGATGGTGGGCTTGGGCCAATCGTCGCGGACCTTGATTTCGAAGGGCTTGCCCTCGTAGACGACGGCGCGCATAGTCTTCTTGTCGTGGACATTAGGGCTCGACATGGTGGGATGTTTTGGCTTGGGCATTCAGAAGTTCGTTGAAAGGTATGACGGGCAAAAGGATGCGTACTGTGGTGACGATACCTTATTCCTCCGACTCCTTTCTTGCTCTGAGCATCAGCAGGATGTACGATACATATAGACAGCAACTAGAGTCCACAAGATAGAGGATGCCAACGGTCAGGGAATTATCCACAGTGTACGGTGACAATCGTAATCCTCAGTTGTGCAGGCCGAGGCGCCGTGACGCACTCTCCACGCAAATGCGATGATCCCCATCGGCGCAGCCTGGTAGCCACAGCCGCAATGATACCCTGGAAGGATTGGATATCACGTTGACTCTACCTACAGGCCCCGGATTCCGGAGTCAAGTTTGCTAGGCACGTCTCTAACGCTAAATATCATTGGTAGACTGGCTCGCTTTTGTTGTCGGTCTCTGTCAGCACTCGAAGAACCCATTGTCAGCTTCGTTTAATCTTACTAGAAGTTGGCTGACGGTAGGATAGGTGTTGTTGTAACTTGCAATTCGCTTAGCGATGGCAATATCCGTAAGCGCGGTCTGCAAGGGGCATCTTCAGGCTGCTTCTCCTTTAAGTTGACGAGCTCAGAACTTCATCCAATCATCCGGCAAGTCTTCATCGCGGGATGCTGCCACGGTGGTAATTTCAACCAACTTCCCTGGTGGGAAGCTCGGAAATGTTAAGTGCGAGACTCATGTAAAATGCCCGGTTTTAATCCAACACCTGATAAACAGCTGACATTCAGTGGTAAGAGGAATCGTGTAGGCAGTGCATGATCAGTCTCACGAAGACCGCGCGAGGCTCAAGACGAGGAAGCACAAAAAAAGAGAAAGGGCTAAGAAAAAAAAGGAACAACACGAACAAGCGGTGGAGGAAGACACACGGTGTTTTGGAAAGTTGCAGCAACGCAGCATTCTTCACTGTCACAATCTTTTTACTCTTGCCCAAAACCGACTGAATTAACTATCTGACTAGTCTGTAAATTCCACCATTTCTGGCTGAGCTCTGTTCTGTTCGACAATTGCTCGATCCCCTCCATCCTAGTCCCGGTCAACGTCCAGCGAATCGAGAATTCGCCACTGGTCGACGACATGAGCGACCCCGTCATGAACGACCAGCCCCGGGGTGGGAGCACGATTGCTGGGGCTAACTTGTAGAGAATACCATCCCGGCTGTCGCGACGCCCGATGAGAGCGTAATCCTGGGATTAGGCTGACCTCGCGATGTTACCCCTCATTCCGCCTCTTGTTCTGGTTGTTCTTTGTCCTATCGCTTCACCTCACACGGCTGGCGATAGACGCTACAAGGTTGGTCTCACCGTCTCTCCCCCCCGTCTCTCCTTTTCTCTCTCTCGCTCTGCTCTTGTTCTTTATTTATTTAACGTTATCTATTTTCTATTTCCTATTTTTTTTCTATGTTGGTCCTTGATAGGAAACTGTTCAGGCTGACTTCCAGGTTGTTGCCGTGCCAATACCGAGAATAGCGAGGAGAAGGAAACGGACACCCTCGTTAAAAAGATCGCCCAGGCCAACCACGGGGACCACAAGAAAGAGGTCACCACAGGGATTACAATACAACGGCAAGTACGAGCCGACTACCCAGCCCGTGACCGATGGTCATCCTTGAACGCGTCGTCCTATGAATTCATGAGCGACAAGCTCTCGGTATAAGATAAATTACCGCCATCGGAGGCGCCCTTTCCTCTGCCTCCCTGCATGCCTCCTCTTGACTCTTCTTGCGCATCTCCTCTGCAGCACGCTCGTGGGACGGTGTGCTGCGAGCTACCCGCGCGGCCAGCGCGCAGTCGAACGTGCGTCTTAGCAAGATGGGTCTTGGCCGAGTTCCGAGCTTAGGAAAGGTGGCTGAAAGGGGCATGTACTTGATGTCGCCCTCTTCCCGCTCTGTTCACGAGTCAGAATAGATTACTGCGAAAATCTAGCGGGAGAAAGTAACCACCGCCATACATGATCTCGTCCAGCTCCTCTTCCAGTCCTAGTTGAACAGCTCGTCGGCCTCATCAACCACTATATATTATTATTCCTACACCGCTGTGCCCTAGGGCGTGCCGGACCTTCAACAACTTACTATACAGGAAAACCGCGCGCTCGTGGGCCGGGTGAAAAACCCATATCGACAATCAAGGAAACGATCAGTGTGCGATCCTGCAAATACAAAGTGGGAAGGCCTCTTGGCCTTCGAAGGAAAGGGTATCAGACTGCGAGCTCCAGCTCCAGCCTCCTGGCCAGACCGTACATCGGCAGTTTCCCCGAGTCCATCAGCCAGTCCAGGATCCTCCCCGTTAGCCGTGCAGCTTTGGGACTGATTCCCTGTAGGACAGAATAAAAGTCCCTTCGCGTTCTGATCTCGGCTCTCTCCCATCTTCGAGTCAACGGTGGGGCCAAGCACCACATCACAAGGTGTTCGACAGTCTCTCGCCCCTCTCCACACTCCCATATAGGCGTCAGTACCTCTGGGACTCTCCTTTCGAATAAGAAAGCCCGAAGGCCTATGGCCCCGGTTCGAATCTGGATCAACAGTGAACTCTTCGCTCTGCTGAGGCCGTCGTGTCTCCTTAGGGTTTTGTCTTGGAACAGAGTCTCGTGCTGGTGGTCAAGGTCATCTGCGGGCCTCGTTGCTGTCCGGCCGTCTCGTTCCTTGAACCACCTCTCTCTCCAGGCCTCCTCCATTACTTTGTCCGTGTCGGCAGTCCCTCCCGTCCAAACTGCAATTGTGTTAGCGGCTTCTTCTACCGCTGTGGGCTCCTGCGGCCCAAAGGCTCGCGGTCGGCCCCTGTTATCCGTCCTCGAGTTGAATATCTGATATATCTTGCCGCAGGCCGCATGAACAATACTCCCTGCAGTCTTCTTTCCGCCTCGGCCGTCGGCCAGAGTGGGCATTTGAAGCCGGGCCTCAAAGTCAGCCAGTCGTTTGTTGAAGTAAAGGTCCAGTGGCGGCACCCATGTCTCCGTTTCAAGGTTCCGAGTGGGTGTGGACTTGAAGGCTCCTGCCACTATCCGTAGACTCTTGTTTTGAGCTTTTCCAAGCGCCTTGGTGATCCCTTTCGTTGCTGGCTCACCCCCCTTCTCGGTGGGGGTGTGAAAGGATGATGCGCCGTACGCTAGCGCTGACCGGATGCACTTTGAGTATACCTCTCGTGCTTTGGCCAGCCCTAGGCCCCACGTTTTTGCCGTAATCCTTGACAAAGCGTAGCTCTGTGTTTTCAGCTTCCGCTCTACCTCTCCTAGGTGGGCCTTCCAGTTGAGTTTCCAGTCCAGCCAGACCCCTAGGAATCTGGCCGATGCCATCGGCTTCACCGGGCTGGTGCCTCCTCCCGGCTGCGCAAGTTCCAGCTGGTCAGTCCACTGTTTGCGCCCTCTGTTGAAGTGAATCAGCTCGCTCTTTTCCGGGCCAAGAGACATTCCCCGGGTTTCTGCCCACTGCAGGCACGTCTCCCACGCTGCCTCCAGCTGTCGAACGTTAGCCCGTCGGAAGTATATTGCTAAGCCCATCTTTCCTAATATAGAGCGAGCTCCGCATTCTAAGCCTCTTTTCGCCGATAGAGTCGTCAGCCCAATAGATCCGTTGGCCACTACAACCGAGCTTCAGCCTCAGTCGTTTAGCCGTATCTACGGATGTACATCTCCGTGATTCCTGGCGTTTTCACCTGGTTTTCTTTCGTCACTGACCCATTTTAATGGGTTAGGGTGCTCCTCAGCACTAGGCCGGCGATAATCCAACCTAGAAGCAATAGTACCAACCCTAGTCTGCTTGCGCTGGTCATTCGTGGCCGCGTCTAGTGTAATTGCGGCGATGACCGCCAAATCCACAGGCGTTGCTAGTTTAGGCGAACTGATCTCCCGCCGAGATGTCTGCCTGGTGGATTTCGAAGACGCGGGCGGTGTGTAAACAGAGGCGAGCGTTTGATGCAACTCAGAAATGTTTGGATAAAGCGAGACGTGTCCAGGCAGCGGTCTTGCTCCAATGGCGATCTCAGAAGCCACTGCTCGGATGTTGAAGGTGCTCGCCATATTGTTGCGTCCATTTGCGCTTCTCCCGCTCGAACATCTCCGAGGTCTCAGTATTCAGCCTTGCCGCCTACTGGTATTGATCGGCTATGTCGCGGACGGCGGATTGGGTTTCGACGTCCTCTTGAAGGCACGGAGCTGAGTTATCGACCTCACTCGTCGCCTCCAGGGCGGCTTGTTGGAAAGCCAACAGCCACGAATGTGCCGCACCGTAGTAATTGGGTACCAAAAGGATGGGCAACCACTCAATTGATGATGATCCTGTCTGTGTTCTTCCAGAAGTTCCCTGCCTGTTCCTGATCCTGAGAATCCTGGTGGCAAGCCATTGGTCACCCCTGAACTGCCCTCTCTGACCACCTGCCAAATCCAACACGTCTTGATGCTGTGTATGGGGAGGAGGCGACTCGTTGCCTAGAATTCGTAGCCATTCATCTGCAAGCTCGGATAAGGACTGAGATGCTGAAGGCATGGCAGGAAGAGTTGGCATGTTCGAAGTCGCGGTATTGTGCCAATGCTCTCTTGGAAGCTCTGAAATGAGTGAGGCAATCCCGATATGGTTGTTTGCTTTGCCCGTACATGTCGAATCACTACCTCATCCAACAATCTTAGCAAGGGTCCTCATATTTTCGAATCTTTACCAACCGGCAGCGGTGATTGCTTACTGGTTGGTAGCATATGTAGGGCAGCCGAGACCTTCCCGACGTGGCAGGTGTTAGAAGATGGCAGGTGCGTGCCGCACTTTCCGGAGGCGGGCAAGCCGTCACAAAGAATACCTAGTAATAGAATTTAGCTCTTATTATAATATATTTAATAGAGCGTTAGGCCCTCAGCACATCTATACCCTCGTCTATTAGCCTCTCCTCCTATACCTTATACCTAATGAGTGGGTACAGTTATACCTGATTGCTATTTGAGGCGAAAATATCCATGGCTGCTAAAGCTTTATATACATTAACTTTAAAAGCTTTAGTAACTGAAGTCGTCAAGCTGGCCGAGTGGTTAAGGCGACAGACTTGAATTTCCTAATTTGTTATCTGTTGGGTTCGCCCTCACAGGTTCGAATCCTGTGCTTGACGGTTTTTTTTCCCCAGATTCTTCATCTCCCCTTTTTTTCTTTGTTTTCCTTTTCTACTTCTTTTTCCCTTTTGCTTTGTCATTCTTCCTCACCAAACACCCGCTCGGTGCTTGATAACTCAACCACGCTAATAGGGACCTAACCTTAGCGTTATAGGATGTCACGGGTCGTGACAGTGTGAGGTTCATGTGCGCAACTCCTGGTTCGACTGGACAGTTCGAACCACGGTCCCTCTTCTGAGGGTGTTACGCAGTGGTCAGTTGCGCCCACCCGTGACATAGGAGTTGTCTAGCAGCCTACTATAGATATAGACAATGATATTCAAGTAAGATTAAGCGGATGCCTTAGCGCGCTCCACGACTAAGAAAACTACCGAGCAGGTACCTCGGACGGGAAAGGTGGCAAAGGCCGGGATAAACAATAGGGAAAACTCAATCACAGAGTGGATAATCGAAGAGCGGATAGTAGAATGTACCTTCCAAGTCGCCTACCTTATACTATTAAACAATCTACTCCCTACTCACTTAGAGCACATCTCCCTAGCACAGCTCCCTGATTCCCAAGTTGTCTACCTTATATCCCCAAGTCGTCTACCCTATACCTCTAGGGCGTACGAATAGGTACTGTCGGAGACCCTCTCCGCCCTTCAGCCAAAACAAGCCACCTTTCCTGAGACGGTACGGCTACCTTATATACCTTTACCTAAGCTAGAGTGCCGAGGCAGCGACACATTCTGGGCAGAAGTCTCAGAAGTTGCGATTCCTGCCGTGAAGTCCATCAAGCTCAGAGTTTAGGCACACTCCACGTGCAGCGCTGATGGATTGCCATGCGCTTCCAAAGCATGAACCAGTATCGTGTCCGTACTAGGTACTCTATAGCCCTACTCAGTCTTGAATGCATAGCCACTCTGTCCTCTGTCCTTGTCTCCATCCTCCCACCTACGCCCTCCCGTCTCTCTCTGCCCACGCCTATTTTCACATTGAGCAAGGGAAGACAACACCAACCCCTCACATTCATTCCCCGTATCCTTTCTAGCAATCCGTCGTCTCGGCGCAGTAGACCAGGGCCAGACAAACAAACAGACAGCTTGTGGCCTGGGCTCTTTACACATCAACTAAGGTATCCGTGGTAGACGCAAAGGACTGAGACCCGAGCCTCTCCTCGAGAGGATAGCAGAGAGTGCTCAACATGTAAGCCCAACTACACAATTTCATGAAGAGTTATTGTGCCAGTAGTTCATTCATCAGAAGCAGACCCATTTCTCGTTGTCATGGTCCCGGACACCGGCTACTAGCTAGTAATATCTCCGCACCCAGAGACGAGCCTCACGCATTAAGAACAGGGGCCGAGCAGCATGTTGAAACCGTATCATCTTGAAGTCTACCGCTTCTCCATTGGATTGCACGGCGGAGTGGGCTCAACACCTGTGCCAGCGTCGGTAAGACAGTGGCTTACAGCAGCCCTGAGCCACTTCTCCCACTTCTCCTAAATAACGCACACGATCCAGTATTTCTATCAGCATTTCTTACTTCCCTTGGCTTCCACGACCCAGACTCTGACTGCAGTAAGTTCGAGTCGCCAGACAGCCCACGCTCCAAGAGGAAGGATAATGCTCACAAGCGATGCGGGATGACTCCAGATAGCTCTTTCTTTTTCACTGTATCCTTTCCCTAGCCGACACAACGACTCTTATACCGTCCATTCACATATTCATGAAGCAGCCACCTAACACACCCGAGCAGTTCATTTTGGGCGCCCACCATATCACCACTTCCCCTCCATCCAGTCACCAGCCACTCACTCGTCTTCATCATGCTCATTATCCTCTTCCTCCTCCTCACTACTTTCCTCCTCATCAGCATTCTCCAACCACTCCACCAACACGCGACACTTCTCCCTCAGCGCATCCATCTTCTCGCCCTCCCCCACCCTCTTATCCGCCCACCACGCCAGGATCCCCTCCTCCTCGAGCACGTCGCGGTTATACAGCTGCTGCAGCAGCGCCGCCAAGAGCGCGCCCGCCCTGCCCACCTCCAGCTCCTTCAGCTCGCCCAGTAGCGCCCGCTGCACGGCCAGGGCAAACTCGGCCTGCTGCGCGACCCCATCCCCGCCAACACCAACCTCCTTGATAAACTTGACGGCGCCGTGCTTGGACGTGAGCGCCTCGGCGACGGCCTTGGTGAGCTCCAGCCCTCCGTGCTCGGGCCTCATCAGCTCGGCGGCGCGGCGGACGAACGCGACGGCGATGGCGCGGCGCATGGCGCTGTCAGAGGCGTTGTTGGCGAGACGCAGGCCCATAAACTCGAGCTTGGCCGAGTCAAAGTCGGTGCTGTCGTCGGCGCGGAGGGCGTCGACGAGGCCGTTGACGGCGTCGTTGTGGAAGTCGCCGTCAGGCTTGGAGGCTGACTCGTCCGAGGCGAACGACGACAGGCGGTCGCGGGCGTGGCTGCCGAAGTAGTCACCTGCTTGCACCGAGCCGGCGAGGGAGATGTTGTCGTTGTCCGTGTCGTAGTCGTCTTGTTCGGAGGCGAGGGTGGAGATGGACGAGGTGGAGATGTTCAGGCCTTCGAGGGAGTAGATGAGCGAGCTTTGAAGGATGGCGGGGTCTCTATTTGCTCCGTCCTCGTCGTCCGATTCCTCCTCGTCCGCGGCGACCTCGTACAGTGCGCCAGTGCCGCCTGGGCCGACTAGTGAGGTATCCGTGGGGGCGAGCTGGCCGTCGTCGGTCAGAACCGATATCCGTGCCGGCGGTTTGGATGGCATCTGGATGCCGCTGTCGATGTGTACGTTATATGAAATGAGCGAACCCTCGGGAATCCGGCAATGCGCGCCAACGACGACCGAGCCTGCCAGTACCGAGTGTACAACAGAGGCACCATCTCCTATTACCGCATCGTCCCAGATGTGGCTGTTCTCGATCCTGACGTCCTTCCCGATCTTGCACCGCCTCCCGATACTGCTTCCGGAGATGACGCTTCCCGCCTTGATGGTTGTTCCTCTTCCGACCACGGACCGTGTTACCTTGGCTCCCCTCTCGGCGAGGGCATGGTCCTCGACGTAGTTGCCGCCTTTTACTCTTTTGTATGTCTGGCCGTGGATCAGGTTGCTGTCGGGCACAAATGGGAGCGTCCACCGCTCGAGCACATCCCGACTGATGCAGTCATACATCTGAAGGTTGCTGGCACGCGCCGCATACCCCTCGTCTAGGATTTCAGCGTACAGGAGCTTGCCGTTCAACTCCCAGTCCTTTAGCACGCCGTGCAAGAAGTTTTTCCTCGGCAGCTCGTAGTCGAAACTTTCTGACCACAGCGCCAGCACGTCTGGGGTGCAGATGTCGATGCCGCAATCGACCAGGTCGGTGCGAATCTCGAACTCGCCGTGAGAGAATACCGCGGGGTCCAAGTCAAGATAGTGTTCGCTCTGGAGCGGGTGCATCTCCTCGTACTGCAGGCATCGCCCTGTTGCTGGGTCGACGACAAAGACGGGTGTAATTCCTCGAGCCTTCGCTGCCCGATGTGGCTGGTCCCCGACGGAGCGCAGGACTACGGTCATGCAAGCGTCGCGGTTTGCCTCCCTTCTCGCGCGGTGCTTCGCCAGAGCAGCGTCCAACTGGATGTTTGAGACCAGGTCGCCATGGACGAGAACAAAGTCGCCAGTGATGATGCCTCGCTTATCCAGGTCTCGTAGGAAATCGCCGATCGAGTGCGCGTCCGAGACGCGGATGAATTCGAGCGAGGAGAACGGGGAGATGGCGCTGGCGGGGCTCCATCGCGTGGACTCGTGGATGTAGCGCTCGATGTTTTCGGAATGTGCGCCGCAGTAGATGAAGACCTCTTGGACGCCATTCGATGCGAGGAACTCGAGGGTGTACTCGATCACCGGGACGTTGACCAGGGGAAGGAGGCACTAGGAGAGTCTAGGGGTCAGCAATGGTGCGCAATTGACCCGACACAGTGTGGCGTCCGGGCTTCTAGGGGGCTGAGACGCACTCTTGGGGTCTCTAACGTGAAGGGCTTGAACTTGTCTTGAAACGAGTCGGCCAGAATCACGGCCTGGAGAACGTCTTCTCCCTTCTCGTCGGCGCCAGCCTTGGCAGGCTTCTTCGCCTTGCCCGCGGCACCCCCGCCCTTTCCTTGCTTGGACATTGGATGGCTCTTCGGTCACGTACAACTTATATTTCAGGTACTGCGCGGTGCAGAGTCGGAAATCGTTTACCGCAGACAGCTTGTCGGGCGTTGAAGAAGAACAACAAAAACGAACAACGAATTTGTGAGTCAACGGCGACCAATTCGCGCGCGGTCTTCAAAGTTCAATGTGGGGTGCGGGGAGCGGCAAGGCTGAGGAACGAGGCGGGGACCTTGAGAACGGGCCCGTTCGCGTGACAGCGGCTGGGCTTACTGTGTATTTACATGTGTATAGGTTGTCAAAGATGTAGCTCTCTGCACATCTAAAATGTCTCGTCATTTGTTGAAGCCCGTGCGCTTGAATCAGGCTAGGGGCCAGACCTAGAAGTCATTACAATCTTCAGCCAAATTGTTTCAGAGAGCACTTCTACCACAGTACGTCATCAGGACATGCGAGACTCCAGTTGTTTAAATCCTCAAGCTTGGAGTCGGATCGGCAATTGCCCGCGCCATGACACTGACATGGTCTCTGTCCGGAATCCCTCCAGCCCTGTCGAAAACAATTTCTTGGATCGAAGTGTTCCTGAAGGACGGGTTGATGATGGATAAACTCCGGCAGCAGCTTGCCAAGACCAGCGAGAGCGCCCACTCTGGGAAGCTCGCTAGCCTCGCCAATCAAATCATACCAGGCCGCTACATGCAGCGTGCTGGTCTGGAACGAGCCGAGCCCATGTTCCGAGATTGCGGCGCTAAAGGCCTGGCCAGAACATTCCTTGCATGACAACCAGCGCACCACAACTTTGCTCCTTCCGGATCTGTCGACTCGGATCAACTCGTCTGGGGGACATTACAGGTGAAGGCCTGGATGAAACAGAGTACGGAGTACGGATAGCGATACTCGCTGGCTTGTACGTCGGGCCACCGGCGACCACATGCACGAACATACTCCGTAGTTTCGGTAGGATGCCTCTTCGAGAATAAGATGATACGACATTCTGCCCTGGGAACCCCATCGTTTCGCAACCAGATGACGGACACCATATGTGTATTCGTCCTGTAGAAGCATTCTGGTAATAAGACGCCGTGACACCGCCAACCTGCAGGTCAAGCTTGTAACAGGCCACGACAGGCTTACCACCAAACCTCACTCCATCCTGCAGATCTGGGCTTGAGATGAACCCAGCCCAGCCCGGCCGAGCCCCAGCGCCGAGCCGTTCCAGAACATGACAGGCCCCCGCGATACGGGAGAGACTGCAGCTGAGGAACATGCAGGGACCGACAAAGCCGCCTGTCTGAGTGGAGGATTGTACCCAAGCAGTCCGGCTCGTCAGGGACAGGGCTCAATGGGACGAACGGAGATGTCGTAAGCTCTGCTCCGTGATGATTGTTACGGCGGTTACACTTGTTCGGCGCAGACGAGACGAAAATCACCGATCAACAACCACGGGGAGTGCGACGAGCGGGAGCTTGGTGGTAAAACTACAATCTCCTTCACCACCGCGACGGAGTACGCACGCATGGAAGGAGGGCAACAGACTACACGCTGGATACTCCATAGGGCTGGAGCACTCCTGCCCAACTCGCCAGTAAGTACGGAGAATGGCCAGTCAGTCGGAGACTCACTATCTCAAGTCACCCAAGAATAGCAAAGGCTGTTAGTAGGGCGTTTGCATGTCCGTTTGTTTGGTGTCTCACCCCAACTGCTGTCCCCTGCCCGTCCGGTAACTTACGTGCCCATCGGGTAAGCTGCCTTCCGCCCTTCCCGCAGTCCAGGCCCGGGCCAGGCCAGGTCATGCCGGGGGTGGCTGTGAAACGGGCGTCCAAAGCGACCAGGCTCTGATACATATCCCTGTCGTCAGCCCACTCCCCATCGTTGGCCTTCTTTCCTCTTCATTAGTTCATTTATTGATAGTCATCGGCTCGCCGATTATTACTCTCCTTCGGCTCACCCTTCCAGCGAATATACCTCCACCATCATCGTTGAAACACACAGCAAAAACGACACGACATCCCGTCATGTTGTTATTAGCCGGCCATTCACTCGAAGCAGGACCTTCTCAGACATCACCAGCCCAAGAATCAGCACCATACATTGACTCTCCAATGGCCAGCGTCAAGACCCTGCCTTCCTCAGCCCGTCGAAGCACCATGGGTTCCGAAGAGTCGACGGGCTCTAACTGATCAACCGCTGTTCAGCCATTCATAGCCAGCGATACAACCTGCCCCTTTCCTTCTGCCGCTGGTTCAGGCCGCCGTTGAGGTTGCTCGCGTCGGGACCCAACCCAAGAAAACTAACTAGACAAGGACCGCAAGACTCGGAAGACAACTCAGTTGTCTCACACACTGTACCCACAGTCGTACAACTGCTGAACCTCCCGGCGGGTTCTCCCCAAGCCAGTCCATACTTGCCAATAACCGAAGCTACCTACCTACCTACCATATCTACACAGCCAGTCCAATCCAGTTCAGAAAGCCGGACAGATAATAAACCCGTCCCGTCCCGACGACGCAAAACCCAATGCCACGATACAAACCAAATCCATGCGTCTCTGTGTGTGTGTTTCTGCTATCAGCTATATCAGCTTAACCATTTAACCAACCATCCATCCACCCTTGGCGTTTAAGTTTCTCAGAATTTCACTCCCAGTCCAGCTTTTGGGCCCGAATTTCGAATCTTCAACTCCAGCCCACCCAACTACAAACTCGCCCATCTACGCCACCCACCATCCCCGAAGAGACGAACCCCCCGGGAGCTCTCAGCACACGCGACGACGACGACGACCCGCCCCCAACCTCTCTTCCGAACGAAAACCGCCCGAAATTCAACTCCCCAGCCAAACCCGACCTATTGCACATACCCCTGCGGCCCAGGCCCATACGACAAGCGTTGCCTCTTCTCCGGCCGATCATCCCCTCCGGCCGCTCCCCCACCACCAACAGCATGCAGCCCGCCCATATGATGCGCCCCCGCGACCTGCTGGTGCGACCCGGGCATATACCCACCATACCCGCCCGCTGCCTGCTGCGGGTGATGATGTTGCTGGGCATGATGCTGTTGTTGCTGCTGGTGGTGGGCATGATGCGGATGCGGATGCTGCGGCGGCGGGGGCGGCGGTCTCTGCTGCTGCTGCGGCTGTTGCTGCTGCTGGGACCCGCCCGGCGTCAACACCATTCCACCGGGCCCAACCGCACTCCCGACAGCGCTCATGTATCCTCCCGCTGCGGCAACGGCGTTGCCGCCATCGACGCTGGTCGGCGACGTCGAATGCGGATGGTGCATCTGCTGACCGGGGGAGTGCCACGACGAGACGGTGGAGGGGGACTGGATCGGGGTGTGCTCGAATTTGACCTGGGGCCCTGCGGCGGCGGCGGCTGCCATGGAGCCCGCCATTGCGGCGGCCATGTTGGCGGGCGCGTAGCCCTGGGCGGAGGTGGAGGCGGCTGTCGGGGGACCCGGGCCGTGGCCGGCTACGGCTAGGTTTTGCGACATGGGGTCGTCGGCGCCGACGAGGCCTGCGGCTGATTGCGGGTCTTTGAGCATGCGGGTGAGGTGCTTGCGGAGGATGCGGACCATGCCGTCGCGGGTGAAGGGTTTCGCTAGCACGTCGTTCATCCCTTTGGGGTGGTGGTGGTTAGAGCACAGGTAAATTGTGCGGGGGGTTTGGGTGAACTTACCGAATTGGAAGTAGGTCTGGATGTCTTCTTGCCGGATGTTCGAAGTCATGGCGACGATCGGCACCTGCGGCGCGACCATGCGGATCATGGCTGTGGCCGATACACCGTCCAGGTGGGGCATGATGATGTCCATGAAGATAAGATCGAAACGCTCGGCGTCGCGGTTGACCTTTTCGACTGCTTCTAGGCCATCACGCTACATCGCCTGTTAGCTGCTGCACTACAAAAGCGGCCACCTTACTTACAGCAATGTCGACAACGCAGTCGTTGATGGTGAGAAACTTCGACCCTATCCTCGCACACGTCTTGTCGTCTTCGACGAGCAGGATATGGGGTTTCTTGCCGCGCCAAATGGACCCCAACTGTTCCTTGAGCGGAGGCGTGACCTGCGCTGAGGCTTCCGCCTGGATAGCGGGGTTACTCAATGGTCGGCTGTAAGGGATATTGTGGATGTGGTCAGCGTGGAAGGGGTCTATGCCCGTCGTCTGTCCCACCGGGTACACCATGTGCCGAGGGTCGTTGAGGGGGTCATGGACAAGCGGCATCCCCCCTGGGCCGGGATGCGCAAACATGACGGACGAGGAGCCCGCTGAATCGGCGGGGGATCCGTTTTGGTTGTAGGCCATTGACAGCCTCTCGAGTTCCCTGTCTGCCTGGACATCCGGAGACACGCCGTTGAGAATCTCCCTAGCTCGCCGCAGCTCTGGCGCGGGCTCGTCCGCCCCGTCCGGCAAGAAGCCTGTCGACCCAGCGTGGAAGGTTTGACCTGTCTGACCCGAGGGGCCGGACTGAGCCGAGTGACGGCTGTTGCGCCGGCGGTCTTCGACGTTGTTCAGATGTGTGATGACCTCGTTGGCCGCCTGGCTCTGCGCCTTGACCATCTTCTGCAAACTCACCACCTCACTAACGAGCAGCTTATTAGTTTTTTCGAGTTCAAAGTACTGTTCCTGTAGCGCCTGGATTTGGTGTTGAGTCGCTGTGAGTGACTCGCTCAGGACGATGACCTGCTGCGAGGCCGGAAAAGCATCCTCGGCCGGCGGCGCCTTTCGTGGGGCGGGGGCCTTCCTCCGGATGTTGTCCAGGTTGTCTTTTCTGTCGGCCCTGAACTCGGGGTGCCGAAACTCCCACGCCTGTCATTCCGAATGTCAACATGCTCTGTCCAGACCCAAGGGATCACCCAGTTGTGAGACAACGTACATCTCGTCCGTATGGCGACTCGCCACTCTCCTCGTTGTGTCTGACTTTGTGGAAGTCGTACTTGTTTAATTGACGGACAAAACTCGCAAAGTTGCTGTGCTTGAAGTGTTTGGGGAGGATCGTCTTGGTGAACTTCTCGTTCTGCAAAAGCGTCCCAGGAATCAATATCGAAGCATCCCCAACGGTTTCCAAGTTTTGGCACCACATCCGTACCTCCAAGACCACAAAGCTGTCGCCGTCGGCGCTCCATCGTACAACTGAGTTGTACGAGGGGTCCTCGAGCATCCTGAGACGTCATCTATAAGTATGTGCTGGAAAAATTGGCAGTCGGGGCGTGGTGGCGAGGGAGATCGTACTTGTAGAGTTTGCGAACCTTGAGCACGACATGTTAGCTGGGTTCCTGGGTGGATGTGCGGGTTCGACTCGCTCAGATAAAAGGGGAGTTGCTCACAAAGTCGCTGGAGCTGTTTCCAGCCTGCGCGGTGCCCGCGTCGCCATCGGCGGGCGGCATGCTTGCGGCCGGGGCACGGTCGAGCCAGGGACCAGTGGGCTGCCAAAATGGTTCGGCGGCGCAGACAGTCGCGATGCACTCGATGCACTCGATGAGTCGGGTCCAAGAAAACGAGATAACAACGGCCGATAAGGCCCTAGAACAAAGGAATAAAGCCCGAATTGGATGGGAAACGTTCCCAAGCAAGATGCATGGTTTGAAGATTGCCCCCCCCCTTCCTTCTCAATCCCCACAAGCCTTGAAAGGGAGGAATGCGACGGCTTCCCTGGCCCGAGCTGCTGCCAGCCTGCTACAGGTGCCCTGAACCCTGGACGCCGCTCACTGCAGGTTCGGTTCCCACTTTTCGCCGAGGTCACAGCCCGGAGATATCATAGGCCGGGCATCCTGCGAATCAACGGCCCGCTTCGCGACGTAATGCACTCAGGGCCGCGGAATCAAGACTGGTTCAAACGACAGAGGTCCTTTTGGGCTGCCCGCTGCGGTCAAACTGTCGTTTCGAAATCGTGGGCCGAGACAGGTGGACGTCCTCGAACACTACCACAGTAAACACGTGTAGGTTGTAGACAGCATGTCACAGGATACACGTGCAGTGGGGGTTAGTGGTGCGACGGTACCTCCGTAGCTGAATCAAAGCTTTGCAGCTGGTTGTGGTGGTGGCTGCTTTGGGGCTGGCAAGAGTGCCGGGATTAACAAGCTGGAAACTGATCCATAAAATGGGTGACGAATGGGAGGACTCTCACATGTCACTAACAAACTCCAGCGCCTCGTTTCGGAGACAGTTGAGGATCTCGGCGGCTCGAAAAGAAGGAAGCAGGAAAGCGACTCCCGGTCTCGGCTCAGTCGACAACTCGACAACCGGGTGGAAACGAGAGCAGGGGTGTGTGCAGGCACAAGTTGGCAAGGAAGCGCAATAATCGTTATGGATTGGGAATGGCGATGGTCAACAAAAGCATCAGCGATCCGGTTTGGGTGCCCGCTCCAGCTGCATTCGGCTGCGCTGACGTTGATGATGGGCAGCAGGGCAGCTAGGCCACCTGATGCGACTCGCACCATCGAGGACTCATAAAGTAAACGTCACTTCCACTGCTCGTTATTGCCCATTCTTCTTGCACGTCCATGAACCTAAATGCAGACCAAGTCGGTCCTAGGCGTCGTTGCGGTTCTTTACGAGGTCAAACCCTGACCCAGACCGCCAGGCCGGGCACCCTTGTGATTCGCTGCTCCTCGTGGACTGAGTGACAGTCTGAGGGTCTCAAGCCGATCTTGAACCAACATGTTGATGGTGAGACTCGTTGGACGAGGCGGCAGTGGAAGATCAAAAAGAGAAAACCAAGCAGGAAAGGAAGAAGTAAAGAGCGAGGTCAAAAGGAACACGGGTCTAGTACAGGTAGAGAGAGCCTCGCGCTGAAGATGATACCTACGTTCATGAAACGGCAGTGCCCCCCGTAGCCGTCTTCTGATCGTCGACTTCTTTCGTTCCTTTTCCTTCAGTTGAACAAAGGGTTGAAAAATCTGAACTTTACTCGTATACCTTATAAGATACGTTCTGTTAGGTTTTTCCTCACAGTAGAGCAACCCTGCCAGATACCGTAACAGAGACGGCAGTCTTCTGCCACGCCACACCAGATGCGTTGAGAGTTGGCAGTAGAAATCCCAGAACATGCAACCAGCAAGCCACGACTCACCACCACCCGTGCCGATATCCGGCTGCTGCTCACAACGAGCTGGGAAGGCTTTACGACCGGGATATCACGTTGCCCCAAATCTGGCAGGGATCGCCATGCTCACAGAAACATGCAAAGCATGCGCTTCATCAACCAGGAATCGATGAGACTTCTCTCTCTCGTCTTGTTTTGCCTGCCGTTCCGTCTCCCAACCGCCAGGACCCAGCAGGATATAATATACGGTAGATTAACGACAAGCTCCTCCTCCTCCAAAGCCAAGACAAATCAGGCGAGGAAACTGAGTCTCGAACTCACCTTCACTGTCAACTTCACCTGGGCTCCTTGTACACTGCATGGTACATTCCGTCCGACTACGGCTGGTTTACAATGAAGCTCTCAATTTCATTACCCATAAACGCCGTGCTATGGCAGCATCACTTTCTCCCTCCCCTTCTATGCACAACCATACAAAATCCTAAAGCTACCACAACCCAAAAGACCAGTTACTAACAACGTACCCAATCTCTTTTGATTCACATTCTCCCCCATCTTTCTCCCACCTGAGGAAGAAGAAAAGAGCTAATACTTGATAACCTTCTGCCCCTTAACCCTCCCCTTCTCCTTCCCGACTCCCTCCGCCCCGGTCTGCGTCGAAAAGGCACAATACTTATCCTTAATGGCCACAACCTCATACGTGCCCTCCTGGTTCGCCCGGACAACCTTGCTGTGCTCGTGGCTCACATCGTGCCTCGTCTCCAGCACCTGGCTCTTCTGGCCTTTCCTCGCATTCGTGCTGCGCGTGTACGTGAACTCGAACGGCGGCGTGCCCCAGAACTCAAAGAGGATTTCTACCTCGCCGCCCTCGTGTATGTCCACCCGCACATTCTTGCCCTTACTGATGCGCACCGCCGGCATCGGGTGGATCGTCTTGGCGATGTGCACCGGCGCGCGGCACTCGCTGGCCTTGTCGGAGAGAGTCGTGATGATGAACTCGCCCGGCGACTCGGCCACGCGCCGGAAGTTGGTCGTGGGCGACTTGGCCTTGCGCTCCACGCCGTCGAACGTGTACCACACCTCAAAAGGCGGCGTGCCCGAGAGCGTGTACGAGATGCGCTCGCCGACGCAGTAGTCGGTGCGCGTCTCGAGCGGGTAGATGGTGGGTGCCTCGAAGAGCTGGACCTGGACTGACGGCCCGCCCGTGAGTTCGCCCATCGAGTGGCAGCCGCTGCCGTCTTTGACGTCGCGGATGCGGATGTGCTGCGTCCCCAGCCGGAGCTGGTGGCGTGGGATGCGGATCTCGTACGAGTGCGTGTT
This sequence comes from Parathielavia appendiculata, assembly GCF_033297405.1. Classification (NCBI taxonomy): domain Eukaryota; kingdom Fungi; phylum Ascomycota; class Sordariomycetes; order Sordariales; family Chaetomiaceae; genus Parathielavia; species Parathielavia appendiculata. The sequence goes on from NW_026944224.1 coordinate 255,996, forward strand.
AATGGCTGGCGTGCGGTAGATCTCGGGCACGGCGGCGCTTTGATGCTTGATCTCGATTTCCAGCGCAAAGGGAGGAACGCCCGTCAAGGACACGGGGATGCCGTCCTCGTTGTCCTGCTCCGACTTGCAGTACTTGAACGTCTGACCGGGTTTGACGAAGGAGGCCGCCGGCTTCCTGTTCACCTTCTGCTTCACTACTAGCGGCTTGAAGCTGCGGTCGCTGCTGTACAGATTGTCTTCCAGGGCAGTGAACTTGTACGTATACGAGCCGGCCTTCGCCGTATCGGCCTGAATTGACTCTTTCCCGAGAGACGCGTCGAATTTTCTCTTGCTCAGAGAGCTGGATCCGTGGAGGGGATGATGACGGACCTCGTATTCCGCCGTGTACGGCGGCGTACCTGAACCTGTCAGCCATTGTTCCGCGGCAGGGAACTCGATGTTGTAGAGAGAGACTTACCTTTCAGAGCAACCTCGAAACCTGAAATGTCGCCCTCGCAAACATCCTCCACCATATACCCGCCGTCTGTCTGGCTTACACCATGTGTAAGCGCCACAGACATCTCCGGCCTGGGGAACCAGTCGACCTCGAACGTGGATGCCTTGGAGTCGACAACACCATGGCACTGGCTGTCCCAGACGTCGGTGATGGTGTAGGCGCCTCGTTCCTTGACGTCGATGTAGCCATTGTCATTTCGAACTGTCCTCTCCAAGATTTTCGGCTGATCCGCGGGGCCATCGTCGAGGCGGGTGTAGAAGACCTTCCATGGCCCCTCCCCAGTAAGGCGGACCGGAAGCTTCACGGTTGCACTCTCGACAGCCAGCATCTTCCGCTTGCCCTCAATCTGGCCGAAAGCGGCACGCGGGCTCTGGCGCCTGACGGAGATCTTGAGCTCGTCCTGAAGAAAGTTCCTGCAACCGCGCTTGTCCTGGATGCTCGTCAAGCCCAGCGTGTACTCGCCGCCTTGCGTCAACGGTTTGGTCTTGATCTGGTACGAATTCTCCCGGATGTCGGTGGCCTTGTACTGCTTTCTCTTGCCATCGTGGATAATCTCCCACTCGAGCGTAAAGGGAGCGTCGCCAAGGAGCAGGATATCTGCAGTGACCTCATCACCAAGGCACGAGCTCACCTTGCCAGAGCTGTGCTGGATGAGAGCCGCTGCTGCGGGCTTGACGTCCTGCTCCAGGACGTACTCGGAGCCTGTGAGCTTTTGGCCCTTGTTGTAGATGGCGTCACCAATGTGAGTGAAAATGTACTTGTGATGACCAGCGACGCGCGGCACCAGGTCCATCTGATAGCGAAGGCCAGGGATGTTGACTCTCTCCGACCGCCGCTGGCCGTTGGAAATCACGTCGTAGCGGACAATGAAGGGCGGAGTCCCAATCAGGTCCATGTCGACGCGCAAGCCAATCGAGTTGCCGGCACATGTGTCGGGAATTTCTTCAGAACGCACGGTGACCTTGGGCTCGAGAGGGTTGAGCAGCAGGCAGGACGAGGGCTCCTGGACCTCGCCCTCGCAGGAGCTGGCAGACACCGACTTGAGAGTGTACAGGCCAGGCTCGGAGATCACTGGCCTATCACGGGCGTTCCTCGCATTGTACGTTCCGGTGGTAACAGCATCGCCATGATCTCCGCTCTCGGTGAGAGTATCAATGGGCGAGAAGTGCCAGGTCAGGGTATGTGCTGTAATGTCCGGAGTCTGGCCAGGCATCTTGAAGCGGACGGGCAGCTCCTTGGATTCGCCCTTGGCGACCTTGAGCGGCCTCCTGAGATCGCACCCCTCCAACCGGACCTGGGGGCGCTCCTTGACCACGAAGTTCTGCACGAGATGCTTGGGCTTAGGCTTCCCCTCGGGATCGTCGGCCGACGAGTCGTACCTGACAAGATTCCCGAACCCGTCCTGGACCTCATCTACCGAATATTGCCATTCTCCGCTGGCGTGCATGGATTCGTTGAGACCGACAGGGACTCGCTGCGACCGGGACCAGGAGATATCCTCGTCGTCCAGGCCGACCAGGCTGGTCGAGCGCAAAGCCCCGAGGGGGGAGGTGAAGCCGTCCGGCTGCAGACTTTGGAAGTGGAAGCTGTGATCCTTGCCGTTGATTGTGCGACTGTACTTGATCTTCAGCGGTGGGGTTCCCTCAATCTGGATGGAGACGTCAGAGAGGTCGCCCACACAGCGTCCCGGCGAGGCGGAGGGACCGATCCAGGCCTTCGGGCAAGGGACAACGAAAGTTTGCGGATTCCTCCGTTGAACTTCCAGCTTGTACTCGTCGAGGACTCGTCCGAGCCGGTAAGCACCAGGCTTTTTCACAGGGTATTCAAATTGTACCACGGTCTGCACTCCGTCCTGGCTTTCTCGCTTGGCCTTCCGCTCGATATCCCGGATTTGAGCCCTCGTCAGCTTTATGGACTCCTGCTGGTTCGTCTCGAGATCGGTGCGGATAAGCTCGACCTCAACCGGGATGGTTGCGTTGAAGAAGATGGGCAGCGGCGCCGTCTTACGGTCACCGCCCAAGCAAAAGGGGTGGAGCTCAGGATTAAGGATGGCGGACCCCTCTGGGAGAATATTGATAATTTGCCGGCCCATGATCAGCGAAGAATTGTGTAATATGCTTGAGAGCTTGACGTTGTGCTCTGAAATGGCGAGCTCCCGGTCGTAGAAGACCTTGACGAATCCCAGAATCCATGCCTGCCAGGGAAACTGTTCGAGTGTCAGCAACTATGCGCCTTGACGACCCGAAAAGAGTACCAAGAAGTCCATACCCCGATATTGAACATGAGCACCCAGTCGAAGAGGGCATGGATGAAGAAGGCTCCAACCACGAATGGCTGTGACAGCTCAAGCCATGGTATCCTCAGCTCCGGCAGCCCAAACAGAAACGCGCAGTCTATCGCAATCCATTTCAAGAAAAGCCAAAAGGATTCTGTGTCTTCCTCAACCAGTTGGGCCCAGTCGTAGAACTTCCATGCTAAGAGGGCGACATAGAAGCCGAAGGCGTAGAGACGCTGTGTCGGGGCGTCCAGGATGCGTAGCGGGATGACAGGTGCGGAGCTCAATGCTGCTGATGCCCCTTGCTGAGGAGCTACTGGCAGAGGGCTGCTTGTCTTGGTCGTGGAGGAGGGAGCTGGGCCCCTCGCGGGACCTCGTCTCGATGAAGGGACCGGCGTCTGCGGGAAGGCGCCGATAGCAGATGCGTCGCCCATGGCATGCCGAGTTTGGGAAGCTTCCTATAGTTGTCGTCAATGTCTGGGAGCTATCGGGTTTTGCAATAGCAAGGGGATTGTGCTACTTGCTTTATCGTTCGAGTCGCGAGGGAACTTTTCGAGTGGGCTCTACCTCTCTGAACCGCACAGAAGAGAACCAAGCACCGGACGAGGAGGCCGGTTCAATGAAATGAAGCGGCGACCGAGTATATTATTGTGTTGTGGCGTCGTTGATGGTGGCTGGCGTTGAGGTGCAGCCTAGTCGCATTTTGCTGCAGCTCCAAACCAAAAATCACGGTTTCTTTCTTGACTTTCCATGTCAAGACGCGCTCTGGTTTCGGTGCCGCGCTGTGGTTTGTCGGCAGCAACGAGCCCGTTGACGCAACACACAGCAACGTGATTGGCTACCTCCTCCAATTTGCCCCACTCTGTAGTTTAACACCAGCTGGAGCTTTCCCGACCAGGACCAGTCTCGCCAGTCTGAAACTGGAGTCGGGTGATATCAACATGGATGCATTTCGTTACCTTACTGTGTTCCAGGTGCACAACATCCCAAGAGTGGAATGCTGTTGACTCATAATGCTCCCGAGGCCCTAATACAAGAAGGCAGCAGCCGTTACGTGAGCTACATCGAGACGTCCTGGGCCAACTACCACCTCACTTCACTGGACTTGAGCAGGGTTCGCGGTATCCCGGGCCATTGCTTCCGTTTTCATGAGCTCTCACATCACAACACCAAGATCCATTTAACAACCATCCAGAAGCACCTTATCAATGTCTCAATAGCAGAAGATCCCAGAGATACCAGCTGTACTCTTCTGTGCTCTTTTGGGTCAAGACAGATGCATGGATAGGCTCAAGCCAGATGCTCGATCTCTCCCGTCACAGCTAACCCCAATGCCACGTTGATGAGTGAGTGAATATTTGATCTGGCAATCATCTCTTTCCCGCCACGTACGACCGGCGAGGGTTAACTGCAGGCAGTAGCAGGATAAACTGTTGACCTGTCAGTTCCGCTTTTGACAAGGGCGCCTGGTATTCACAGATCCGAGATAAACAGATCTGAGATAATCATCTGAACAAACGCGCGAGAAGAACTTCATTTCCGCGTCTGACGGCACCTTTACCTTTCACACTTGCCGTCATTCAAAGATGGGTAGTGTGGGAGAGCGCTGAGCACCAGATCAAGGAGTGTTCTTCCAGCCAACTCGAACGCCAATCCATATCCCTTCCTTTTTCATCACCATTTCACTACCTCCCGGACCGCGAGATCCATTCCTTGGTGCGCATCTCTTCCATTCAGCGCGGAATGGCCGAAGACCAGAACGCAATAACTCCAACTGAGGAGACTGGGGATGTGGCTCTCACAAACGGCGAGAATGGTTCTCCTACTGGGCTTCGTCGCTCCGGCCGCGTCCGCAATTTGAAGCGCCCCTCAGATCCCAGCGAAGACGCCGATTATACAGATGGACCGTCGACCAACTCGCCTGCTCCGCGCAGCTCCCGACGGGAGTCAAAGCGAAGGGCAAGCCCGGAGGCCTTTGAAGTGCCCGAGAACTTACTGGAGGCATCCTTAGGGCCGTGGAAGGAGAACGAGCAGTCGGAGTGGGCCAGTTGGGTCGAGTTGGAATCTGACCCGGTTAGTTCTGCCTTCTCTTCCCAGTCTCCGACCAATGAGTTTTACTAATAACACACCTAGGCCTTCTTCACAGCTATTCTGGGTCTACTTGGCGTCATGGGAGCGAGGATAGAAGAAGTGCTCTCGGTCGATGAGGACTCCCTGGCCGCTCTGCCGTACGTCTTGTCACCGACTTTTCCCTTCGGCGACCGTTTTACTGACCCATTGCAGGCCTCCGGTCTACGGCCTGGTATTCCTATTCGAATATGCCGGGGCACTGAGCGTGGACGCCGAATCAGGAAATCAAGAGGTGTGGTTCGCAAACCAGGTAAGTCCATCCTAAGCTGCAAGAGCAGAGAAATCGGCATTGGCAGCTCATGACGGCCGTAGACCACTAGCAATGCGTGTGCCACTATTGCCTTGCTCAACATCATCATGAACGCTGAGGGGCTCGCCCTCGGCGAGAAGCTTCGCAAGTTCGAAGAAGAAACCAGGGACCTGTCTCCTCCGCTAAGGGGACACATGATCGACCACAGCACCTGGATACGGGTGGCTCACAACTCGTTCTCTCGGTATGCAGCCCGAACCAACGCAGATGTTGTTCACTAACATTCCATAGCCGATTGGACCACTTGAATGCAGCTCTCGCTCTGCAGAATGAAGTAGACAGCAAGAAGAAGCGAGTCAAAGCGGCTGGAAGGCAGAGCAAGAAAAAGCCCAAGCGGCAGACCAGCACGACGGAAAGATCAGGCGGTAGTTCCGCATATCATTTCATCGCCTATGTTCCCGTCAACCGCAAGGTGTGGCAACTGGACGGACTTAAGTCGGCACCCGTTTGTATCGGTAAGAAAACCTGACCGCCCTCCGACACCCAACCTCCTTCTTTTCACGTGTCTAACTCTAGTCTAGGCGAATTTGAAGGTGACCAACACTGGACCTCTGTGGTGCAACCCGTGTTGCAGCAGAAAATGCAGCGCCACCAGACCTCCTTCAGCCTCCTGGCTTTATGCGGCGATAATCTCACCGACGTGCGGAAAGAGCGCGCCGCCAACATCCGCCGCCTGGCCGAGCTCGAGGCAAAGTTCGGCGGCGACGATTCCAACTGGCAGCCCAAGGCCGACCCAGACATCATCTGCAGCGCCATCGATAGCCGACTCGAGACATACCTGCTCAACGCGCAAGACATCGAGGCGGTTCCGGAAAGCGAGGTCATACTGCCCGAGGCAACCGAGTCCGCCGCCGACGAGCGGGAGGAACTCGGCGAGGAGCATAAGCGCCTCCGTGCCCAGTACGAGGACGTGATCAGGATGGCCGGCCAGGAGACATCTGCCGTTCTCGGTCGCACCAAGGACTACACGCCTGCGATTCATGAGTGGGTCAAGAAGCTGGCAGACCACAGCGCATTGAAGAGGCTGCATGAGGAGGTGCAGCTCCAGAACGCCCATTGAGGGGTAAAGCAACTCAAACAAGGCATGGATTCAGGGTTCTGGCTGGAAAGGTATCTGGAAACAGTGAGAAAGAGATGGTATGGAATGCAGAGAGTCTCAAACGGTTGGTGTTGGCTGATGAGTGCGATGAGGAGATAGATCCGGAGCCGATGGCAGTTGCCCTTGGAAATGGCGTCGATTGTTTTGCTTGAGCGTGTGGCCGATGTAGAAACCATTCCATTACAGGCAGATGATTAGCCAATGCGAGTAGTCTGTGGTAGTCCCAGAAGCTTGCAAAATTTCAAATCCCTATGACCTCCGCGATCGTTGTGAGCTGTTTCCGTCATGACGGTGAGCTGTACCACGCTGACTTATTCCCTGGCCTACAAGTTTCTTATTACGGATCCGTAATATTGTCAGAAAGAATGGGTGATGGAGCGATCACAAGGTCAGGTCCACAGACGGCTGAGCTCCTGAGAATCAAAACCAACAGCACGCCTTGCACCCACAAAGCGAAGGTCAAGCGAACCTTGTTTTCTCATGACGTAATTATCAAATCGAGTCCTGCGGTTCTGGGCCCTACTTGACAGTGCAACATGACGGCATTTGGTACCCCTGTTACCGGCAGCTCTCCCCAGACAACCAGGGTTCAGCAAGTCTCCACTCGCCGGCAGTGCCAGCAAACGCAACCAACACCAAGTGATCACGGCGACACAAGACACCGACGACGTCAACGGTTCCGCATATCTGCCGTTCAACATCTCCTCAAGAGGTTCTCCAACCTATTGTGCCTTTCTTCATTTTCCCACCGCCCTCTCTTCCATTCTCCGCATTCCCACGAACGAGCCTGACAAGCAAAACCTGCGAATTACCGCCAGCGATCAAGAAACGGACGACGGCATGTCCAAGAGACTCACCTATGCTGCGGTCGCCGCAAATGGCGCCGCCTCAAAAGAAGGCAGCGAAGTCAATCCGCCTTGTATGTCTGCTCCGTTGGAGTTGGGAAAGCGAGAGCAACAAAACGAAGACTGCCCTGGCTAACCCCCCTTCCGCAGCAATAGACAAGCAGAAGCTCCTGCTTTCCAGCGACAGCGGGCACTTCTCGCTCATCCGCGCGCTGCACCTGGCAGACCTAATTACCGAGCTGAACGGTGAGTGAACAAGGCACAGCTCTCCCCTTCGAACCACCAAGCCATTTCATCTAGAGGGAGCTCAGCCGAACTGACTTCACTTCCACAGGCCTCTGCGGCATTCTGTCTCTCTTTTCCTCGATGCGCTACTGCCTCGGTGACCCGACACAGCATGGCAACCTCTGGGCGGCGCTCGTCTTTCTCCCTCTAGGCTTCTTCTTCGACGCCCTGGACGGCACGGTGGCGCGCTGGAGGAAAAAGAGCAGCTTGATGGGCCAGGAGCTGGATTCGCTCGCCGATCTAGTAAATATTCCCCCAGAACTGCCCTCCCGCTTCTCTTCCCCCATCCCAATTCATGCATCTTCCCATCAAAACAGCCCCATACTAACCCTCTTACTCCAAAGATCTCTTTCGGCGTCTCCCCCGCCGCCCTCGCCTTCGCAATCGGCATCCGCTCCCCCCTCGACCACCTCGCGCTCGCCTTCTTCGTGCTCTGCGGCCTGACCCGCCTGGCGCGCTTCAACGTGACGACGCAAAACATCCCCAAGGACAGCACGGGCAAGGCGCGCTACTTCGAGGGCACGCCCATCCCCACCACGCTCGCGCTCGACGCTGTCATGGGCTGGTGGATCTCGCAGGGCTGGATCCATGAGGGCCTGCCCGGTGGCGTGTGGTTTGCGGGCAGCGCGTTGGAGTGCCACCCCGTTGTGGTCATGTTCTTTGTGCATGGATGTTTGATGACGAGCAGGACGATTCAGATTCCCAAGCCCTGAGTTTGAGTCACGGGTCTGGGGGGTTTATTCAGGGTAGGGGGATCTTGCTGGGAGTAGATTTGTCTATGTGTCTTGAAAGTCTTGACATAGGGCGATTGGGGTTGGGATTACGGATGGGAGATGGAAGGGTACAGCGTTGGGAACGAGCGAGCAGATATACATGCATACACACGCTATGAATTTCCACAGCGAAATACGATGGGGCTCAAACGGAGAGTGGAGTTTCCTGGGTTTACATTAGCATTGGTTTGGTGTACTCTACTTTGCATATCGCAGCCACAGTCTCGTCTCGCATTACATCCGTCTGATTCAAGTTCCTTTAACATCATGTTGAGCTCAGTGGCAGCTAGATCGTCCCTGGTCGTTAGGTTCCTCGCAGGAAATCCCCATGCTCCATGCTTCATCCATGAAAAGCTCTACACTATTTTGCGCCGCATATATCTACATCTACGCCTTCTCCTCCTTCTTGTGAGGGAAGGGGTTATACATCCCCCTGTCAGCCTTGAGCTTCCGCAGCTTCTCGACCGCCTCATCCAAGTCATAGGGGACATCTCTCGCCTGAGTTGAGGTGTCGTCGCGATAGCGGATGTTGACCTTGTGGTTGCGCATCTCATCGTCGCCGACCACGAAGACGAAGTTGTCTGTCTCGGTTAGCATATCCTACCTGCGCCACAAGGTAGTTTGGGGTTGTTGTTACTCACATTGAGCCAGCTGAGCGTTGCGGATCTTCTTTTGGAGCGTGTTGCCGGAGCTGTCCACATCTAGAGGCACTCAATTAGCACACCCCCAAGCCAGACGGAAGCGAGAACGATGATACATACCAACATGGAAGCGCTCCTTCTTCAGAAGTGCAGCCACCTCCTTGGCATAGCCCAAAAAGCCCATGCCGACCGGAATGACCATGATCTGCCGCGGCGACATCCAGAAGGGCCACTTGCCCGCGAAGTGCTCAGCCAGAATGGCAGTGAAGCGCTCGATACTGCCAGCCATGGCACGGTGGATCATGACGGGTCGTGCGCAGCCAGGGGACAGCGGCTTCTTAATCAGCAGAGGCTTCTTCTTCTCCTTGACCTCCTTCTTCTCGTCCACCGCAGCGTCAGGCGCCGGAGCCGGAGCGGGGGCGGGCTCTGCGGCGTCGGTCTTGTCCTTGTGTGCGCCCTCGGCAGTCTGGTACTCGAGAGAAAAGTTGATGGGTTGTTGGAAGTCGAGCTGAATGGTGGCGCATTGCCAGGATCTGTTAAGGCAGTCCAGAACAGCAATATCGATCTTCGGCCCGTAGAAGGCACCATCGCCGGGGTTGAGCTCCCAGGAGGCGCCGGCATTGGCAGCGGCAAACTCGTCAAGGGCTTCCTTAAGGCGAGCCTCGGCACGATTCCATATCTCGATCTCGCCCATGTACTTATCCGGGCGGGTGGACAATTTGAGCTTGAAGGTAAGACCCAGCATGCCGTAGAAGGAACTCATAAAGTCGAACAGATCTGCGACTTCCTCCTTGATTTGGTCCTCGCGGCAGAAAATATGGGCATCGTCTTGCTGGAACCTTCTGACTCTGGTCAAGCCACTCAGTGCGCCGCTGGCCTCGTTCCGGTGCAGCACACCAAAATCGGCAAGACGCAGGGGCAACTCCTTGTGACTCCGCTCCCTGTGGCGAAACATCATTGCATGGGCTGGGCAGTTCATGGGCTTGAGGCCAAACTGCTCCTTGTCCACATCAAGCAGAAACATGTCTTCCTTGTAGTGGGCCAAGTGGCCGGACTGCTCCCATAGGCTGACGTTGAACATGTTGGGAGTCATAACCTCGTCGTAACCACGATTCCAGTACTCCTCACGGATATACTCCATGATGGCGTTGTGGATTCGCATACCATGGGGCAACCACATGGCAGAGCCTGGCGAGCACTCCTCAAAGTAGAAAAGCTCCTGCTGCTTTCCGATCAAGCGGTGATCACGCTTGGCAGCCTCCTCGAGGAACTTCTTGTGAGCGGCCATCTGCTTCTTGTCGGGGAAGGACACGCCGTAAATGCGCTGGAGCGAGTCGTTGTTGGCATCGCCAAGAAAATATGAGGCCGAGTTCTTCATGATGGCGAAGGCCTCGATCCTGCTGGTATCGGGCACATGGGGTCCACGGCAGAGATCGATCAGCGGGCCGTTCCTGTATACGGTGGTTCTCGTACCGTCCGGGATTTTGTCCTTGATGATGTGAACCTTGTAGGGGTTATACGCAAACATCTTGAGCAAGTCTTCTTTGCTCATTTCCAATCGCTGGAAAGGCTGTTTTTCCTTCACGATCTTGGACACAATGGTCTCGAGAGGGGCCCAGTCGTGGGCATGCACAGCCGCACCCCCCGGCAGAGCCATCTCGTAGTAGAACCCGTTGTCCACCGGAGGACCAATGCACAGCGAACAGCCAAATCTCCGTTCGCAGGCTTCGCCGAGAATGTGAGCGCTCGAGTGCCAAAAGACGAATTTGCCCTGGTCGTCGTTGAAGTCGAGCAGCTCCAGCTTGCAGCTCTTCTCAAGGGGGCGGTCGAGATCCCACAGGTGCTCCCCATCGATTCTTGCGACAACAGTGCGCTTGTACAGGCTGTTGGAGATGCCCTTTGCGATCTCGGCGGGGGTAGTCTCGTAGGCTTTGCCGGGCTTGATGGTGCCGTCGGGCATTGTGATGGTAATCTCCTCGCGCGGCTTCTTCGCGAGCTCCTCCTGCTGCTCTCTGTATAGACGGTCGAAGAGCTCGAGACGCTCCTGGATGAAGGCCGGGGGCGGGTCCATCTCGAGGGGACCCGCGTCGGTGTCGGCAGCTGGCGCGGTCTTCTTCTCTTTCTTGGGCTTCTTCTCGCCGCCGCCAATGGCGGCTTTCTGCAGAGCCTCAGTGACCTTCTCCATGGTGGCTTGATTGCGAGACTCGGAGCGTGGAAATTGGCGGCAAATGGCGAAGGTGCAGGATTTGCGGCCCCTGAGACTCGTTGAGTCACTTCAGACGGGACGGTATGACAACTAGAGGGTTTCTGTCAAACCCGCCGAGCAACGGTAAATTGATGTGGGACGATGCACAACCCCGCGATCGATAAGGGGACACAGCATGGATTAATGTGGTGTGTGCCGGCCTCGAATTCGGCTAGAAGCTCCAGTCGCCTGGGCCTTATCGGCCATTTCGTATTATTACCGTATTGGAACCAGCAGCGAATACTTACAGTTCCAGAACGGTTGCAATGATGCCAATGGATGAATTTGATCGGCTCATTCCATCCCGCGCCAGCTTTCCCTCCTCGTCGGCCCGTCCGGACAGCATCCCGTTCCCATTACAAGTACTCAGCGGCGTCAGCTCCTCAGCGTCGCCTTCATCATAAACGCCAAGAGCAGCTGTGGAGAGCCTGACCCGATTGCCGATTACTGCGATGCGTTCATCGCTTGAAGACACTCCCGACGAGATCGTCCGCCAGATCCTACTCTATCTGCCGCCCGAAGACACGCTTGAGAGTTTCCAGCTTCTCTCACGCCGATATCACCACCTCGCAAACGAGGCTCTGCTATGGCGATGGCACTGCCAGACGTCGTTTCGATGGTGGAACCCTGAACACAAGCTCCAGGAGAAGCTTGAGGCGCTCGCATCCTCGGTGGACTGGAGAGGGCTATGGATTACGAGGAAGAGGAGGAATATCAAGGCTGCGCGGCTGTTGGACGGGGTAATATTTTCCAAAGTTGGCCAGCTGAAGAAGCTCAAGGGGATCTGCGAGCTGGGATATGACGTGAAGGACTATCTTTTGGAGCAATGTCATGTCGACGAGTCTGCAGAAGATGTCTTGGCGAGGAGGTACGGCATGTCGTCATCGTTCCTTCGGCTTATACTCGTCGACTTGGAGTTTGGAGTTGGCCATCTCATTGCAGCGATGTGCTCTCTATAGTATTTGTTGCTAAGATCGCTTTCAGGTACTATGCGAATTCGGCCTTGGACAGCATACACAGGGGCGTGGCGGTGGAGTTGTGGTCTCGATACCAGGGCCGGGCATTGAGCTCTGAGGGTCTTGACACGGCGCTCGCAGCCTTCGATATGTTTGTGTTGCATGACCAAGAGCAGGACCTCGACTATGTACGACTCGGGTGTGGAACTATCACGCAGACTCAGGGCTAACCTTGTCTAGGTAGTGCGCACACTCGACGCACTTGCCGAGCGATTCAGGGCAGAACACCCGACGTTCGGCGACCTATCTACTCGTCAAAAGGCCTTGTCACTGGTCCGCTGGTTGAGAGCGAACCATCTCACCGGCATGGACCACCCTGAGATAAACTACCGTAATTTGAGGAACTGCTTTATCGGGCATGCGCTCTCCGACGAAAGCCACCCTTCTCTTCCCATCATCTCCAGCGCCATTTTCACTTGCATTGCGGAACGGCTGGGTATGACGGCGTTTTGTCTCGCTTTCCCAAGCCATGTCCATGCCGCGGTGTATGCTCCGCCCGGGGAGGATTTGGATGGCGACGAGACGGAGGAGATGAATGGTGACAAGAAGCGCATGTGCCTTGATCCATACGGATCCGACGACGAAGTCACCCTCAGCGATTTGCGATCAAGGCTGGTGGAGTTCGGCTGGACACAAGGAGCAGAGGCGTTCCTCACACCCTCCCCCGTGCCCATTATTGTTCAGAGGACGGCGCAAAATATCAGGGCAACATACGACACGGTCCGCAACCTCACAGACAACGACGTTTTAGGGGCAGAGATGCGGCGCTTGCGGAGCGGCCACCCGGGCATGAACATGGACGCCGCCCTGTACGCCTCCATGTGGGCCGAGCTGCTGATGAAGCAAACCTCCAGCTTCCACTGGGACTCGAACTTGTCTGCCTTACTTCAAAAGTTTGCCCTCTCTTGGAGCGAAGATGTGTGGCTGGTTCGGAAGTACCTCGTTCCGCTCTACGACAGTTTCATAGCATCACGACCAAACCATCATCTACGGAATCCCTGGCAGAACGTGCACGAGATCCTCGGCATGCTCGAGGACTCCATAGACAACAGGGTACCGGAAGTCAACCGGCGGTACACCCAGGACATAGCCGCGCGAGTCCATTACAAAATTGGCCAAGTGTTCCGGCACCGGCGGTATGGATACATCGGCGTCATTAATGGCTGGGCGGCCATGGGCAGCTCCAGTCTGCCGATGCCGCACTATCTGGATGCTGCCGAGGCCGAGGAGGAGGGCGACGTGTTCGATCCGACCGAATCGGTGCGCGCAAGTACCATGGGGCCGCAGAGGACGTATTATACATGCCTGTGGGTGACTTGACTCCTTGTCCTCCCCGCATATGCTGCAAGGACGGCTTTGTGCTGACCATACATGAGCTCCTCTAGGAAGTCGACGATTGACCGGCTACGGGTAGCCCAGGAGAACGTGGTCATCGTCACTGACCCCAGCCTCATCCCTGAGGATCTCTTTTATGTGGCGGGCAAATTCTTTAAGCGCTTCGACGCCGAGACATGCACATTCGTGTCGAACATAAGGGAGTATTATCCCGATGACTGATAGGGGCTGGAAACCAGCTGTGTTGTAGGGGGCCTGGGTTATATGACAATACGATGAGCTTGTTACCGTTCACCATGGCCGGCTGGAGTTACTGTTGTGTTACCTACCTGCATTCCCGTCAATGCTATCACTGCTGGCCGGGACATGGCTGTTACCTTGGGTATGATGAGTTGCACGGCTATGTTGAGTTATAGCCAGACTCTTTTAAACACGGACACAAGATTTAGAAAGTTGAGTAACTTCAATCATAAATGAGAAGTCTTGAATGTTGGTTTACCATTAATGCGTACATTATTCAGTTCCCGCTACCCAGCTCCGATTACCCCATCACATGGTTCTCATTCCCACCTTTTTTCAACCCCGGTTCCTCATCAAAGCCTGGGGCCATTCCTAATCTCAATTTCATCAACATCGTAACCAAAGCCAGATCAAGGGGTATCTAAAACCGAACCACGCCACGCCTTCAGCCTAACATCATCCCTACCAAACCCAATCCATTCCACTCCACCAAGTCAACAGCAACATCTGCCGTTCCTTCAAAGAACCCGACCGCATTGAAGCGCGCCTTTTCTTCCCAAAATATTAAAGTCTGATGGAAGTGGGCACGCCCTCTAACTACGGTGAGACGTAGCGTCACTCAAGCGCTCGCCGCCTCGCGCCTCGCAGCCCAGCCCTTGAGCGCAATCATCAAGATGACCCACGCCATGAGCAGACCAACAAAGCCCATGGTCACTGTGTACATGAACATGGCATCGAGCTGGTAGTGAATCATGCCGCTTATGGTATCGCTCGCCTGATTGCCCCTTGCCGTGTCAGCCCTCATCGTTCACCCATAACCAAATAAACAAATCAATGAATAGACAACCAAACTGGGCTTTGTTTTTATTGTGGAAACGGGAGGGTAAAGGTTGGGGGGGTTGGGGGGGGGAGGAAGGGTCAGAAAATAGAGTACGACTTACGCTCGCCATAAAGATAATCCCCCCCGAGATGAGCCCAAAGGAAGTCAACAACTCGGTCGGCGGGCGCGAGGGGAAGACAGACCGCGGGGGGCGCAGCCACATGACCACGTAGGTCAGGCCGCGCGCAAAGGACGCGCCCGTCAGCAGGTTGCCCCACTGCTTGTGCACCATGCTCGAGACCATGCTCTCCTGCCTGTGCGAGCTCATCATGATGCCCGTCAGGAGGATGACGAGGGCGGGGATGGGGTTGGTCGAGAAGGCGTAGGTTTCTGGCTCACGGAGCGGGGAGTCGCTAGTACTGGTGGTGGTGATGGTGGTGGCGGCTTCTTCGTCCCTACTAACGCTGGCGTGGTGATGGTGGGGGTCGCTGCTGTAGGTGTGGTTGTTGGTAGAAGAAGCGGCTGCTTCGGTGACGGTGTAGTTGAGGAGATTGCGGATCTTGATGGATTCAACGAGCATGCCGCACTGGGTTGGTAGTTTAGTATGCAGCTTCAGGGGGTAGATTCGGGCTGCGATAAGCAAAGGGCAACTTACCAGACCGCCGCCGATGAAGAGAACGGTGATGGAGACGTGCTCCAAATCCTGGGCACTCCACTCGCCGCCCGCACCGCCGAGGTGCTCGAGGAAGATGTTGGTCGAGCCGTAGAAGAAGATCAGGGCGCTCTCAACGAATTCAGCCGAGGGACGCCATTTCTGGCCGGCCTTCTGGGGACGGATATTCCAGGCCTGGTACATGTTAGTATCTCACAGCTTTGGTCTCGTCAACAGTCAGGGAACCAACCCATCCGAGCTCGCCAAAGCTGCCCGCCCACCGGCCGAGTGTAAAGACGCCCAGCCAGAAGAACACGCCACCCTTGATCCAGTGCGCCAAACCGCTGAAGATGCCGTTCCCCTCCTTGAAGCTTGTTAGAAGACACGGTGGCTGACTCTCAGGTACGCAGACTCACAAAAAAGCGACCAAAGGCGATGATGCCGGTGCAAAGGGCGATGAAGCCGAGGATGATAATCGTCCGGTCAACGAAATTGTACGCAAACAAGAGGACCTTCCAGAACCGATCCGACATCTTCCCGGCAACTCTTGCGACTATCGAGTGAGCCTTGGTGGACTTGGCGAACATGGGCAGGTGCGCCTCGACGTCATCGTCGGCGTCGTCATCGCTGTGGTGGAACTCCTTGTGCGCTTCGCGGATGGGGGAAGACGGCGAATCCAGCGACTCGGTCCTCGGCTCGGTGCCCTGGCCGCTGTCGTTGGAATACCGGCGGTACGGCGCTGACGGGTATCGGGACTCGTGCTCGGCCATGGCCTCGGTCGAAACGGGGATGAAGCATTGGCGCTCCTCCGCCCGGCCGGCGAGCTTGTAGCTCTCCCGCTTCATCATGCCCGCAACCCGGGCCAACAGGCCGACCACGGCCTGCACGCACACCACAAACGTCACGATCCAGCCCAGCTTGTGGTGCGCGTTGTTCGGGTACAGATCTGGCGTGCTCGCGTTGTAGACAACGCCCAGCAGCACGCCGCCCGCGTTCAGGGCAAGGAAGCCGAACTGCATCAGAAGCGTGTACCGTGAGCGGGCGAGCGACAGCATGACAGCTAGAAGCATCGGTTTTAGTGATCCGCCCACCGCGCATCCGTTTACGAAGTATGGGCCTTACCAGCAGGCAGCGCAAACACCCACCCGAGAACCATCAGGGCAATGTGCCCGTAGATGACTGCCTTGTGGTCGGGATGCGCAAAGTACGTGGGAGGATACTGGTCCTCCGGCAGCGGCCTGTCGGCGTCGCCCATCTTCATACCGCCCAAACCGGCCATGCCGTCGTTCCCGTGGCCGTGTTCATCGCCGTGCGCAAGGACCGCCGGGATGAGGCCGACGACGGCTGCGCTCGCAACAACCGCGAGCGCCTTCATTAGGGCAGGCTTTCACACCGGCGCGGTTGTTGATGGTTGACGTCCTTCGGTTTGTCCCAACTCTGGCGGGTCGGCCGATGCGATGACGTGGGTTCGGGTCAGTAGCCTAGTGATCTCACTCCCCAAGCTGTCGGGTATTGCTTGCTCGGCAGTGGCGCTTGCTAGTATCGGCTCGGTAGTGAGCGCCGTCAATTCTCTTGATGTGGGCAGATATTGCTGGTGCCGAGCATCGGGTGATTCGCCTGCCGGAGTCTGTCTGCGGTGCACACGATGATGCACGTCGTCCGAAGCAGCTTGGTCTATCCGTATCCGCTCTCAGGAGGCGTTCGGACGACACTCTGGAGGGGTATCGTCAGATGGCAGAACAAAGACTGAGACCGCCCTCCTTTATTACGATTATGGATTTGCTATGTGTGATGGTGAAGTCATCTCTCCGGAAGCGGGCAGCGACGAGCAATGAGACGCGGGCGCGGAACCTTTAAAGGCGGCCATGGTCGACGCCGAGCAGCTCGTTTTTCCTTCCGGTCGATCTGATGATTGGTAATTCGCAGCCCAAAAACTCCAGGGTGCGGGTAAGAGTCAGGCCACATGGCCCTTGTCCTGTGCCCTTCCTGTCGATGCCTTTTCGCGGTTTGCGCATTTGCAACTCCGGTGCATCCGAAGCTTCGAAAAAAGAGGCGGCGGCGGCACACATCAGCTTCAAGTGAGGAATCGACCACAGTGTGTGAAGTACAGTGTGGGCCGCAGCTGAGCTAAAGTGAGCATGGGCTTGTTGACGGAGTACCTCTCCAGCCGTTTGTAATGTATGGGTACTTCAAGCGCAAACTTAGCAACTCACGTCACCACATCCATCGACGGCTTCATCTCCAGCCAATAATAAACTTGCCATCCGACGACGGTCGAGTCAGACTGGAGCAAAGCCCGCCGTCTACGCATCCGTACACACGCATATCCGTCAGTAAGCTTATCCAGCGGTGTGCCTCACTGCCATGCTGCAAGCGAATGTCTCAACGCCTGTTGTCACCATCACAACCGCCATTGGGTACTCCAGGCAGGGCTGGATTTGCAGTCGGGATTTGGGCGCGGGTGGAGCCGGAATCAGCATCATCGGCGAGTGAGTTTTAAATCCTATTCCAGCACCGTCTTTGGATTATTCATCGCAACCTAACGCACAGTCTCTCGGTCATCGACGGGGTGTGATGTTTTATGCTCCCACAGCCAACAACTCCTTACCACAACAGAGCCATTCGCGTCGCAGCGGGGGGGGCAGCGCTTGTTCGTTTGCAGTCAGTCATGAATATCTTCCCCGACAACAGACGGGATCAACATCCCAGCGGTCCTCAGTCTCGGCAGCGTGGTGGAAGCGGGTAGAAGTCCCCTGAAACTTTGGGTACAGTGTCAGTCCCACACCCCAGCCTGATGCCACCCTACCGCTACAGTCCCGAGACCCGGCACATGCTCCTGCAGAAGCCCTTCTCCTAGCCTTTTCGAATTGAAAGGATGCGCATCTCTCGCGGTCAGCATACGGACTCGGACTTTGCGACAGCGCCGAGGCCCGCCCACTCGGCTGTTGGTCCATGCAAGCTCTCCTCTCGGATGGCGAGATATTATGAATATACACAGTTTGGGTTGACACATGTCAGCTCGCCCCTCCTCATTGCTCAATATCGATGTCGCTGCCTCCCGTCAGAGGTGTTGTTGCAACCGTCTATACAGTATATCTCTGAAGGGAGCTGAATCTGAGTTACTCGGAGCACAGGAGTTTCATCACTTGACAAACGGGATTCACTGTAAAACACCAACCAACAGAGGTTGACCGGTACCTCCCCGTATCCGTAGCACATCCCAATCACCTCTTTGAACCCCTGCTAGAGTATATCGCAACGACGGATCCGCGCGCGACAGCCTTGCCGGTCCCGCCGACCCCACCCTGACGATGCGTGCCCACGCAAATACCCGTGGACCAATGCTTTGTGTCAACAGTCCCCACTCTCCTACCACTGGCGATGCCGGTGCCGAGTTATCCACGTTTCTGTAAGTGTCTTGGACGAGTTGCTCAAACCTTTGTGTGCATGGAACAGAAATCCGGTCTTTGCAGCGTCTGATTAGGAACAGGTGATATTGGAAATTGGAGTCCTCCATCCTGCTCTGCAAGCTGTGCAGCCTGCCACAGTCAGCAACATGAGACAGAGAGAGGAAAAGAAAAGGAACCACACAAACTTGAAGTCCGGTGTAGTGGATCCGATCCGAAGCCTCGAAGTCCACTTCTTTCCATACTGTGCTGTTGAAGCTCTCGCGACAAACGCGCGCCGCCTTGGCCACACTTCCTACCAACATTATCCGTATCTCGCTCCTCCTTCGAGAGGACCGCGCGTAGCCATAACGCGACGGCCCTGATGTTCTCTGCGCCGAGCACGCCACAGCCGTGAGACACACGAATTGGGGACGTTAATCTCGATCGTAAATTCGAAATTGACGTCACTTTACATGGTTTTGTAGGGCTGAATGAAGCCAAGCAACCATCATGTATCACAATCCCAATCGAGTGGTACGCCGGCCTATTACACGTCTTTAGGAGTACAGTCTTTCTTCCCTATCCCGAGAGCCGTTTACAGGGCACACCAACCATCTCATCAATTGTCAAGCCTGTCTTGCCGGCCAACACACCTCACAAAGCAGATCGGCCCGAACCCACCGTGCTCGCGAGCTTCCACCTCTCGCCATCATCCACATCCACGACCTTCCCTTCCCTCTGCAGCTTCTGCAGAATTTGCACGACCCCACGCGCGGCTGCAGGGTGCAAACTCTCGGGCACATCCCGGTAGATCGTTCTGACGAGCTCCATCACCGTCCAGGCATCTCCGCTTGTCCGGTCGTCTTTCGCAGGCTCGCTCCCTGTCTCAATCCCAGCAGCAGAGGCCGGGCTACTGCTCCCGAAGAGAGACGCAAACGAGCGGAGCGCCTGAACGACCTGCTCCTCGCGCTGCGCGCGGTGCCGGATATACTCGGCGATCTTGCCCGGCCCGTCCGGTACCACGGCGCCATGGCCCGGGTAAGCCTTGCCGCCCCGGTCTCTGTCGTAGAGCTTGCCCATCCGCTCCAAACTGCCCACGTACAGCCCCAGGTCCTCAAACACGCTCGTCCCGTGCCCGAGCACGTTATCCCCAGTAAACAGTGCCCCTTCCTCCTCCCACACAAACACCGTGTGATCCGCCGTGTGGCCGGGGGTATGCACCGCCGTTACGCTGGCCCCTGCGACCTCGAACCGCTGCCCATCCTGCAACTCCTCCACCTGCACGTCCCCCTTACCTTCCCCTCCCCCTTCCCTTCGGACCTCCCCGCCCCCAACCCCCTGTAGCAAGTACCGACCTCCCTGATGTTTTAACACCCTCGCCCCGGGACACACACTCAACAAATCCCGTACGCCATCCGTGTGATCGCGGTGCCAGTGCGTCAGCAGCGCGATGCTCACGGTGGTGCCTTCCCCTTCCTCGGCGAGCACGCACCGGAGCGCTGCCGCCCATGAGGGCTTGCTCTCGCCCGTGTCGATCAGGATGCGTGAGGGCCCGGTGCCCAGCAGGTAGGTGTTGGTGCCTTGCAGGGTGAAGGGGCCTGGGTTGCCGGCGAGGATGCGGATGCAGGATGAGGTGAGGCGGGTTATTTCGGGCAGGGAAGGGAGGGGTTGTTGAGGTTGTTGTTGTTGGGTGGTCGACATTTTGAATGGCGGTTTAGGTAAGATAGTGGAGGTGCAGTGTTCCTGGTGTTTGATGGGGTTGATGACTCGATAGGTCACGGTTGTGATGCTGGAGGCTCGGAGTGGCTGCCGTAGGAACAAGCATGCGGGCGACTGCCGCATTTGTAAGTTGATAAGGTAGGTGGCTTCTCCAAGAATCGGAGGTTGAATATAAAGATGAAATGCCTATCCGTTCGGGAGATCGCGCGGGACTGTGCCGGGCCGCCGATGCGGGGTAGTGATCGGTCCGGCCGTGGTGGGGGACCGAGCGTGCTTTTGGGCTTCCCGGAGCATGTGCTTACGGATCTGAGCTCCCGTCTGCAGTACACGTGTATACACCAGGCACTTACTGCGTCACCTCAAGTAGAGATAAAGGCCAACCACCACCAGGTCAGGGCACCGTAAATTTTAGGCAAAAATCTCGCGTTACCCGCCTTGAAGATCTTGGAGTTGCAGTGCAAGGGCAACATATGATTAGCAGGGGTGAGTTGCAACTGCAAAGAACAATGCAAATGACGCGACCATGTGTTGTTCGAGTTCTGCAGGCCAATTCTCAAATGAGGCACCGGGAGGTAATGGGCAGTTGAAGAACCTAAAATCGGCCACTGTTCCGCCGATGTCGAGGATGAGCCAAGTCCCCTGCCGCGGTGGGTTCTGGCGAAGCTGATGCTCCATGCTTGACGTTATCGATAAGCCTCAATTTCCAGCCCGCCGCGTTATCGATCCAGGTAGGAGGCGGTTGGACGCCTTTTTGAGGATGGCGGGAATGTGTAAATCGAACAGGGCGAACAATAACTTACAACTACCCCTGCTGGCCGATTGAAGAGGTATTGTCGCTGCTTTTACTCATAGACGTGAATGCTATTCTAACTTTTGAAAAGCCTTTAAAAGGTTAAACCACCCCTATTATCGCCGACACTTGCAGCTGCACGCAACGCCAAACGCTGCATCTGCAAGACGGCCTTTTCCGCTTCCCTGAACGCGGCCCGCCACATCTGAAGCACGCGGCCTTCTGACCGGGAAACCCCATAAACAAGCGTCCTCGCTGCAGGTTGCTTCTCTTCCAAGACCTGCCTCTCTCCTTGCGATCCTCCCAGTGATTCCGCAGTGTTTCCCAGTCTCGGTACTCAGCTGGTAACCTGGACGCTGAATCACTTGCCTCCCGGCAACACTGCCCGAGTCTGCACAATTCCTTGTCAAGCTAGGCCAATTTACATCATCGATTTGGATAAGGACTGGTCAAAATGGCGGCGAGGCCTGCTACACCGGCATCGCCCAAGACGAACTACAAAGTCAAGGCTCCGCAGCCTGGGCAGCCCATGTACGGCTGCGGTACGTCGAAACCATCCCCGCGCGATCCCTCTCGCTAACAAACGCAGAACACCTACAGAGGCTTTTCAACCAGGACCAGGCGACGACGAACACGTCGATTCAGCATTACAAGGCGATCCTACGGAGCATATATGACACCACCCCTCTCCTCTCGCAGACAGCCAAGGGCATTGACGGCCAGATCGTCACCTCGCTCACTCCTACATACCTTTGTCTTCAATGCCCCTCGACCCTAACCGAAGACGACCGGACGAAGCATGGGAGCAAGAAATCACACAGATTTTGTACGTTAGCGTTGGAGGCCCTCGGTGGTTGGTTAAGGGGGCGCCGGGTATCCGCGGCTTACTGACCTGACTTGGGGCAGACGTCGACTCTCGGAGCGGTGCTTTGTACTGCCAAATGTGCGATGACATTGTCTGGGATCCGACGTTCGAAGAGCTCAGGTTAAAGAAGATCGGGACAGGCACATTCACCAGTAAGCTGGGCAGCGAGCGTATGAGTTGACGGCAACACCAGACTAACCTCTAATCCAGCTCGGAAACGGAAACACGAGGAGTTGTTCGAGGCTTCAGATCCCGTGAGAGACAACCCCACTTACATCTCTTCCAATACCACGGCGGCCTCGTGCAAAGCTAATGGCTTGCGCGGTATCTACAACGCCGGCGCCACTTGCTACCAAAATGTCGTCCTCCAGAGCTTCCTCCACAACCCGATCCTGCGCAATTTCTACCTCAGCGACGGGCACTCGAGCAGCAACTGCGACACGCCGCATTGCCTGAGCTGCGCTATGGATGACATGTTCCAGGACTTTTACGCGCTCGAGAACACCAACGGGTACACGGCCGCCAACATCCTGTCCGGGTTCTGGATCAGCGAGAAGAAGGCGTTTGAGAACTTGGTCACGACCAAGGAGCAGGACGCGCACGAGTTCTTCCAGTTCCTGGCCGAGGAGCTGCACGAGCGCAACGGCGACGGCAAGAAGCCCGAGACGGGCAGCGAGCACAGCTGCAACTGCATCATCCACCAGACCTTCTACGGCAAGCTGCAGAGCAACACGACGTGCCAGAACTGTGGCGGCGTGACGAACCAGGTGCAAAGCTTCCTGGACCTCAGCCTGCCGCTCGAGAACCTGTCGCAGAGGAAGAGCAAGAAGGGCACGGCGAGGCCCGGCGGCATGCTGACTCTGCAAGAGTGCCTCGACGAGGAGTACGTCAAGTCGGACAAGTGCGAGTACCGCTGCCACAACTGCGGCTCGATGCAGCAGGCACGGCGGCAGACGTCTATCAAGCGGTTGCCAAACGTGCTGTCCATCCAGCTCAAGGTGAGTTCCCCTATCCTTTCTCCTCACCGCGCTCCTATATCTCTCCGTAGGAAATATTTGCAGTTTCGCTAACGAGGAGGGATGAGTAGAGGTTCGAGTACAAGCAGGGCCGCAACGAGCGCGCAGCAAAGATCGACACGCCCGTGCAGTTTCCGCTGCAGCTCAACATGCTCCCCTACACGAACCGCGCCCGCGGCCAGGACGTCAGGGAAAACTACGAGCTGGCCCGCTCGTGCACCTACGACCTACTCAGCGTAGTCGTGCACGTGGGTGAGATCGACACCGGGCATTACGTGTCGTATTGCAGGGTCGGTGATCAGGTAGGCCTGTCCCCTCCTTGCCTTGGCTAAGTTTGTAAGGCCTTTTACTGACCTGAGATCGGGAATAGTGGTTTGCATTCAACGATCACAAAGTGGAGCTGGCGCAGAAATCGGATGTGCTCAACTCACGGGCATATCTATTATTTTACGTAGTAAGGTCGCTGTCCTGAGGGATGGGCGGACGAGTCGGGCGACACGGCGTTTTCTGGCGCGGTGACTTGCATGATCAGCTTGCTACTCATTATAAAATGCTGGTCTGAATTCGAAATACCATAGGCGGTCGTCGTGATGGAATGGGATCATCATGGTTTGATCAAGGGTGCTGTCTTGAGGACGGGTTTGGCGTGGAAAGGCACGTGAATTATTGGCTTAAACAAACGAGCTAGGGCTTGATTGCGGTTATGCTATGCATCAATCGAGCTCGGAAACCTGATCCGTTCTGATAAGCATCCCAATAGTTAAGCGGATCCCGACGCGATCAGAAGCCTCACGAAATATTGCTGATGAAAAGGATGCTTATATACACACCCCCAGTTCCTCTAGTCTCTCCTTACCTGAGGCCTATTTGATACACGAGAGCCTCTGACCTGCTCAAAGAAACGCGGACCGGAGGTAATTTGCCATGCAATAGCGCAACAACGAGACCATCATCCAACCCAACCCCCTCTCCGAGCCGAACAAGCCGGCTTTCTGGCCGACAGAGCGCGCGCCTCAGTCCCTTCTCAGGCGAATTCCGGACTTACCAGCTTACTCGGATACCCAGAAGCGATAAATCAAACGGCCCCAGGACGAGCACGTAGACAGCAGACAAGATGCCGACCGGGAACCCGACGCACATGCTCAGACTCAACCTCCAGCGGCTTGTGTCCTACATCGACCGGCTGCCCTTCTTCACGCGGCTCGCCATAGTGCTGATGGTTGTGTGCGAGGCGGTCAGGGTTTTGCCGTGGTGGGATATCCAGGCGTGGGGCAGGCTGGAGCCGGATCAGCTCGGGTTGCAGACGAGTAGGTCATTTATTTACTGGGTTCAACCTCCCTTTCTCCCCCCAAGTGGTCTTAAAACGATGTTGCACGCACGCGAACATCGACGACGGCGATGAAGAGATCACTGACTGACTGACATGGCTGGTGGTGGACAGTGCATCGGACCAACACCTACGCGCTCCTCCATACGGATGTGTTCCATCTGGTCATGAACATGTTTGCTGTGATACCGATGTTGGAACGGTTTGAGGCGGAGCATGGCACGCTCACCTCGCTGGCGCTGTTTTTTGGTCGTGAGTGTGTACCTTACCTCCTCTCCACCCGAAGAACAGGAGAAAGGGGAGCTGACATGGGCTGGCTGTCTTCCAGCGCTGTCGACCTTGCCGGCTTTGATGTATGTCGGAATAGAGAAGTTTCTGCTGCGGTCCAACACGTCGGTCGTGGGAGCTAGGTGAGCAAACCGGCCCAGATCTTGGCTGGAGAAAGAGGCGGACTGCTAACAAGCTGTGCAAAGTATCTGGGTCTTCCTTCTGCTTGCGATCGAGGCCGTGCGCCAGCACCGGACGACCCCCTACTTGGTCATTAACGGACAGCCTACGATACCCACCTGGTCGACGCCGTTCGCGGCACTGCTGGCTGTCGCGGTGCTGATGCCCGGTTCTAGCATCCTGGGGCACCTTTGCGGTGTGGCGGTCGGCTATCTCTGTATGTATTCATCTTTCATGTTCACCCCATGAGGGCGACACTAACACAAACGCGAACAGGCGGCACGGGGTACGTCAACATTAAGTATCTTGCGCCGCCCGAGAGGGTCTTGCGATGGATCGAAGGCAGGGCCAAGCTGAGGGACTGGCTGCCGTACTATGTGAGCGTGGATCAGAAAGTCTATGGCCGGTTCGGAGTGCTTCCCCTGGCCAATCCGGGAGCAGCGCCGGTTGTTGTTCCTGGCTTGGTTGGTAGCAACCAGAGGCTGGGCCCGACTCCTGAGTAGCGGTCTTGGGTGGGTTTCAGAACGAAATGATTACGAGTAATGCTTGTAAAATATGTATTTAGACGTTGCGCCGGTTGTCTTCAAGATGCATTGGCTCCTGTAATGGATGGGTTATTTCTCAACTGCAGCCCCCAAAGTGGACTCTGACTTCCATGTCAGCTCCGAGCTGCCCTCCCATGAGCCAGTATTGGATAAATTGCCACATCCGGTTAGCGCTCCTGCGCGCCTGCATTCCATTCTTGGCGCTCCACGACTCCCACTTGACGTTCCGTCGCGACCCCTGATTCAAGAATCAGGTCATCCCAACTGCCAACGCAACAGGTGCCCATTCCTGAAGTCCAAACGGTACTGCAGTTAAGATGCCGCGATTGCTTGGTAGGTTCTATCCCAGGCGCGCTGGATAAAAGACAGCTAACAGCATGCAGCCAGCGCGCTGCAGCTGCGGCGGGACCCGCGCATCCTTAAGCTCCCGCCGTACTTGTCGCTGCTCTGCATCCTCGTCGGCGTCGCCTGGCTCTTCCTGCTCCCGCTCGACCAGTACTCGCGGAGAACGTACATCTCAGAGAACGCCCTTCTTCCCGGCCAGGTGCACACATACTTTGGCGGCAGCGACCAGAACGTGTTCCGGGCGTACAAGCACGAGGTCAATGAGCTCATCGGCAAGAGCAACGCCGAGATCAACGACAAGCTCGAACCAATCCTCAAGGGCCTCGGCCTCAAGACGGCCAGACAGAACTTCACTTATCACGCCGCCGGACACACTTACTCGGGCGAGAATCTCTACGCCACCCTGCAGGCCCCCCGCGGCGACGCCACCGAGGCCATCGTGCTGGTGGCCGCCTGGGAGAACGTCAAGCACGAGATCAACCGCAACGGTTTCCCGCTCGCCCTGACCCTGCTGCGCTACTTCAAGCGCTGGTCGCTGTGGTCCAAGGACATCATCCTGCTGCTGACCCCGGACAGCATTGCCGGCCCGCAGGCCTGGGTCGATGCCTACCATGACGCCCACGATCCCGCCCGGATCTCTAGCCTGCCCATCAAGTCGGGCCTGCTGCAGGGCGCCATTGCCCTCGATTACGCTCAGGAGGGCCGCTTCGACAGTGTGCACATTGTCTATGACGGCGTCAACGGCCAGCTGCCCAACCTCGACCTAATCAATTCGGTCAACCATATCGCGAGCGGCCAGATGGGCATCGGCGTGGCGCTGCAGGAGATGTGGCAGCACGACAACGGATACCGAGACCGGCTGCGCACCATGCTTCGCGGCATGCTGAAGCAGGGCTTCGGTCTGGCCAGCGGCGCGCACAGCAGCTTCATCCCGTACCACGTCGACGCCGTGACGCTGCGGCCGTTTGGCGACGGCTGGCAGGACGAGATGGCCATGGGCCGCGTCGTCGAGGGCACCTTCCGCAGCCTCAACAACCTGCTGGAGCACCTGCACCAGAGCTTCTTCTTCTACCTGCTTATGCAGCGTGACCGCTTCGTCAGCATCGGCACCTACCTGCCCAGCGCCATGCTTGTGGCCGCAAACTTCACCATCATGGCCATCGCGCTCTGGGTGAAGAGCGGCCAGCCGGCAGAGGGCACGACGACATCTGCTACCAAGAACGAGACACCTGCCACCACAGCCGAACGTGACCTTTTCTTACCCCTCGGCGTCGTGGCCCTAATCCACTCCCTCTCCATCGTCCCGCTCTACGTGTTCAACCACGCCCCAAAGAGCGTAAGTTTTCCCTCCCAACCTCGACCCTTTATTTACTTCCTCCTTCCCTCAAAAGCACGCCCACTAACGCACCCAACCTTCTCCATCATCTCTCTAGGCCCTCCACCTGTTATTCCTCGCCTTCGCCCCCATCAGCACCGTCCTCCTCCCCACGTACCTGGTCCGCCTCCTCACCGCCCGCGGCACCACCCCTCAACAGTACCACCTCATCAAATCCTTCTCTCTCCTACTGCTCGGCATGTCCCTCTCGACACTCGCCACCCTCAACTTCTCCCTCGCGCTCATTGTCGGCCTGCTCGCCTCGCCTCTGTCCTTCATTCACCACCATTCTTCCCCTTATTCGCCGCCGCCGCAGCAGTCGTCAAAGTGGTGGTCAGGGATTGCCAAGACCGTGTTACTCATCCTCATCAGCCCGACGACCGTCCTATTATTGGCCGGCGAGGTGTATGGGGGGGGTTTGGATGCGCACGTGCTGCGCGAGGCGGCCGTCGGGTGGCACGTGTGCGGGACATACTCGCCCGTGGTGGTGTGGTGCGTCTGGTGGCCGGCTTGGGTGGCGGGGATGGTGGCTCTGGGTGGGGGAGCGGGACTGCGGGCTTGGGATGGGGAGGGGGCTGACGAGAAGGTGAAGAGTTCTTGACTTGCTTACTGAAGGCTCGCTGGCTGGTTTCTTTGACTGGATGGGACAGGTGGGATAGGAAGGATGTAAGGCGTGGGGCCAGGTGTGAATAGTACGGAGGAGGGGATATGATACCCATAGCATTTAGCATTTCATTGTGGCAATGCCGGATTCGACTGGCTTGCAGCCCAGCCTTGTCATTCACAGACTCGAGAAAAGTCTTTCCCATGCCATATCGTACAAGGCAGCATCTATGTGAGTCTGTACTTGAGATTCAGTTTGCCATCCCACACCTCCCTTACACCGCCCACACGTCCTGCCCCACGTTCTCGATCCAGTTGCCCAGCTGGTTGACGCTCAAGTCCCACTCCTTTAGCCGCGCGCGCATGTTGTCGATCTGCTTCATGTCCAGCACTTTGGGCTGCACCCAGTTGATGTGCGCCACCTCGTCGACCTGGTCGATGGTGCCGCGCAACAATCCCAGGCTAAGGGCCTTCATGATCAGGTGCTCAATCTCCTCGGGCCGCACCTTGGTCTCGGCCGCGATGGTGGCGAACGTCATGGCGCGGTCGTGCGGCGGCCGCCGGAACACCGCCTCGGTCAGCGCCGCCAGGTAGATCTTCTCGCGCAGCTGGCGGCCGTGCTGGGCGAGCAGCGGGTTCGACTTGATGCGGTCCGCCAGCGTCTCGTACGCTGCCAGGTCGCCGCGGTTGAAGGCGAAGAGGAGCTCGCGCAGCCACGCGTCCTCTCCGCGCTCCGAGAGTGCGTCGAGGATCGGGTGCAGCAGCAGCTCGCCAAAGTTGTAGATGCTGGTGCTGACCAGCGCCGCGAGCGCGAGGTCGTGCGCGCGGTTGCGCCGCTCGGCGGGAGACAGCGACTTGATGTCGATGCATGCCAGGTAGAGCAGCGCGTTGCGGTAGTACGAACCGAAGTCGGCCTTGGCCTGATAGTAGTCGGCGTTGGCTCCGTAGAAGGCCGCGTGCACGATGGTCTCGACCGAGTCGAAGCTGTCGAGCACCCGCTCCGCCCGGTCCAGGTCTTTCCTTGCGCCGTCGAGGTCGCCCAGGTCGAGCTTGACGCGCGCCACGGCGATGGTCGCGAATACGAGGGCGTCTTGCGAGTCTTCGTTGTCCACCTTCTTGACGACCGCCTCCATGAAGGAGAGGCGTTCTTGGTTGTCTGGTCCGGTTAGATACTGTGGGGGCAGCACTCAATAGATAGGCCGCATACCTCTACATTGTGTCGCTGCCTTCAGGGCAAGGTCGACGAGCTTGAGCTGGTTGATCTTGTCGGCAAACTTGAGGACGAACACCTTGTAGAACTGTAGGCGCTGCGGGCCGCTGGCTGGGTGGTTGAAGAATTCGATGAGCTGGTTTGTGAGCTGATGCCACAACTTGCGTTCCCATAGTGTCTCAAACTCGAGCACAAGCGGTTGCAGCTCCTCTGGAGCGCTGTCCCGCTGCTCGGCCAGGAAGTCGGAAATGGTATCGACGTTCATGTTCGAGAGCTGAGCGGGAATGTTGGGCGAGGCAGACGGCTGAAGATGGACTTTTCTTAAGATCCAAGTCCCTTTTGTCTGAGTTAGAACTGGTTTGCGGTCGTCGGGGTGTCTGGTGGGACTTGTGGAAGTCAGAGTTGAGAGTCGGGTGTTTGGAGTTGTCGATGCAAGGCGGAGAGCTGTTGCAGCTCCCACTTGACGCGGACAAGGCAACCTGGCCACGGTACGTACCTCCTTGCGGAACCGTGCACTCAGCTTGGCCTTGCATCAGTCGCAATCTGATTGGCCAATTTGTCCGCAATGATCTCTAGAGTGGGTAGTGGGCCCTTGAGCCGGCGGGCAGCATCTCGATTGCCAGGTCGAATTGAACGATTGAAGCTCGCAGCCTCCGTCAACGTCAACTGACTGCGACGCCGCCCAACACTTGGGACACCACAACCACCACCCGCCACGATGGCCTCCCTGCCGACCGCCGTGCGGTCGACGGCCCCGAAGATCGCGAAAAGCGCACTGCAGCGCCGGGCCATTTCCGATGTGCACATCACGCGCACCGGCAAGCCTCTCATCCGCACCCAGGGCGGCCGGTCCGTAGCCCGCTCTCCATGTGCCGAAACATGCTGACAAAAGTCCCCTTCAGCTCTTCTCTCGGTGAGCACACAGCTACCGTCTTCGGCGCCACCGGCCAGCTGGGCCGCTATATCGTCAACCGGCTAGGTTCTACTGTCCACCCCGAGGCAATTTCTACGTCAACTGACGGGGGTGATTCGAAGCGAGACAAGGATGCACCGTCATTGTGCCGTACCGCGAGGAGATGGCCAAGCGCCATCTCAAGGTGACGGGCGATCTAGGTCGAGTTGTGTTTCTTGTAAGGGCGCCTGCAAGGCGAGAGGGAGAAGGAATTGGTTGCTGAGGGGAGCTAGGAATACGACCTGCGCAACACCCAGTCGATCGAAGAGAGCGTCAGGCATTCCGACGTCGTTTATAACCTGGTCGGCCGCAACTATCCCACCAAGTGAGCTGGAACGTGTGCGGGTTGGAGGAGAGAGCGGAGCTGACCGGGTTCAGGAACTTCTCGCTCGCTGATGTGCACATCGAGGGCAGCGAGCGGATTGCCGAGGCTGTTGCCAAGTACGATGTTGACCGCTTCATCCACGTCTCGTCGTACAACGCCAACCCCAATTCGCCATGCGAGTTTTTCGCGACCAAGGTAGCTACTAGCGTCCGATTCCGTGATGGGTAAACCCTCTGACTGCTGGCAGGGTCATGCCGAGCGGGTGGTGCGAGAGATCTTCCCCGAAACCACCATTGTCAGGCCGGCCCCAATGTTTGGTTTCGAGGACGATTTGCTCCTGAAACTTGCCAGCGTCGTCAACCTCTTCACGGCGAACAACATGCAGGAGAGGTACTGGCCGGTGCACGTATGTCGCCCGAAGCCCAAGTAATCCGAACCAGTAGACTCTAACGGACACTGCAGGTCATCGACGTCGGCGAGGCCCTAGAGAAGATGCTGTTCGACGACAACACGGCATCCCAGACGTACGAGCTGTACGGCCCCAAGAACTACTCGACGGCGGAGATCGCCGAGCTGGTCGACCGCGAGATCTACAAGCGGCGCAGGCACATCAACGTGCCCAAGGCCATCCTCAAGCCGGTCGCCGGCCTGCTCAACCGCCTCCTCTGGTGGGACATCATGTCGGCCGACGAGGTTGAGCGCGAGTTCCACGACCAGGTCATTGACGAGACGGCCAAGACGTTCAAGGACCTGGGCATGGAGCCCAGCGACATTAGCAAGTGGACCTATCATTACCTGGTATGTCAACCTCTATCATTTACCATTTCCACCCCTGGATCGGACTGACCTTCAAACAGAAGGGCTTCCGTTCTTCCACATTCTACGACCTGCCGCCTGCGACGGAGAGGGAGATGCGGGAAGAAAAGAAATACATTCACGTGCTTGACGACCAGTAAAATGGCGTTGGGTGTTGGGCGGTTGAGGGGAGGGTGAGCTAGCAAGACTGGGGCACTGTAGAGTGTATGTACCGGTGTAATTAAACATCGTTTTCCATTCAATCGACGGTAGAGAACGAGGGTTTGGAAGTAAACCTGTGAGGCCGTGCTGACCGTCTGTTCCAATCGAAGTATTCAATTTGTTGGCATACGGTGATGGCTTGAACTTGACTGGCAGCCCAACTCTGGAAATCCACAAAAATTTCAGGCCCCTCCTCATACTCCTCATTCAGACATTGATTTCATGTCCGAGTCGATTAACACTCCAGAAACCTCACTCAATCGCGATGGCCAACCATGAAAGCGACGATGAAGAGCTGTATGTCCAATATGTTCATTGCAGGAAAAAAGAAGTTTACTAACATAAATTTTCAGGACGCTATCGGTCTCGACGCTCGATGCCCTCAAGCAGTTCTACGCCGAGCGCGATGCCCGCGCCGAGCAGTTTGCCAAGCTCCAAGCCCAGGCCGAGGAGCAGCATGCTGTTGGCCAGGCGAAGCCCTTTTCCATGGAAGCGTTTAGCGAGGACTGGAATGAGAGTCAATTCTGGGTATGTTTCCCCGTACGCGTTCGGTTGCGTTTGGGTGGGAATCAGAAAAGACGAAAATGGATCAGGGGTGACTGGACTGGACTGGGGAGGCCGTTTTGGCTCTGTATTTCGGTTTCCATGTCTGACTTTGTGGTTGGGATGGGAGGGAGGTTGCTTGCTTTTCTTGGTGCATGCTGCTGACGACAAGGGAATGCATGCAGTACTCGGACGAGACGGCTTCGTTACTGGCGAGGCAACTGCTCGATGGAGCCACCGCCGATACGACTATTGCCGTTGTGTCGGCGCCGAGCGTGTTCGTGGCTCTGAAGAATATCTTGAACGCCGGCGGGTCAGAGAAGCTCAGACCCAAGCTGCTGCTCCTCGAGCATGACAACCGCTTCGCCGTCTTTCCTGAATTCGTATACTACGACTTTGCTCAGCCCCTGAAGCTCCCGGGTTTGTCCAGCCTTATCATACATTCACCCCTTTTCAGACAAGTCATATCTCATGACGGCATCGACGGCTGATCAGTCCGATGAAGCCCACCTAAAAGGCACCTGCGACCGCATCATTTGCGACCCGCCATTCCTCAGTGAGGACTGCCAAACCAAAGGTAGATGTCATTTACATAGTCTTCTCCCACCAAGCTAAACTCATCAGCTAACCAACTACCTCCTCCCCCTAACCAGCCGCCCTCACAGTAAGGTGGCTCTCCAAACCGCCATCCTCCTCCTCTTCAGACAGCCAGCAACAACCACAACGAACGCGCCTGATCGTCTGCACGGGCGAGCGGATGCAGGACATCGTGAAACGCGTGTACCGGTTCTTTGGACTACGCATTACCGACTACGACCCGGTGCACGCCCGGGGCCTGAGCAACGAGTTCTACTGCTATGCCAACTTCGAGTCGGCGGACTGGGGGTGGCGGTACGAACAGGGTCAGGGTCAGGTGTCTGGGTAGATGGATACATGGGCCAGATAGGTGGACGAAAGGGCATTATCAAGGAACAGGATTGTCGGGACAATCCAGCAGACAGATCATCGCTATTTACCATCACCGGTGTTGTGAGCGTGAAAACATCGTTTTGGCTTGTTTACAAGAGCATGAATTAATGATGAAATAGGGGAGTGTTGGAATAGTAGTCTACCCTTTCTTATTTTCATCTCCGTTGTCTTTCCCCTTCTGCTGTGCTCTCCTTCTTCTTTTCCCTCTCGTCCCCTGAATTTTTCATCTTCTTTAACCAACGTTATAATAGAGCTTGACATTTTTAAGCGCTCTAAGAATAAAGAAAGAAAGAAAGAGAAACTTCCAACGCGGCTGTCGACGGCACGCTGGCAGACCGCGGCCTCCTCTACAAACCAGCTGCGAATCGCGAAGCGCTGTGGAGCCGGACATCGCCAGGTCGTGATCCGCCGACCGAATGTCTCGGAATGATCCCCCAGCATCCTCGCTGAGCCAAGGCTGGCCAGCAACAGCACTGCTCTATATAACAAGTGGTTAGTGGTGTTGACCCATGAATTAGGCCTGAGAATATCGCCAGTAGTGCGACCGATATGTTGAAAAGGATTGCGTGTAAGTGCCTAAACCAACTACAAAGTGGCGCCTAGCTCTTCAACCAGTGCCCGCTATCTATGATGAGTACGCTGAGTACAAGCTCGCTGCCGGAAGAGTCGGGGAGAGCAGTGTTGCCTACAGGGCAAAGGCCCCGCGAGCTGAAGGCCACCGGTGGACCTGACCTGAGCAAGAGGAGCACAGCCAGCCAAAACAACTGGGGCGGCAGCGTCTAAGAGCGCTACGATGTATGTTTCTTTGCGTCGAGGAAGCTGTAACCTGATTTGATGATTAGTGGGATATGTCATCCGCCATCCCGAGAGACGCCGCTTATTCAACGAGCGGTCCACGGAGGTGCTGGTGCCAACGTTGTCCCAGGACATGAAGGATAACAGGCTGTCTCTGGCTGGGCCAACCCTTTCATGCGCCCTTCGTATTGAGACCATCCCTTTTTCAGTGAACCTACCTGTTACAATACAGAGAAAAAACCCTTCACTACTGATGGGTCCACAGACCATCAACGACACCAAGGCAGCTCAAGAACATCGAACGAACCGTGTTATGCCTACCGCTACACATCCAAACCATGGAACCCATTTTTCTTCCCTTCCCAAACTCCGTGATGCCATGACGGCACCATTCCGACAATGCCAATGATAAAACACTCCTCCCTGAGAGAACCGCGAACAGAAGGCACAAGCGACAGTGCCAGCAGCGATGTGCTCCCGAACCAATTCCACCTTCAGCCCTCCGGCCAGCCCGGGAAGCAAGCATGCACAAGGAGATGTACTAAAATTACGAGCAAGCCGACAAACACCATGGCAAACCGCCAAAACCAGAACAACGACTGCCCACCCTCGAGTCGAAGTTGTCGTCGCAGCCAGTCCTTTCACCCGGCCGAGCCCCGGCTTATTCTCAATCCGCTGCTTCCCTTGCTTTCCTCGCTGCAGCTCTTTTTGCTGCTCTTTCCGCTGCTGCCTTCGCCCCCGGTTTCCAGACAGCTCTCAGGCCCCCACGATCCTGCCACTTCTAATAGCCATAAAACCCCGGGTTCGCCGGGTTCGACGGCCCCGTCGGGATATTCTGTCCCTGAAAGCCGTCCTCGTACATCTGGGCGAAACCGGGCTGTGCGTCACGGCCACCAACATCATCCAGACTTTTGTAATACCCGCCCCCACGGCCGCCACGGGCCCCCTTAGGCGCGCCGCTGCGCTGGCCTCTAGGCCCGCGGTTATTCCCGCCGCCGCCGTTACCGCGAAAGAGGCCTCGCCCCGAGCCTCCGCCGCCGCGACCTCCGCCGCCGCCGGCAAAGTTGTTGGCTTGGTGGTGGAAGTGCCGGTGCTGCTGCTGCGCGGGGCCCGACGGCCGCGCGCGAAAGTCGTCCGACGCGGCCGTGTGCTTGCGCTTATTGAGGGCGCGGTCGCGGGCGTGGTGCTGGTAGGGCGCCGAGTCCTCGGCCTCGATACGCAGCAGGATCTTCTCGCCGACCGTCGTCTCGAAGCGAAAAGCTTTCTCCGGGGGCACGGGCTGCCAGTGTTGAATCTTACCTGCGTCCACGTGGCGGGCGCCCTTGCGCAGGGCCAGCACGACAAGCGGAGTCGGGTCGCCTGTATGGAAGCTTGCTGTCGCGGGTACGGGTTTGACGCACGCCGCCCAGATGGTGTTCTCGAAGCAGGCCGTTCCGGTCACTTCCCATGTCATTTTGCCGCCGATGCCGCCGACTTTTTCTAGGATGGCTGGCGGACAAGGTCGTGGACAAATCATGATGTTGTTCGCGTGGAACTTGAGCTCCCCTTCGGGAAGATTCTGCGGGGTCTGTGCCAGAGTGAGCAAGCGTTGTGTGTCAGCGTTGTTGATCATGTATCCTGTGTAGAAGACGGTCTTCTTGATGGCGAGGCGCTCGCCCCTGACGCCGCGCCGCCTCTTAGACAGAGCAGCGTTGTGCTCAGCAATGATTTGCTGCACTTCGGCCACTTCGACGATGGGGTCGAGGTAGGTGGCCACGTCGGCCACTTGGATGACCTCGCCCTTGATAGGTCCACGCGTAATAGGGCTTGGTATCCCGTTTATCTGCCTGATGTTGTAGTCATCGAGGAAGTCGCGAAAACCTTTGACGTGCTTTATCCTGTCCTCGTAGATGCGGATCTCTTCGGCATGCCTGTATGTCTCCATCAGAGCCTCAAGGAACATCTGCTTGAAAACCATGGTATTGGCAAAGCGCTCATTGTTGGGGCCGACAGCTGGCTTCAACGAGATCAGATCGAACTCAAGGCCCTTGCTTGCAACCATGCGCTTGATCAGATCGCCGAAGCCAGACTCGGAGCGCCCCGTGAGGAGGACGCAGAGCGCATCTTTTTGCTTATTGCTCAGGTGGATGAGCTCGACAATCTTCTCGTTCCACCACCCGTCCCACGCGCGCGCCTCTTCCTTGGCGAGGCCCTCGCCTGTCGCGGTCAGAATGCGAGAATCGTGCCACCATCCGCCATTGACGAAGGCATCAGGGTTCGATAGCGTCCCTATTGTTGGGCCATTCCACAGCTTGGGATTTGGAAGCGGCGTCTTGAAGACTGAGGCGATGAGTATTAGCAGAAGCAACATATGACACAAATTCAAACAAAGGGAGTAAAGTCTCACGAGTGTTGTCAAAATCGTAGACATGGATGGCCTTGATGGTATCGACGGCGGGTAGTTGCTTGTTGAGAATCGACCATCGTCCCATGGCTGTCACCGTGCGCGCGCTGCTGCCATTGCCAGCGCCATTGCTGTACACTGCGTACGCTGTTGAACCCATGGCTTTCCGTGCTAGGTTGGAGATGGGCGAGAACCAAGATGCGAGAACCATGGAGACTTCATCTCGTAACTCGATGCGGCGACTGCGGGAGCAAGTACTGCGACACTAACAATTCCGCGTCGACCACGATGGCAAGGAGTGGCGGAATCAAGTGGGGCATCCAGTCGAACTTAGAAGTTGGCAGCGTATGCATGTATCCGAAATATTTGGATAGTCAATAAGGTACTCACATGAGGATGAAGATTGGTTCTGGGGGCATATAAGCCTTGCAAGACTCGAAAGTCACTTCCGAACACGGTTGAGATGTTTAAGTCAGTGTGTTTTTGTCTGACTCTGAGAAACGTTTTGTTTGTTTTCAGAAGAATGCAGCGAAAAATGTGGCCTTCCCTTTTCCCAGAGCCCGGCCGCCGTACCTGTCGCCTAAACGCCTCTACCTACTGTATACGATGAATCTCCTCCTGTCATGTCGACGATATTCGCGTCATAGAAAAGTACTGTCCGCTTCAAAAAAAACCAATCTCACGACATCTCAACTTCCTGAGACTTTGTCTTTTCAGGCCCATTGTCTATCCTGTACCCAATAGCCGCATTCGCCTCCTCATGCGTATAGGGGCCCTCGCGCAGCTGCTTGAGCCTGCATCACTTGTCAGCAAAGTCAAACAAGATGTACACACGGCACACCGACCTCCTCTTATGGGGTTTGCCCTTCCTGTGCACAACCAGGCTAGTCTCAGTCTCGAACCACTTGGCACACTCGACGCAGTAGTGCCGGCCCAGGCCGGGCAGGTCCTCGGCGGCCTTGGTCTCCTTGTACTGTTGCAGGTGCCTGGGAGACGTCAGGTCGGCCTTGATCTGGTCAATGTCCCTGGCGGGAGAGTTAGTCTGGGCTGCAAATTCGTCTGATAGGGTTCTTGCAGCTGGGCTCACCGGGTCCGCCGCCTAGTCTTGGTCTTGGTGCGCTTCGCAAAAATTCCCATCTTGCTGGTTCAGGGCTGTGTGTCTTGTAAGATGGTACTGCAGTTTTGGCTGGTGAGACTTCAATCCGCCGTCTTTGGGTTGGGTATGGCTTGGTTGCGGATGTGTTGAAGTTTGATGTGGGGTGAAAATCTCGCCCTTGAATTTTGGAGTCTCGTGGAGAGACACATGCAAAATCAAAATCACGGTACATCTATTTGTATCAAGCCTTACACATGAGGTACTCAAGTCCCGTCCATTCGCCAATCCTTCTCCATTGCTGGCGTCAGAATCCTCCCTCATCGTATGTGCCGCTGTCGAATCACCATCGTTCTGGACGACGAGATCCGTTTTGTTGCTCGTCAATTGGGCGTATTCAGTCCCTTTCGGCGCCAAATCGTACTAGCATCCAGCCCGGCCCCCACGGCCCATACCGCGCCTCCACCCGGCTCTTCGCACGGCTCCCGATCCGTTACCTCCGAGCACGCAAGTACCCTTGAAACATGGGCTTCGATTGATAACAGCATCTTCAATACGAGTATGTTGAACAGGGCCACTGGTGGGCATGTTAACTGGAAAAAGATCGAGAAAAAGGCTCGGTCTACAATGAAGACTTCACGTAGAGGTCTTGAATGTTATGGCATTATCCGTATCGCCCTCGGATCTCCATCTTCGACCGAGCGACAAGACCCACTAGCCGGGTGCTAGCTGGGCCCATGCCGAACAAATGCCCCATTTTCTACGTCTCCAAGCCAGCAAAACCTTTCGGTCCCTTCCGTCCGATGCTTGAAGTTGAAGTCGAGAGAAGTCCCCATAATTGTAACAGAGCCGTCTCGGCTGCGATCGTAAACCGACTTCAACACCAGCTCGTAAACATATCAGTATAGAAGCCAAAGCGTATTGTGGAGGCGCTGTGCAAGACCGCTATCACCGCCGGCTGTCGTTGGTTTCCCGAATTTTTCTGTATCGAGATTGCCGCCGAGTTGCGTCACTCTGCAGCCCTGCAGGTTGCAAGTGGTCCGTTCACCAACCTCTGCGTGAACCCCTGTGGCAGGATTGGGCTGCGTCGTGAGTTTGGCATTGACATTCATCTACATAACGTATCGCGATACTCATCAATCTCGCGTTGTTGTACCTTATCCAAGCAAAGGTACTTTGTACGGAGTACCGAAGTCAAGCACACTTTTGGGGCTGCCCCGCATGGGGAAAATGGCCTGTGGGATGCAACGCGGGAGAACCGGCCGATTCGAAGCACATGTCATCAGCATAACAAACAGCCACCAGGGCACTCGAGCCCCAGCAGGACCCTGATGCGCCTTTGTCAGAAAAGACGGAGCTTGTCCTGCAATACACG
The DNA here is from genome assembly GCF_033297405.1 of Parathielavia appendiculata. Classification (NCBI taxonomy): domain Eukaryota; kingdom Fungi; phylum Ascomycota; class Sordariomycetes; order Sordariales; family Chaetomiaceae; genus Parathielavia; species Parathielavia appendiculata. The sequence goes on from NW_026944224.1 coordinate 294,241, forward strand.
TGCATTGGAGTCGCCTTTCGTTCGCAGCTGCCAGTGAATCGGTGAAAATCCAAGAGGAAGCCCACCGCTGCCTCGGCTATTCGTGCCTCGCGGAGCCTTGTTGGCTGAATATCTACTCCGGCTGGACCTATCCATTACCGCGCTCATGGAGACATGCAAGCCCAGCTCACTATGTAGAGCAAGCAATGACAGGGCCCAGCCCACGAGACCTCAAATTGTGCTCTATGCCACAAACCCTGCTTCATTGTTGATTGCCAGCGGAGATACAGAATTTGTGGCGGCCGAGTCGTGAGAACAAAATCGAAAGGCTGGGCTCAGCATGGAAGCGTTGTGCAGCTGCGGCTTTGGTCGGGAAATCCAACGTCCAAAAAAGCGCCATTGAAACAAGGCTAACCGAATTTGAGTTGGCAGATCTCTTCCAATGCAGACCCGCAACAATGCGGGCAGACACAAATGGCGAGTCTCTGATTGGGCAGTGCCGCCGTCTCCATTCGCGCGAGGATCTTTCTGCCACCGTCATAGCCGAGAAGGTCGCAACGACGGTTTCCCGGCCTCGTTGCCACCGATGTAAAATCCCGCCTGCGGTTCCTGCCATCCAAAAACCCTCCACCGTTTTTTTCTTTTCTCAGCAGAACCACCCGGCTACGTACTGCTTCTGTTCCCTCCGCCGTCGTCGTCCCGAGGGTAATTGGGCTTTGCAAACTCTCCACTCCAATTGAAGTTCTGTCTGCGCTCTTTCGAGCTGCACGTCACCACCATGATGTCCTCTCGTCAGCTCCTGGGCGTCGCCCGGAGCCGCGCTCTCGGCAGCGCAAGCCTGGGCCTGCGGCGCATGGCGACCGTGTCCGACTCTCCTTTGGACAGGAAGGTGAGTACTTGATCGCCGACGAGCGCTGCTATCGAGGCCCAGCGCCGCCCTGCGCAATGGCTGACTGATCGCGTGCCCTGTATTTAGGTCCGGCAAAACAACTGGGAGGAGAACAACTTCATCAACTACAAGAAGATGTCAGAGAACCTCGCCATTGTGAGATCAAGGCTCAACCGCCCCCTCACCTTTGCCGAGAAGATCCTCTATTCCCACCTGGACGACCCGCACGGCCAAGACATCGAGCGCGGTGTTTCCTACCTCAAGCTGCGGCCTGACCGCGTGGCCTGCCAGGATGCCACCGCCCAGATGGCTATCCTGCAGTTCATGTCTGCCGGCATGCCCTCGGTCGCTAACCCGACTACCGTTCACTGCGACCACCTTATCGAGGCCCAGGTTGGAGGCGCCAAGGATCTGGATCGCGCTGTGAACATCAACAAGGAGGTCTACGACTTCCTGTCGAGCGCCTGCGCCAAGTACAACATCGGTTTCTGGAAGCCCGGGTCCGGTATCATTCACCAGATCATCCTTGAGAACTACGCTTTCCCTGGCGGTCTACTCATCGGCACTGGTGTGTATTCCGTGCTTCCCACATCTTGTACCTCTGCTGACCAACGTTCAAAGACTCCCACACTCCCAACGCCGGCGGTCTCGGTATGGCGGCTATCGGTGTGGGCGGTGCTGATGCCGTCGACGTTATGGCCAACCTCCCTTGGGAGCTCAAGGCCCCCAAGGTTATTGGTGTCAAGCTGACCGGCCAGATGTCCGGCTGGACTGCTCCCAAGGACATTATCCTCAAGGTCGCCGGCATTCTGACGGTCAAGGGCGGCACGGGCGGTATGTCACTAATCTTAACCCCTCTTATACTTTCTCTTTTGCACAACATGACTGATAATATCCCAGCGATTGTTGAATACCATGGTCCGGGAGTTGAAACCATTAGCGCCACAGGCATGGCGACCGTTTGCAACATGTGAGTGCCATTTGCCCAGATCTACAAGCTATGGAAGCACTTTCGTTGACCCTAACCCTAGGGGTGCTGAGATTGGTGCGACAACTTCTCTGTTCCCGTTCAACGACCGCATGTACGACTACCTGGCCGCGACCAAGCGCAAGGACATCGGCGATTTCGCCCGCTCCTATGCCAAGGAGCTCCGCGAAGACGAGGGTGCTGAGTACGACCAGCTGATCGAGATCAACCTATCCGAGCTCGAGCCTCACATCAACGGCCCCTTCACCCCCGATCTCGCAACTCCCATCTCCAAATTCTCCGAGGCGGTTAAGGCCAACGGCTGGCCCGAGGAGCTCAAGGTCGGCCTCATCGGATCCTGCACAAACAGCTCGTACGAGGACATGTCCCGTGCTGCAAGCATCGCCCGCGACGCGCTCGACCATGGTCTCAAGGCTAAGTCGCAGTTTTTCGTCTCTCCGGGTTCTGAGCAGGTCCGCGCCACCACCTTCAGGGATGGCCAGCTGAAGACTATCGAGGAGTTTGGTGGTGTTGTCCTCGCCAACGCCTGCGGTCCTTGCATTGGCCAGTGGGACCGCCGTGATGTGAAGAAGGGCGAGCCCAACTCGATTATCTCCTCGTTTAACCGGAACTTCACAGGGCGGAATGATGGAAACCCCGCCACTCATTCGTTCGTCACCTCTCCGGATCTCGTCGTTGCCATGACCATTGCTGGCACCTTGCACTTCAACCCCCTCAAGGACACGCTCAAGGACAAGGACGGCAACGAGTTTAAGCTTGCTCCTCCCTCTGGCAACAGCATGCCCCCTGCCGGCTACGATCCCGGCCAGGACACCTACCAGGCTCCCCCCAAGGATCGTAATACCGTCAGCGTCCAGGTTTCCCCCAGCTCGGACCGTCTCCAGATCCTTTCTCCCTTCGCCCCTTGGGACGGCAAGGATGCCCTTGACTGCCCTATCCTGATCAAGGCGCAGGGCAAGACCACGACTGACCACATCTCGATGGCTGGCCCGTGGCTCAAGTACCGTGGCCATCTGGACAACATTTCCAACAACATGCTGATTGGTGCCATCAACGCTGCCAACGGCGAGGCCAACAAGGTCAAGAACCAGACCACCGAAGCGTGGGACGCTGTCCCGGCTGTTGCCCGCGACTACAAGGCCAAGGGCATCAAGTGGGTTGTCATTGGTGACTGGAATTACGGTGAGGGCTCGTCCCGCGAGCACGCCGCTCTGGAGCCCCGCCACCTCGGCGGTCTCGCCATCATCACCCGGTCGTTCGCCCGTATCCACGAGACCAACCTGAAGAAGCAGGGTATGCTTCCCCTGACCTTTTCGGACCCGGCCGACTACGACAAGATCCAGCCCGACGACAAGGTCGACATACTCTGCACCGAGCTCGCCGTCGGCAAGCCCATCACGATGCGGGTGCACCCCAAGAACGGCGAGTCGTTCGACATCAAGCTGTCCCACACCTTCAACGAGGGCCAGATTGCGTGGTTCCGCAACGGCAGCGCGCTCAACACCATGGCCAAGAACACCAAGAACTGAGTTGGATATACCGCAATGTGGATTGTGAGGCATGGCGCGATGGGGAGAATGGTGGAAATGGACGGAGCAGCTTGCAGAGGTGTGGTGGGTCGGCAGCTTCGGGGACCACGGGGATTGGCGTAAATTCGCAGCACTGTTTCTTGTTTTGTATGTATATCACGGCTCTTGCATCTGAATGGTACTGTTTGTGAGGACCTGCTGCTTTTGGCGTGCTAATCGCTTGGTAGTCCATGCCTTCCAAGACCCTGAAGCTCAGTGGACGTCATCGCATGGGAAGGTTGAGGAGGCCTATCCACCGGGAACTGTCCAGTTATCCATTGGATTCGCAGCGGCTTGGTTTCCGACGCAGCATGGTAGCACTGGGTTGTTGAAGGGGTCGATGACTGGCAGGACAGGGTGGACCAGGAAAACTTGAGTGAGCGAGCGATGTACTACTGGCTTTTCGAGGCTTGAAAGCAGAGCTTTTCATGTCAATGCCTGATCAACATGAACTGGCCCTCAACTCTTTCAACTTCAAAGGGACGTCTGCCGTGATCATCGAGGCCTCCCGACATAAGATGGCTGCGAGTACCACCAAATAAGTCATTTCATACCCTTTTTTTTTTCGTTTAGTCTCTATTTCTTTATCCTTTTTAGTTCTTTTTCCTTTTCCTATTCTCATTTATATTCTTTCTCTTTTCTTCTTCTTCATTCTTCCCTCTCTTCTCCTTCTTTTCTTCTTCTTTTCTATTCTCATATTGCTCTCTTTTCTCTTTCTCTTTTGTCTTTACTTTTCCTAATTTATTAACTATCTATCTCTTCACTCTTTCTTTTCCTTGATATCTTCTCTCTCCTTTATTCGTTTGGTTCCTTTTCTTCTTTTCTTTTTGTTGTGTTGTTGGTCTGAGGGTCAAGTTCTGCTCACGGTTAGCGAAGTTTGAAGATGTGCCCCTGGGCAAGTAAGTGGCCATGCACGGTTCAGTCTGAGAAGCTGGAAGTGCAAAGGTCGATCAAGCTCCGTGATTACGCCTTTTCACAGGTCGCTGATGAAGTCCATCATCTGCTGCCAGTGGGACACGTACTTGGCGTTGTCACCCTTGGGTGGTGGCTTCACTGGGTTGAGACAAGGGGTGCCTTCACTCGTCACGGAAAGCCTTTCGACGTACATTTAAGACAGGGAGGCATCACCTTTGTCTTCCTGAATAGTGCTTTCGACAACCCTCCACCCAGCATAGATACACCATCGAAGTCGACCTCCGGTGCATCCTCTAGAGATCCGGAACGATGCTCTTCGTTATTTAGACACACTGGTAGCGTTGGTCTAGCCAAGACAGTCGCCGAAGGGCGCCTGAAGGTGCTAGAGGACGCGATCACCAGGTATGTTCCTCCTTTATATCTTCCTCTTCCTCTTCCTCTTCCTCTTCCTCTTCCTCTTCCTCTTCCTCTTCCTCTTCCTCTTCCTCTTCCTCTTCCTCTTCCCCTTCCTCTTCCTCTTCCCCTTCCTCTTCCTCTTCCCCTTCCTCTAACCAAGCAACCAGCGTTGGACGTCCCCCAACGCCAGCGGAGGGAGCTGGCCAATCTTCTTTCACAGGTTCCTCGGCCACTCTTGAATCGATCCCAAGCTGTGTGAACAAGGATTCCCAACTCAATGGTTCCTCTCCTTGAGAGGCCAGCAGGCGGCAACGCTTGAAGAGCTCAAGACCGTAGCGACCACCGAGCCAACCAATGAGACAAAGGATGTCCACCTGGCTGTGCTCGAGCTTTGCGCATACCTCGGCCACGCGGAGCTACGTCAGAACAGCTCCACGACAAGATCAACAATCTGCGACACGGGCGGCCCGGCCAGCAGTAAGGTCATGCTTTGCGTGTGCGGTGTTGTCTTTCGCCTTTCAGGTCAGCGCTCTCCCTATCTTGCTGCCTTGCACTATACGAGCACAGCTCACCGCCATCAAGACCAGACCAGACCGTCCACCCGGCCGACCCCCCTACCGGCCACGGTCCGCAAAGTTGCTATGCAAGGGGCAACCTTGCGCTCTGCGTGAGGTAGTTCTGGTAGGTAGGGCGGCAGGAGAAGGAGTGCGTCGGAATTGTGTACACATATTGATGTGTACTTGTCGGTCAGGTGGTTGATCTCGCGAAATAACAGGTTTGGCAGCGGCAGCTGCAAGCCTTGGTACATTAGTCTCTGACTTTGGGCAGATAACAATGAGTACAAGACAAGCCTACGTACTACAGTGGGGGCCGGGAGAGTTGTTCGGGCTGCACAAGCCCGACTCTACGTGACCCGGCGTGCGCGTCCAGGCGCTGCGGGTCAAGAGAACTTGGCGGCGGTATCGTCCTTCGGCCGTGGTATTGGTGTCTGGACTTGTCCATCTTCTTTTTGGAGATTGTCGGCCGCGTACCTAGGCTCCCGAACAGGAACACGCTGCGCCAACCTCGGCATGTCCCATTATCCGCCAGCTTTGAACGCCATTCCCTAGTCCAAGTTTCGCCAACACTCACCCGCCGTGGCACCGAGGCGACGACCGAGTTTCACTTAGGACGCTGGCAGTCTCCTGTGCGTTGGCATCATGGGGCAGCATTGTTTGAACATCAGTAACTTTCAAGCCAATCTCCAAACCTGCAACATCCATTGCTTCAACACCATGAAGTAAGCGTGCAATGGGTACCAAAGGACTGGTCAATGTCAAACCAAACCGATCCCTGCCCGCCCCTTACCCATCCATCCATTCATCATTCATATCGACAAGCGAGCGAGCACAGAGCTAAACAGGTATGCAGCGAAATATGGAGACCCAGGTCCCAAATAGACAAACAGATTTGATGAAATCATTTCGTTCATGCCCAGTCCTATCCATCTCGCCCCGTCCCATCTAAACCATGCCGCCCCATTGCCATCACAAGATGGACTGAGCCGACTGAAACCGACCCTTTTCCAACCTAATCATACGTACTCCCGATGTTCCCAAGACAATAATGACATTGAGAGAAGGCACCAAACGGTGAACAGCAACAGTGTCAACACGATCAGTTGCGCAAAATAGATCAACCAAAAAAGGCAATCTGTTAACGTATGTACACTTTCACATCACAAACAGAAGATTGGTATCTGCTCGCCCATGAAAGCCGCCCATGACACGAACAAGTCAGCCGCACGAACATACTTATGAAGACCCAACAACATCAAGAGCACGTAATAATGCCTTCTGACAACTTACCGAGAGGGTGGCTACACGAGAGCTGTGGCTTCTGGGTGTAGCGGGTCTGCAGCTCGTCGCGGATGCTGTTGAGCAGCTGGACGTAGCTCTGCTGCGGGTTCTTCTTGAGGGCCGTGATGAAGGCCCAGGACATGGCGCCCGTTGCCTGGGAAGCGATGGTCGCGTCGGCTCTGGAAGGTGGGGCCAAGTCAGCAACCCCCGAAATAAGAGAAGTAGATATCATATATTGTATCGGAAAGAATGAGAAAAGAGGGCACGAACGAGGTTTGATCATCCTTGCTCCCAGAGAACATAATGACATCCGCCGGCGACGTCTTGACGGCCATGGACCTGGCGTAGGCATCCTCGCTACTGCTAGCCTTCTTGAAGAAGCCCACGATATTGTTGGCCACGCCGCCCAAATCGCCGCGGGTGTACGCCGACACGGCGCCGAGCAGACCCTGGCCGGCCTCCTTGGCGAGATTCGGCTCCTTGAGGATACCCTGGGTGGAGTAGATGTAGGGCAGGTCGAGGGCCGTGCCCGAGTGGCACGAGTCGAAGATGGCGGTGAGGCGCACGCCTGCCTGCAGCGGGCGTACCATGATGCGGTGCATCTCGTCGTCGGTGATGTGCCCATTTTGCCGGAAGTCGACGGGGTAGATGACCTCGTCGTAGCCGTCTTCTTCGTCGCCATCGAGGTCCTTTGTTTGCCCGCCGTGACCTGGGACGAATTCAGAATCTCGATTCCCTTGTGAGGTACACTAGAAGGGGGCTTACCTGAGTAGTGGAAGAAGAGCGAGTCGTTTGCATGAGCGTCCTTGACGAGCCAGTGCATGGCCCTCAATATATTTTGCTTCGTCGGCTGGCTCATGGGGTTCTGCTGGTCATCCGTGAGGATGACCATATCCTCGCGCTTGTAGCCAAAATTCTCGACGAGGTATGCCGACATGTTCCGGACGTCGTTAATACACCCCCTGAGCTGGCCGCGCTGGTTGAAGTAGTTGATGCCGATCAGCAAGGCTTTCCGGCGCCCCGTGCATTGCGAGTACTGGAAGGCAAGGCCGTATGATCCGTGTCCGTAATGCTGGGTTGCCTGGGGCGGGGGCGGCGGGGCGCTATGATTTCCGTGGACGTACGAGTTCGAATTCACCGTGGGCATGGCTGCGGTCGTTAGTGTGTGGAATCCTCCTGCTGCATGGCAAGTTCAATGCTCACTAGGTCTCACATAGTTATTAGGGGCAGCCGGCGGGGGACGATATCCCTGGTTGGGCGGTGGCTGGCAGAGAGGGTTTAGTCTGCGGCATCTGGTATCCGGGACTTGGTGAGACGAACCTGGGGGTAGCCATAGGCCGGGCCCGGTGGTGGTTGTTGGTAGCCATATCCAGGGCCTTGGGGTGGAGGGGGCTGCGGGTAGCCGTAGTTTTGTGGCCTTCATTATAGCAACAACAACGTCAGCCTCCCAATCCAGAGCAGTGGATGGCCGGTGGTGCGTACGGGTAGTATCCGTATTGTTGCTGCTGCTGTGGAGGGGGTGCGTATCCACCAGCGTTATAGCTCGCACCAGGGTATCCGGACATATCCAGACGGACAGTCGGCAGCAAAATGGAGCTCGAGCGAGGGAGGCGGGTCTGTCAGGTGGGCGAGCGGCCAAAGTTGGCCTCGCGGGATGGACTGGCGGCGGCGCCGAGCGGCGGAAGCAGGAGGTGCGCGGCGCAACTATAATGATAACTCGAATGGCGTTGATTTTATCGGGCTTCTGGCGGTCGAGTTTTGTGCCGGAGCGGAGTCGAGGCGGTGGAGAAATGCGGGGAGGGACGGTTCCAGGTTGGGATTCGAATCGAGCGGGAGCAGATCGAGGATTGGATGCCAATCTATTGGACGGCACTGATGAGCATGGCGACAAGCACGGATGCAGAAGAGAGGAAAAGACAGTGGAAATGGCGTGCAGATGAGGCAGGACTGATGAGACAACGAAATACACGGCAGAAAAGCCGACACGCGAGCCCAACAGAGCGGTCAAGGATCATGGATCGACCAGGGCTTGAGCTTGGGTTGCGTTCACCACGTCGACGAGAGCTTGGTTGCTCGGGTTTGTGGAGACTGGAGAGGCTGGGGCATCGACTTTTGATGCCGTACCTCTACCGTGACCTGCAGGGACAACGACGAATACGTTGCCGCGGACTCTTTGACAGCCCGCTGCCCACACGATTGGGACGCTCGCGCTGAATGTTCAGGCGCGTATGAAAAGTTGGTTCGGGTGGGGGATCCTAAGATGTTCCAGCAACATGGAAACTGCGAGTCTTTGAACCTGGAAAGAAGTGCGGGCGGAAGGCGCTTGAATGCGGAGTGGGGTATCCGTAACCAGCGTCAGGCACTATTGGACATCGGAATCGGTGGGGTGAGGTGGCGCCAAGGCCATGTGGCTGCGGGTCCTGACTGAAACAGAAACCGAGATCGTCCACGTCTCCCTCGCCCGCATTTCGCCGCAAGCGACCTGAGTGGGATGCTCAAAATTCCAGAGCGAACTTGATTCTTGACTGGCCGCGTATAAGCGGGCTGTCCCAGCCGAATTTCTCGGCTGTCGAGGAGTTTCAGCTGCCACTCTACCCACTCAAGCTCCGCGGGTTTCGACTCGCCACTTCCGTGGCACACCTGGAGGCTCAGCTGAGTCTTGGCTTGAACTTGGCCTCGACATCGGCCGCCGTTCGGCCGACCACCGACCACCGACTATCGAAACCAACGATCACAGCCTGGAAAGGCGGCCCTGAAACGTCTGAAGGCCGATTTCTCCCTGCTTGGACCCGGTTCGAACTCAGGAAGCCGAGGACATGAGGGGGGCAATTCACACAAGCCGAAGCTCGGCATAGCCGTCAATGTCTGCCAAACTACTCCGTACCACACGCATCCCAACCTCGAACAGTTGATGTGCAAGGGTGCAGGCCTCCATTGGAATGTCCCTGAAAGTGTGCGCTTGAACTCAGCGACAGCTGGACGGAATTTCGCCTCCTCAGGTACAGCGTCATTTGAGAATCGCTCTGGCGGAGTACGAATCGACGCCATGAGTAGCGACACGTCGGGCGGTATAAGCCCCCAAGACGGTTAGCGCCAGATGACATCGACGATACTCAATTGGACGGCGGGCAGGGAGCTCGAGAGTGGAGCTGCTGAATCGTATCCTGAGCCACTCACGTCTTCGAGAAGCAGCAGGGGTTGAACGGAGCTTAAACATGGAGCTTGGGCCAATATCAAGAGCCAAATCATGCTCAATGAAAACGCCGCTGCAAGATTCTATGTAGGTTCAAAGCGACCCCGCAGCCCAGTTTTTATGTATTAACGGCGAGATGGCTCGAGATGGTGAGTACGACTATCAGTCGCTGGTGGAGCAAGCTGAGCGCGAAGCGTGTAGCGGCCGAGGCAGCTAAAAGGTTCGCACGCCAGGCTGCTCTGCACTGCTGCGGTCCCAGATCCAAGCAAAGAAGGCCTCGACTTACAACCCAGTCATCCTCACATCCCGCCGGTCCCCCTTCTCCTCGACCCTCTGGCCGTCCTGAGCCTGCTCCCGCATCATCCAAGCCATCATGCTCCAAACAAGCTGCATAGCCTTGACCCTCTCCTCAACCAGAAAAAAGTCAAACCACGGGCTCCGCCAGACCTCGAGCCTGCCCCAGCTCCTACTCCTCCTGTCATCCTCCTCTTCCCCAGACAAAACAGCAAGCAGCCGATCTGGCACGCGGACTCGCACGATGCTGACGTGGTGCAGCAGCGCGCTGACAACAAAAATGTCGTCGTAGTCGGCGCCGCGGGCGCGCCCGATGGCCTCGTACCGCGTCTTCTTGTCCCACGTCGCCGCCGGCGGGCGGATCATGCGGTAGTTGTCGTACATGGGGTGATTGCCCGATTTCTTGAGCCGCTTGGCCCCCTTGGATGACCCGCTACTGCCGCTGCTGTTGCTGCTGCTCGTTGAGATGCTGTTATTACCCCTAAGAAATATATTCCTACTGCCCAAGGGTCGTTGCGGGAGGGACGATGAGTCGGGCCTTGACGATGAAGAGGATGCCGAAGAAGGAGAGGAAAAAGAGGAGGAGGAGGAGGGGGAGGGGGAGGAGGAAGGGGAAGGGTTCTTTGGCGGCGGCGGGGCGTCCTTGTCGCCGATGGTGTCGCCCGCGCCCGAGAGCATCTCCACCTCGCGCCCGATGGGTCCGCCAGGGCCGCCGCCCCAGCGGGGCTTGGTGCACCACCAGGCGTTTTCACCGATGCGCTTCTCGACGCGGCCCTCGCGGGCGCGGTGCTGGGCCGTGATGAGCGCCGCCACAATCTCGCGGGCGAGGTCGAGGGTCGACTCCAAATCCGTGCCAGACGATGGCGATGCAGACTTGGCTGGCGGGAAACTCGTCGTGTGCCGCGCGCTCACGGCCGCCACCGGCCCTTCAACGATGCCCGCCCTGGCGGCTTCCCGTGTGTTTGGAGTGCGAAAAATGAAGGTGCATCCCGATGTGAAGTAGGAGCTGCGCGTCGAGCCGGCGGGCGTCTTGGATGTGATGTGGAGCCGTGGCTCGGTGCGAGGGGCCGACACGTTGCAAGTGAAGTCGTAGGCTACCAGCTTCAGAAAGGCCGTGATCATACTCTGGCGGTAATCGACGGGCATCTGGTGGCCGGCGCCGGTGCGGTAGTAGGTGGCCGTATCGGTGTCGTTCTGGGGAGTCTTGTCACACTCGGCGGAACTTGCTCCGTTCTCGGCGTTTCCCTCCTCGTCCTGACCAGGCTTGGGCTCAGCCGCCGGCGGCTGTGAGGTGTCTTCCCAGAAAGCAGAGAACAGCTCCAAGTGCCGGTAGAACTCATAGGCATTCCCCAAGCGTGCTTGCGGCTGACCCTTTGGAGGAGGCAGCCTACGAATAGTTCGGTAGGCCGCTTCATTAGGGATAGAGAGCTCTCGTCTTCGTTCCAGGTATGTCTGGCACCCGGGCGACAGGTTGCCCGTATTCAGCCGTCTCCTCGTGCTCTCATTGGTAGCATGCACCTCCTCGGTCGACAGGGCGTGCCAAGCGTCGAAGTCTGGAATGAAGGCCGGGTCTGGAATCAGCTGGGCCGGAGCCGCATCCGGGACCACGTGGACTCCGAGAGCTTCCAAGTGCGACGTGGAGACCTCGGTCGGCCGCACAATGCTCTGCAGCACCGAGGTGAGCGGCTTTGCGGGCTTGTCGGAGCCCGGCTTCCCGTCAGAGACTTGTGTGTAACACCGGGGAAAATTGATAGGGGTCGGCGGCGGGATTTCCTTTGGCGGCTCCCTCGAGGCCCCCGACACAGGGACTACACCGTCGAATTAGAACGCAGCCGCTGACTTATAAGGGGGAACAATTACGGCCCCAGCCGGCACCGAAGACGATCACGCGGAACAGCGGCCGAGGGGGGTTTATCAGACAACAGCTAATTGCCGCATGAAAGGCAAGACAGACAATGGCCAGCTAATGGCCGATTCGCGGTAGCGCAATGGGTAGAATGACAGTAGGGCAGCAAAGCAGGTGTGCGATCGTGCCAGTAGCAATGAGGTGAGTGAGGTTGACGTGAATGATCTCATGTTGCACAAGATCCACGAAATTCGATACCGCGGAGTACGGATAAAGTGGGCAGAGATCCATGAAACGAGAAAATGTTCCACTTACGCATAAACGTGAGATTCCCAAACATTTTGCCTCTTGGGTTTGAAATGCGCCCGTGAGGTGAGCGGGACCACCGATCAGTGGGTATAGTTCCTGGTCGGCGAGCTCGGAGGCGGAAAGGATGAATGGGAATGAGTCGGATCACGGTTGGTACTGTAGTCTTTCTCGCTTGTGGTGCTGTGTTGCCTGAGGCTAGGTTTAAGGAGCGAGATAGTCAGTACCGGCAATCCTAAGGGACAGGATTTACACAAGTAGGTACGGCAATATTTCAAGATGTCGCACTTGACCACGGGGGCAGGACTCGTCTGGTATTATGACTAGCCGCTCACAGCCGAGCGCCGCGGGAACGGCGGTTTAGAGAAGGATAGATCAACGGCCTCGGTCTGCGGTCGAGCCAGAGGGGTCATGAGAGTGCCAGTGGGTGCGAGCGGGGCAACCAACAATGTTCGCTGGCATTGCATGAGGGTGGATAGCGTCGCTTGTTGCGAACTGCTGTGGGCCGTGCAACCCTGGAACCCAGGCCGGGGCCGGGGCGTTCAGGGAGCCGCGACCTACCACAGTAACCCATTGATGAACTAAGGTATCCGTACCTGTTAATGTTGTCGTGTTTGAGCATTGAGGTCTTGGTCTGTTGGTTTCCTTCCATCTTCTCCCATCTGGGAGCTGAGGACAGTGGGCTATGACATGAGCTTCTATTACACGTACACGCCCGAATACTACAACATTCCGTTTGTTTCAACGCTGGTCAATGGGATCCAAACACGGCAGCTGTCCCAGAAGATGTCCGTTTTTTGGAATCCCTTGGCACGGAGCAGGCAACCCCAAGCGTTACATCGTTTGCATTCGCTGTGGTTCCCCACGAATAATCCAGAACTTCGAAAGGGATGACAGGAACGAATTGTACTTGACAGTGTTCATCTCATGAACCAATGCTTGGCCAATTGACCGCATCATCCAGTGAGGATCCGGGCATGCCTGGTTGCTTTCTAGGAAGTGTTGCTAAGTTTCCTGACTTTGACGGCGAAGGTCGATGTCTCGTGGGGATGGAAACCCCACCAGCTCGGGGTCTCCGGTTCCCGCACCCGTTTGCATCAGACGCGTCGCAGGACAGGGATCAACCATACCAGGGCGAGAGGTGCGAACCCTGGACAAGAGCCTCAACGGGAATCTCTGTGGAGATTGGGTCGGATGACATGCCTTCCTGGGAGGTGGTAGCCAATGGCAGCGCCTCAGCGACCCTCTCTCCGGCCCATCAAACGACTTACAGAGTAGGCACCCGGCCTACTGCCCGTGCTGCTCGTCAGAAGTCACCCATTTTGGGCAAGCTGCCGCCGAACGTGTCGATCAAGTCGCATCCGGTGGTTCGACGATGGATCATATGCGCCATCTGTGCCCAGGGTACTCTCGCCGCTAAGCCGCCCTTCCACGTCATGGCCTCTGCCATCGCTCTCTCGTCTCCGAACCTCAGATCTCTCTCACTGTCTTCTCCTTCCCCATAGTGGTGGCCGGCTCATCAGCCATGACGATGAGTTTCTGTTTCCGAGTTTAGCCGGGTTGGTGTTGCTCATCTTTCTTTTCGATAGGAGCCTCTACTCTTTCTTCCTTTCTGGAGATCTTGATGAGTTTGCCATGACTTAGACGGCCCCAGTGGCCATCATTTTATTCACTTCTCTAGAACGGCTTTTTACTTGTACTTGATATTTACCTTTGCAGCGACTGGCCTCGCGGATAGGGTTACTGAGGATAGAGTGGGAGTGAGAGATGGCCTCAAGTGGGCTCCCACCGGGAGCGTTCCTGACCACCATCGAAGGGCGGCGCTGTACGGCAGTTCCCAGAGTGGCAGCGGCCTTGTCGAGCTCGAGCAGTGCCACCAGTAGTGTCAGCAGGGTGACTACAACAGCCAGCCTGGCCAGAACAACGCCTGCAATCCAGACCACGGCGCTGGCAGCGGCTCCGGCCGCAGAGATTGACACATTCATCGAGCAAAGCCCAACAAGTACGACCAGCTCCTCCTTCATCACCACTACAAGCACCTCCCCTAGTCCGGTACGGATCATTCAGGCACAGGATAGTGAGCCGGATCCTCCGGCAAGCCCACCGCCGCCTCTTCCTGCCGGACTTCCCCTCACGTCCGGCGTTACTCCCCAGTCTTTCACTGCCGTTGCAGACGCAGCCTCTCCGCGAGTGTCTGTACCACAAAGCAGTCAAGCTGATGGCAGCGTAACAGCTCCCATTACAGGCACCTTAGCCGGCGAATCAGAGGGCCCCCCTGCCGAGACCTCGGCTCCTGACCTACCCCAGGAGCCAGCAGCCACGCCTCTTCTCACTACCGTTGGGGCGCCACAGACACCAGCCGACAGCCCCGTTCCCAAAGCCACGGGGACGACGTCAGCAGACCCAAGTGTGGCTGCAATTCCCACCTTGAACAACAATGCGGTCCAGTCGACAGTAGCTGTGGCCGGCGGTGTTATCGGCGGTGTCATCGCCATCAGCCTTCTAGCCTTCTTTATCTGGTGGTGGCGGCGTCGGCTGCAGAGGAAGAGAAGAAGCACCCTTCTGACGCCGCTCGATACGGTGCCGTCATTTGACCGCGGCGAGAAAGGGGGCTATGTGATCGCGCGTCGGAGTATTGGGCCGACCCCGGTGACGGAGAAGTTCAAAGCAGCACTGGGGCAGAACTTTAAAAGGCTTCGAGGCCACATCAGAAACCGGACCGCCCCTTCTGTGAACCTAGACCGGGGCACCTCGCAGTTTGTGGATGCGGCCAGGGCGCAGAGACGTGAGATCTCGAGCGACATCGGGGCCGAGCTGACAGTGAAGGATCGTTTGAGGAACTGGTTGGTAGGGTTG
Source organism: Parathielavia appendiculata (assembly GCF_033297405.1). Taxonomy (NCBI): domain Eukaryota; kingdom Fungi; phylum Ascomycota; class Sordariomycetes; order Sordariales; family Chaetomiaceae; genus Parathielavia; species Parathielavia appendiculata. The sequence continues at coordinate 309,309 of NW_026944224.1, forward strand.
GGCATGAAGTTCAGCCAGGGGAACAACAACGCCCAGGAGAGAAACCCGAGCGTTACTAATGAGAAGAAGGCCGCCTCCAGCTCCCAGCCCGACTTCCTGACGCTCGTCAACATGAGCGACCAGGAGCTCGACCGCGAAGCCCAGCGACAGCGAGCCAGCATCGCGCGCGCGAATGGAAGCGCCAGTGACAGCTTCCTGGGCAAGTTGAACCTCAATTTCGGCAATGACAACCCCTTTAGCGACGCCAACGCCATCGCCCACATCTCAGCCAAGCCCGCGCCCCTCGCAATCGGCAACAGGTTCAGCGACAGCAACACCATTCTCGAATCACCTCGCGCGGCAATGCCCAAGCCCGCCACCTACGTGGCCGACATCCGCCGCTCGCGCAGCAACAGCATCGCCACCTCAACGGTAGGGGCGCGCCGCCAGCCAAGCGCAGTCTACAACTACTCCGCCGGCGCCATCCGCGACAGCACCACCTCGCTCGGCTCGATGGCCACGGCAACAACCGCCGGCAACCAGCGCACCAAATTCCGCTCCGACCCATTCGATCTCGAACGGCCCGAGTTGTTGGGCGGTCCCATTCCCACCACAGCCACTACTACCATCCCTGTAGCAGCCATAGCCACGATCACAGCCCCCAACCGGAACCAGACAGCCACGATAGACGCCTACACCCACACTCTTAACCGCCCCCCCACGAGAGCACGCACAAGAGAGCAAAGAGAAAGAGCAGAGTCCTTCACGTCGCACTACTCAAAGTACTCCAAATACTCCTCGGGCATCAGCATGCTGAGCGCCGTGGAAAACATGGGCGAGTGGAGCGATCCCGGCCCCGACGTCGGGCCCGCCGCCGCCGCCGCTGCTGCTGCTGCTGTGAGGGGTGATCAAATCCAACTCCAACCCCGAAACCTAACCCCCCAAAGCCCAGGTCAGGGGCTCGGTCGTCAGGGTCAGGGTCAGGGGTGGGCAGCAACACAGGTGCCGGATGGGAATGGGGTTGGTGCTGTGCAGGGGGGGAGGGAGAGGCTTGCGCTTGCTCGCGAGCGTGAGGGTTCATCTCCTTGGAATGGTGATGTTTTGGAGAGGCGGAGGATGAGTGGTAGCAGTTTGGGGAGCGTTGGGAAGGCGATGTGAAAAAAGGGGGTTGCTTTCATTTGTTTTACGGGGTAAAACCAATGTGTGATGATGTAGTCGAACGTTGTTTGTTCCGCGCTGTGCTTTATCGAGACGGATGGATGGGCGTTTTGGGCGGCTCTTGTATGTGGTTTGTTTTCGTTGTCCGTTCGTTTTGCTGCCGTGGCTCACGAACCTTGAGGTCTGGACGGCCGGCAAAGGGGAATTGTGTTGGATTTGGCTTCGTACCTTTCCTCTGCCTCTGCATACACTCGAGGCTTTGACGGAAGTCGGCAGCCTTCTCGAGTATCTGCTCCAGAACGACCATGTGCGAGAGGTACGGTTGCCTTCGCCTTCTCTGCATACCAGTTATCTCTACGTAGCAGGACCCACTGATGGGCATGTCTCACTTAGTTGCAGCGGATGGTACCTACGGCATCGGCATATGGGACGACAAAGGGGCGGTCCATCCTGCCGGTGAAAGATGGATTGCTCCACTGTTCCGTGGTGGGCTGAAGGTATGGATGAACGAAGGAATGAGGGATGAGATGTGAATACGGGATGAAGAATACCCTGACGCTCGCTTGATCGCAGTTCTGCCTGCGCCATACACAGTAGGAATTGACTCGTTCCCCAATCATCTTGATTGGTGTCTTGCTAGGCTGCACACGACGTGATTTCTTCGCTTCATTGTGGTGATATTTACAAGTTCAGAGGTAAACCATCAATGGCAGGCCAACACACCACTGTCATCAGTGACATGACTGACCGCAAAATTGCGCATTTATGCATTTGCCACAAGCGGTCCCCAATGGCATAACCATCCGCTTCCACAGTATCGCCGACCACGTCAGCCAAAGGCCTCCCCCTCCAGCTGAACTCAGCTCTCATGGTGTCGAGTGTGGCTCCACACCACCCACTTCTCGAACCTCTCATTGGCTTGCTGACTACACCCTCCATGAAACGCGAACCCGACTCGAAAATTCGCGGCACGCGTTCAACCTGCGCGGGGTTCCTCGGCAACCAGCTTGATTGGCCTGCAGCCACTTAAGCTCTCTTCCAACCAACAACCCAAGGTAAACACACAATATCCCCGCGTTCCTGCAAGTGTTACCCGCCCTGTCACTGTCGCGGTCGCTGATGCTGTTGCTGCTGCTGAAATCATGCCGCTCTCTCATCCATCGTACACTCGATATTCGATTCCTGCAAAGCTCGTCCGTCTCTCCTTGTCGAACAAACCCGGCTCAAATCCAGTCCCAAACCAACTGAGCAAATTAGTCGTAAAAACAAAGGGAATTGTGTCGCAAAACAGTCACTGTTTCCATTGCTCGCTCGGATATATTGCGTGATATCATGTAACGTTGCTGACAACAAACGTGGTGGTGGTGATATGGTGGTGGTTGCGACAGTCTCGAGGTGGGATTAGTGAATTTGGTGGGGGGGGGGGGGGGGCGGTGTGACCGCCAGAACTCCAAGGCTTACGAACGCTGAAATGAAGGGATGATGAAACAAGGTGAAGGAATTCCGTAGTCGCCGACAGATATATCGCGACTGTACCGAACACGTAGGGAGTATGAGACCCGAGGAATCATAGGGATAGAGTAGACCGCATACCCCCGGCAAACATGAAATCTGCTCGAGTGTGAAAGTCGTCTCCTTCAGGAAGGCAGGTCGTCAAATGTGAGCCGCCTCCTGGCCACACTCCGCGGAGTCTTGGCCCCTGCCAGCGTGGCGGGCGTCTTCCACGGCTTCTGCGCCGGACTGGGCGTCATGTGGAGGAACTCTGCAAAGTCGAAGCCGAGGCCGGGCGTCGACGGGTACGGGTTACCGCCGCCCGGCGTGGTCATCATGGACGAAGGCAGCGCCAGCTTGTTACTCTTTGGAGGCGGCGTCGACGGAGGATCCATCCTGTTCCTGGGCGGGTTCGCCGGCGAGGGCGAGGCTGCCAGGTAGAGAAGCAGGTCCGCACCTTCCTCGCCGGTCTTGGACTCGTTCGCTGCTGCTTGCCTATCCCTCGGTTTCTTCATCAAAGCGCGGCTCCGCATTGGGGGTGTGCGAGGTGGTGATACTCGGATGTTCATGTGGCTGGCGTGGAACGAGTGCGTGGGCAGGTCGTCCTCGTCGTCTGAGTTGGCGGCGTAGTTTGTCGAGGCAATGACATCGCTGATCTGCCTCGACCCCGAGTAGAATGACAGATCAGGGCCAGTCGACGTCGTGAAATGCTGCTGCCGCCTCGGTTTTATCGGTGACGACTGGGTGAAGCTCGCAAAGGACCGGTGCGCAGTCGGGGACTGTCGGAACCGCTTGCTTGGACTCGAGAAAACGGGGTCATCGAACGAGGCCAAGTAGGTGCGCTTCCTGTGCCCGGTGCTACCGTTGCTGGACCCAATGGCATCCGAAAACAGCGGGGCTTTCAGCGGCGAGCTCATGAGGGCCCTCGACGGGTATGGGAGGTCGGAGGCACTCGAGGAGGAGTCGGACAGGATATCGCCGTCCTGCAACCGCCTGCGGCGCATCTCGAGCTCGAACTTGGGCTCGATCATGTCTAGCGTCTCGTTCACCAGGTTGTGTTTTGTCTTGAACTGGGCGAGGGCGAGACGGTTCTGTAACCTCCTGGCCATCTGAGGCAGGGTGAGTGCTCGTCAGCGAGACATCCCTTGGCAGGGATGCAGAAACAGTACCTTGCTGATTTCGGCCCTCTTGAGCACTCGATCCGCCACAGCCTCGGGCTGCTTCTTCAACGGCGACGACATCATCATGCTAGCAGAGTGGTTTGCAAATACATGCAGAACGTCGACTCCGTTCTGGTTATTGTCGGTAGAGGGAGCTCGAGGCAGGAGAGTTGAGGTCTTGGTGATTGGACCGAGGAAGGCACCGGGCGCCTAAGTATCTTCGAGGGGGTTTGTCGGCGGCCACAGACGGGTATCACGATGCAAAAACGTGCATCAGACTGGCTTCTGGCTGGCCACTTATTCAGCATATAAACGTCGGCGCAAGGCGGGGAGGAAAGAGAGTTGGAGGTTGTCGGGGACCGGAGAGCAGCAAATTCACATTCCTGTGGAAACCGGCAGATTAAGCTGAGCACTGGCCTCCCACCCTGGTTTGGTCTGTTAGCGCTGAACTTAGGTAGGAAATTTACCTTGGACGTTACAGGAGCTCTTATCTTTCTTATTCCTCTACTTAACGTTATATCTTGTGATCTTCCTCCATATCATTCCTTTCATGCTCCTCGATATCTTTCCCTTCAGCTTTTTCATCGCTTCTATCCCCGTCTAAATCCTTCTTTTCATCGTCCTCTGTATCTTCTTTCATTTTCCTCATATGTTTCTAATCATCTTCCTCTTTATCTACATGTTTCTTTTCATCATCTACATCTTCCTTTTATTTTCCGCCATTTTATTATCTCTATTCCTATCATCTCCATTGCACATGCCTTTGCCTCTGTTTTTTTTTGTCTTATTGCCTTCTCTTCTTCTTTGCCTTGCTTCGTACATTCCAGTTCTCATGTTAAGTTCTTGGCTGGCGCCGGGGCCTCGTACCGCGCTAACAAATACACCGGGGTCGGATTGTACTGGTTGCAGCTGCACGACACAGGGCGAATTTGCGGCAAGCAAGCCAGGGCCAGGGGCGTGCTGTAGCCAGCAACCGGGAAATCTGTTGGTTGCATTGTGTGTCTCTCATCAGCAGGCAGTTCTATTCGATGCCATGTCCACCGAGCAAATAACACTCAACGGGACGGACAGGAACTGGAGGCTCTGCCGTGGTCCTGTGTTGGAGTCCCACCCGAGCTCGATGACAAGTACTGAATTGGCCCTCGAAAGAGTCGAGAACGGAAAAGTTCACGCAAGGCCGTCGGCGAGCATTCCAGGAGCTTTCAAAGACCGTCAATACCTACATAAACCAAAAACCGGCACCATGGGGTTTGCCGTCTTGTCGCTTGCGAGGATTTCGCTTGGCGTCCTGGGCGACGACATCATCGCTGTCCCGATACAAGCTGGGTCTAAGGTTCCACAGTTCAAGGCAGCTTTTTACTGATGGGCTGTCCAGTCGCAATTGGAGCTTGAATTGGGTATAGAGTAAGGAATTGCTGGACACCAGAGACACCTCAGCAGTCTTTAAAAGGTACTTACCAGATGCTTGACATTCCCGAAGCATCATGTATCACCAGCAGTGCATTACCAGTTGCGGGGAGCAGGCAGTCATCGGGTGGTATCTCAAGTTATAAAAAGCCCCACGTGTGTTGGGCGCCCCGAAGCACGCTTTCGGAGGATGTCAGCATCACACGTTAGCGTGCCCTTCTGACACAAACTACGGGCTCACCTTGATTTCGCCGAATCGGGCCACTGGGGACTCCTCCACAAGTGCCCTCCCAGATCGCATCATCTTCCCCATGTTCGCTCGCTCCAGGACCGTCTAGGTAAGCCAACACCAACTGAGTCTCACAGGAGGCGGCGGTCTGTCTAACCAGAAAAGACCAAGATGAAAATTTCCTGGGGAGCGCCCGGTCCCAAAGTGGAATAAGCAATCAACCATTGAGAGGTTTGGCGACATGTATTCAGCGCCCGCTGTTACAGTTTGGGCGGAGAGTTGGGAAAATACGGTATCCAGCGAAAACCCAAGGTATCAGTCACCCATGCGGCTCTCTTGGATTCCCATTGCTCCTGCCTCTCCTTTGTCGATTTCATTTCTCCCGATCCTCCCAATTCGCTTTCTGCGTTTCAACACGTTCTCTCATATTCCGGAAATCTGGAACACTGGCAGGGTGTGCCGCACTCGTCCAAATTCCTTGTTTCCAGCTGGGCCTCACTTCCTGGTTCCACCCATTTCAAGTTTCCTGCTCACTAGCGCAACGGAAGCTCCGTCTCATCATCACAGACAAGGCAGAAACAAGACGCAGAGAAAAAAAGTCGCAGGTTCGATGCGATCGCCGAGTCGTGGGTCCTGCCGCCGCTCTGCTTGGTTTCCATCCAACTCATTCGCTGTGATCGACGGACCAGTTGTCCGGTTCCCTTATCTTCGGCTCCATCGCGATCGGTTCTCACCGAGACCAATCTCGAGGCACGCGGCGCATCGCCTTGGACAGAGAGGACTGGCAATTTATTCTGGCCTGCTCAGGCTATAGCTCAAACGGCCGGCCACCCAATTGACAGCAAGATGTACTTATAGCGACGTCCAATTTGAAAATATTCATCACCTACGTCATCCATCGCTCACAGGATACAACGTGCGCGCCTTGCTCAGCAGTGAGACGGCGGGCAGCCGTGACAGACCTCGATTCGGGACTCGGGCCGAGAAGCAAGGCCGGTACTTTAGGGAGCTTGACCTGCGTGTAACGGCCGCACTTTCATACATTGCGCTACCACACCTCGTTCCGCTTGATTCACGCTGCACAGCGTTGAGGGCGATAGTTCTTGTCGCCAGAGCCCCTGAGCGCTTTGGTTCGCATATATGCGACATCTCAGTCGCTCGTTCCCCCTTTGTGGTTGCCGGCTCTAGGTGAAATCCGGAGACGGCTCTCTCCTGACAACAATGCCCCGGTCATTCTTGAACTTCAAAGGCTTGCGCCGGCGGTCCAGAGCAAGCTTCAGGACCGAGCGGTCCACAAACGAATCGGTGAGCGAGTCCAGCAACAACGCGACTCCCACCAGCGGCTCCTTGACGCCCCCCTCGATCGGCGCGGAGTCAGACCTTGCACTGAATCTGCAACTCAAAGATCAACCACAGCAACCTCCTCCTGCTCCGGTTTCGAGGCCGCAGCCGCATCCGTATCCGAATGGCGGCAGTAGTCGAAACAGCGTATCTGGCATGGTCGGCTTGGGGTCCCCAATCCCAGGCGGAAGGGGGCCGAGCTTGCCTGTTTCTCAGTATTCGCCTCGAATATTCATGAAAGATGACTCATGGGTAAGTGATTCTCCCGGGTTTATGACGAGCGAGTGAGAAGAGGAAGAAGAGAAAAAGAATGAAAAAAGCTGTATGCTAACAACCAACAGGTGTATCAAAGGGTTCTTCTTGTTCATGGCACCATCGGTGACCCGCTTCAGCAGTCCGTTGATGGCACATTGACTGTGAGCCGGCTCGACGACAACTTCCCGCCTATCTCATGGCCGGTGCACGACTCTCACTTCAAGGCGCTGGTCTACTTGATGCCCGGCGCCAACCGTCTACGGTTCGACTTTTCCAGCCCCAAGCTCGCCAACAGCGGGTCCTCCAACCCAATCCACGCCTCTTACCTGACAGTTCACATGATCCCCCCCGTTGGCGCACCTCCGTTGCAATTGGCGATCCTTCTGGCCAAAGACTCGCCCGGCGCTTTTGACGCGATCCCTGCGCGGATCGACAGGGAAGGGAACGGCCTGGAGACTGCGATCCGCAAGTTCCGCATGGCTGCGTACCTGTGGCAGGCCTTTACGGCCGAGCAGATGTACCGCAACAAACTGGGACGGCGTGCTTTTAGGTTTGAAGAGGAGTGGACCACCGGCACGGCCAACCTCAGGGACAGGGAGACCGGCGCGCTCCGATCCGAAGTGCGTGTGCACATCATCCGAACCGAGAAGACGGTGGCCGAACTCCGGGATCTGAACAGGGCGCAGCAAAACCCGAATGCCACCGACGCAGGGGGTCTCTGCGGTATCACAGCAGATGCGGTGCGTGAGTACTTCAAACCGCTCCCGGGTCAGAAGCTGTACGTGTCTGTTCTGCTTCTCGACGCACACTGGGACACCAGTTTCCAGACCATTGTCGGACACGCTGCCCTGGGCGGAAATGTCGGCGACATCCACCTGGGCATATTCGGGTCGCACTGCCTGCAGAGCTACCCGACCTGTCTTGAGGAGGTAGTCCTGGCCTTCAGCGACTGCACGCCCACCGATACTCAGCACGTCGCCAACGACTGTAAAGACGCCGGAAGTTCCTGGGAGGCGGCCAACCTCGGCATTGGCGCCCACCTTCATGAAATCGGACATCTTCTTGGCCTACCCCATCGCGAGAACGGCGTCATGGCGCGCGACTACGTTACCTTCCACCGGACCTTCCTCACGCGCGAGGCGTATTCCACCCGGACCCGCTCCAAGGGAGGCCCAGTCACCCAGCAAGACGAATGCACCTGGCACCGCCTAGACTGCCTCCGCCTCCGCAGCCACCCGTGCCTCCGCCTCCCCAACGACCCGGTCCTGAACCCGGACAGCAGTATCCATGGCTGGCCCATGGAAGGAGGCAGCCTGATCGTGACGGCCGCCACGGGGGTGTCGTACGTCGAGATCTTTGCCGAGGACGACGAGGTCTGTCGTGCGTGGATCGAGTACGCGCCCGAAAACGGTGGGCCGATTCACCGCATGGTTTCGCTGAGCGAGCAGGAGCTGCGCGGTAGACTGCCCGAGGGGCCTAAGAGGAAGGGCAGATTGCGAATCTCGGTCAAGTCGTATGGCGGCGGCTCGCTGGATGTCGACGATCTCAGCAAGCTGTGCTCTAAGGAGGCGGCGTGTGTCAAGATACCGAGTGCGGTTCCGGGTTTGCCCAAGACGGCGTTCCGGGGCATGAAGCTTGGATTGTCGCGGATGGAGGGGTCCGAGGCGTGCGAGTTTGTGTTTACCAGCGCGCTGAGGCAGGATCGGGTGCTGTCGAGTGTGGTGGTCTATCATGGCTTGGCTGTGGATGGGATTGAGTTTGTGTATGACGATGATTCGAGGCAGTTGTTTGGCAAGAAGGGGGGGAAGGTGGGCGGGGATGCGTTTGATATAGGTATGCATCCTTACTCTGCTCGCACTTTTCTTCTGGTCATAGCTGATGCTGACTACTTTCTCGGGGGAACAGATGTTCGTCGCGGGGAGTATATTACGGGCTTCTTTGTCCGTTCCAGCTTCTGGATCGACGCCATCCAGGTATTGACTAGCCTTGGGAGGAAATCACCCTTGTTTGGGAACCCCACTGGCGGTGGTCCGTATGTGGCATTGATACCCCCCGGTCGTCGCTGCTTTTGGCTGACTTACTGATTGTAGTCACACGATAATACCGCCGAGAGGCTACAACATCGTCGGTGTCACGGGCAGCTGCGGTCCGTGGCTTGACGGGTTCTCGGTTATCATCTCAAAATGAGGAGGCCGTCTTCAAGCGGATTGGGACATCGGCGAGGAATCTGTCTCACGTTGCACTGGCCGTTGCGGGCGGGTACACATATCAAAAGCTGGCTGGATGAGACTCGCTCCAACGGGAACTTGATTCTTTTGGTGTGTGTGATGACTTGCTGAGTCACTTCACTCTCTCAGTTGTATGTCCGGGCGGGGCAGGCATCTTGGGCTTACGACAACTGAACGTATATAAATACCAGTTACCTAGCTTAATCCTACTTACTGGACATGCTATACCATAAATGTAATAAGCTCGACGCTGATGTTGACTATCGTGTTTGAGGGGGCAAATCTTGTACAATATTTATTCTGGACGGGAACTGACCCAGCGATATTGATGAACATGAGGACATGATCAAGTCACCCAAGACATATAATAGGTCGCAGTTATAGGGGCAGACCGAGGAATTATATGGCCACTCTCCGGTCCATCCTGGCCCATAGCGACAAGGCATCGAACACAACTTCGGGGATGACGGAGTACAATTACCATGTCGGAAAGGTACATATCCGCTTGTCCCCTTCAATCCCCCTCTTTGCTAACGAAAGGGGTATCATCCAATGTTTTGTTCGTATTGCCGATCGCGTGACCCAGTCCAGGCAGGAATATGGGATGTCGTGTATTGCAGGGCTGATTATAGATCGCTGCGGAACAACAACCTCTTACTCTTTACTTGGACCGTATTTGTTGAATCGAGGTCATCGAATCAGTTTGTCTTCTGACTGCCTCTCGCGAACAGAGACAAGGCAGTTGCGAGGTTTTCGATCCCATGTCCCATGGTCCCTTGTCTGCCAAGCACAACAAAAGCCCCTGAGCAAGGAGACAGACAAAACCGCCAAAGTAAACAAACCGTTATATTCACCATCAACGGAGTACCAGACGACCATGCTTCGCGATATGCAATTTGCCTACGCTTCTGCTAGCCTGCCTAACAGAGGTATGCTCAAGATACTTGTATCATTGCAGCCAAGACAAAACCCCAAACCAACCCGGAGAATAATGACAATGAAAACATGAAGCCGCCCAAGCAAGGGCCGGACCGGCCCGTGTCCAACACAATCGGTACATTCTGATTGCCCAACAGCAGCGAAGACCAAGATGAAGTGAACGAGCATTCCTCCACTCCATTCACAAGACCAGGAATCCAAACAACCCAGCCCATCCAACCCCGCAGCTTTCTGCCAAACAAGACATTCAGCTTGATGCTTCAACCAACGGAACACCACCACCATGACCGAATGACTGGACATATCCTAACGACCCACAAGCAGACCCAACCAAAGCATTGAATCAAAGAATAAAAGGAGACCAAACCTCAAACCCCAACCTCACTCATCTCTAACAACCCCCTCCCTCTTTGTAACCCCAGTTCCCCGTCCCCATTGTTCCCACCCCCATTCCCATTACCACTGGTAACCCGCCTAGCAACCTCAGCCCGCCATTGATCCCGCATAACTCGGATCCGCTCCTCCCTCTGCATCCCATCAAAACACCGCGCCAGCTTCTGCCGCACCCTGTCCTTTTCCGCCCAGTGGCGGGCGCCGATCTGCATGCGGACGATACACCGCACCGCATGGAGCGCGAGGCGCAGTTTCCCTTTGGACGACGATTGTTTTTGTCGTTGTTGTTGCTGCTGCTGCTTATGAGATTGTTGTTTTCTGGAAGAAGGGGTGGAAGACTGCGGCTGTTGTTGTTGTTGGCGGATGATGGGGAGGCCGTCGTCGTCATTTCCAAACGACGAACTAGACGAGCGGGCTGAGGAGGAGGGTTTGATTTCAGCGCGGATGCGGTTGATGATTGCCAGGTCGGCTTTGTTGCTGTAGTAATATGCAAAATTGGTTAGTCAGAACCTGGAGTGAAAAGTTCAGTGGGTTCCTTTGAGGGAGAAACATACCATGCGTCGCGGACCTGGATCTGCATCATCAGATACTGTTTGGCATACGCCGCGTCGCTGCGCAACTTGGCCTCGCGGTCCCAGCACGCCTTGAGCCACTCCATCTGCATCACCATGCCGCGGATCTCCTTCTCGTGCCGTTGCTCGGCGGCCTCGGCGGCTCGGATAATGGCGTCGGTGTCGACGCCGTTCTTACCCGCCATGGAGGAAGCGCGGACCAGGGCACGCTCCGCGTTCGCGGCGGCCGCTGCTGATGCTGCCTCCGCAACGGCCTTGTCCTTTTCGGCCTTGAGTTTCTTGAAATCCTTCTGCATCTTCTCGGCACTGGCCCGGTACGCGGCTCGTTCGCTGCGCGCTCGCTCGAGTTTCTTGCGCAAGGACGACTCGACGCCCATCAGCTCCTCGAGAGCCTCGCGGTGTTCCCGCAGCTCGCGGTCCAGCTTGTCAGCCGCTAGCTGTGATTCCCGGAGCATCTTGTGCAGGTCGCGGCGCTCTTCGGCCGACATGTCGCTGACACTGCTGCTCACACTATTGTTTCGCTGGTTACGTACCGCAGCAGCCAGGTCGTCCCGCTCTCGCTTATACCTGTCAAGCTTCTGCCTGTACTTCTTCAAAACCTCCTCGTGTACCGCGGCAGACTCTTCGGCGGCGGCCTGCGCATCTTCGAGCGCTTGCTCTAGAACGAGCTTCTCGTCCTCAAACTCGTCGAGGCGCTTCTGGAGCTCTCGTGCCGAAGTAGAAGCCTTGTGCTCGGCGTCGCGCAACGACCTCTTCAGGTCATGCACTGTCTGATTGGCGGTAGAAAGCTGGTGGCGAAGCTCGGAAACCTCGGCTTTCTGTGCCGACCCTCCATGGGACGACGGGGAGGCCGCAAAGCGATTCACAGTAGCCTCGTGCACTTTGCGCTCCAGGTCGGTAATCTGCCGCTTGAGCGACTTGATGGTCTCTTTCTGTGTAGCGTCGTGCTTGAGCTGCTCGATCTCCTTCTTCCGGGCAGCGGACAGCTCACGCTGGAGCAGGGAGAGCTCGCTGTTCCCTTCGCCTCCTTGCAGCGGGAACTGAGAGGTTGCCAGTTGAATCTCGTAGTCCTCGACGCGGCGCTCGAGCTCGCGGATCGTCCGTCGAAGAACAGCAAGCTCGGTGTTGTCTGATGCTTGTCGCAACTTGTTTTGAAGCTCGCGGACTTCGTCGTTCAGCCGGTCCTCCTCGGTGGCCGCCTTCTCGATCTCCCTTTCAAGGGACTCCTCAACCTTGCGACGCCTCTCAGCCAGCGTCTTGTTTTCTTCCTTAAGCCGACGCAATTCGGCCTCTAGCTTGGTCTTGGCAATGCGCAGTTCGACCCTCTCCTGGTCAAACCTGAACGTGTCTTCTCCCTGCTCGTTAAGCCGGCCAATCTCCGCCCCGAGCTTGTTACGCTCCGCCTTGGTTTCTTCCAAGGAGGCACGGACAGAGCGCAGTTCGGCATCCAAATTGGCAGAACGATCTTGCAATGCCCGGCGCTCCTCGGTGAGCTTGGCCACTTTCTCGGTAGCCTCGGCGAGCTGGAACTCGAGGCGGGCAACGTTCTCGCATGTCCGCTTAGCGGATTCCTGAGAGGCAGTTGACGATGCCTGAGCTGAATCGGTTGTTGCCTTGAGGGTGGCAAGCTGCTGCTTGAGCTGGTCGCACTCTTGGTGCGCCCGGTCAAGCTCAAAGCGGGCCTTTTCGGACTCTTCGTCGATGGTAGCCTGCAAAATCTCCACCTCGTCCTCGAGCGCTTGCACCTTCTCCTTTTTTGCCTCGCAGTCCAACTGGGACTGACGCAGCTTGTCCCTCACGGTGGATAGCTCGTTGCGCAAATCTTCCAGCATAGCTTGCCTAGAGCTCAGATCCTTCTGAAGTTGGTCGATCTGGCTGCGCATGACGGCCTCTTCCTTCTTGTGTCGCTCCGCCTCGCTCTTGAGGGCTTCTTGGAGCTTGGCCTCCTTGCTTGACAAGGCGCCCTCGGTATCGCGCAGCTTATCGATTGTCCGCTGAAGACCCGCGGCGCGCTCCTCAGCGCGGTCTCGTTCAGCCTCCAGGTTGTGACGCTCAAACTCCCATCTCTCGCTGTCGTTGTCGTAGACGTTGTCCTTCTCGCGACATTCGGCTTGGAGGTCGGATATCTCATCGTTCAGCCGTTCAATCTCGCTCTGGAACTGGTTTCGAATGTCTCGCTCGATATTGAGGGCGTTCTGCCGTTCTTGCTCCAGATTGTCCTCGAGCTCCGCAACGGACTTTTTCAGGTTGAAAACTTCCCGCTGCAGAGAGATGGACTCGTTGGTCAGAGCATCGTGGCGGGTCTGCAGGAGGGCCTTTTCGTCGGTCCGCATGTTGAGGTCGGCCTGTGCTTGCTCGAGCTTGGACTCCAGTGTCAGGCGGATATGCTCGGCCGAGTCACGCTCCTGCCTGGCCTCCCTGAGCTGACGCCTAACGTCTTCGACCTCTTTCAGCCAAGAGCCGTGGTCTTCCTGCAATTTTGCTTCCAGCGACAGACGGAGGCGTTCCGAAGAGTCGCGTCCCTCGCGCGCTTCCTTTAGTCTGACCCTCATGCCGTCCATCTCTTTTTGTTGGGCTGAGCGCTCCTCTTGAAGGGAAGTGCACTCCTGGCGGGCTCTGTCGACCTCGGATTGCAGACGGGCGATCTTCTCCTCTACTTGGCGAGAGAGACCCTTGGTGACGACGGACTTGTTGGCCATCTCCCCCTGCAGCTCCTCCAGGTCGGCCTCGGCGCGCTCCTTTTGTGAGACGGCATCCTCAAGCTTGTCCTTCATGTCATCAAGCTGCTGCTCCAATCGCCGCGCATTGGCTTCCAATTCTTCAATGGTGTCCCTGGCTTCGCGGAGCCGCTCGCCATCCTGCGCCTTCTCCTCGAGCTCCACCATGCGTCGCTGCGTCTTCCTGAGCTGCTCCTCGGCATCGTCGACTTTCTCTTTCAATTCTTCGATCTCGTCTTCATGCTGGGTGATGACGTCGTCCTTGCGTCGGAGGTCCGCCTCCAAGTCGCCAATCTCGTTCCGGAGTGTCTCGATCTCGTCATGCTCGTTGTCTTGGCTCTCAAGCTGCCGTTGCAGGTTGTCGATTTCGGCGTCCTTGTCCTCGAGCTGTTGCCGCAGCCTTTCGAGCTCGGCTCGCTGATTTTCGTCGGCGTACTTCCTCTTGGCCTTCTCCTGCATCTCAAGGATTTGTTGCCGGTAGTTCTCGAGGTCTTTTTCGGCAGTTCCAAGGTGTTTCTTGTACCTTTGGAGCTCGCGCTGCATGGTCACCTTGTCCACCTTCAACTCGGTGTTCTCCTTAAGGGCGGCTTCGCTGAAGCCGGGGCCAGCTTTCCGCAGCGCCTCCTCTAGGAAATGTATCTTGAGCTTGAGCCCGAAGTTTTCCTTCTCTATCTTGTCGATGACATTTTCTTGCTCGCGCAGCGACAGCTGGTTTCCGTCTTCAAGAGGACCCTTGGCACCTTCACGTCTCCTCATGACTATCGGGGTGGACGCGACACTACTGCTGTCCACTTCGGGGAGGGGCGTGTTGTCCATAAAGGACGATGTGTTGCGAGAGGCGCCGTACATGCTGGTCTCGCCGGCGGGCATGGGCGTCATGGACTCGTCGATCTTTGCGAGAAAGCCTGGGGTTGCTCGCGGATTCTCCTTGTCGATGCCATATCGTCGTACGCTGTTTCTAGTTGCGGACTTGAGCAGGGGAGTGAACTCGGGGCCACTCAGGCCGGCGGGGAGGTTTCGGCGGTCGTTAAACGGGGCGCGACTCCCGCGCGGGGTCTTGAGGGTCGGCCGGCCGCCGTTGCGGAGTTGTTGAAGTAGGTTCGCGTCTTTGGAGGGGCTCTGGAAGGATAGTTCCTGGGAGATATCAAAGTCGGGCTTGCGGCTAAGATATGTCGTGTCCCCCACGTTGGTGCGCGGCGTGTCGAGACCGTCGACGCCTGGTTGCAGCATCGCAGCTCAGAGTCGCGTAGGAAAAGAGTTAATGAATTATGAGGGTCCGTTCCAAACCAAGGATTATCGGCGAAGGCTCTAGTACTGAGAAGAAGGACGTTCTGTTTGTGCGGGCGAGCACAAAGCTCGGGTATCTCTGAATATTCATGAAATCGCGTAGAAGTCGCGTCTAGACTAGACGGGTCGAATTGGTAATGACCCCTGCAATGGTTTGTTTACTTCACTGGCAGAACTCAGAGGAACCTTGGTTTTAGCGTCGAGGTGGGGCGAAGGACCCTTGCTCGACCTTGACCCCACTGCGGCTTGTGCATGCGAGCGCCGGAGTGGGGTCAAGTGATTATGTCCATAATCCGTAATCCGTAGAGGTCACGCCAAGGCGCTAGACAAGGCGGATGCGTCGAAGATATTTACGGATCCGTACACACGGAAACATACCGCCAAGGGGGATCGCCGAGGAAAAAATGGAAAACGCTCCGTATATCGCTCCTAAATTCACCAAGTTTCAAACCATCACAACTACCTCAAACACCACCAAATTTATTTTTCCATAGATCCGAACCTAGTTTTATTCCTTACCACCTAACCCTAACCGCTAACATAAACTTAACCACCTAACCCTCAACCGCGGGGGGCTGGCGCCGCCCCGGTACCCTGCCCCACTTGCAAGCTTGGCCGATAACTTCGGATCCGTACTAGAATATAAAAACACTAGCGCCTTGGCGAGACTTCTATGGTCAACACCATTCAGCAAGAGGTCATGCCCTTAGACTCGATCTCACTTCAACAGTTTCCATGAGAGTGGATCGTTTATCCGACACTTACTGCTGTCACTGTAGGGGAGGAAGTATCTATCTTTTGGGCTATGATATGCCTTATCTTGGCTTTCAGTTCTCAACAAAAGAGCCGTCTCTGTAACCATTCCTGACGCAGTACCGACCGTCCGCCTCACATAACCCCTTTTACGACCAAAACCTACCTACTTCGAGCTTCACCACACAACCGTCTCAACCTCAACTCTACTCCGACTCGCCACACATTTTCTTGTAACAATGGCTCACCTACCTCCAAACGCAGCCATCTTCTCACCCTCAGTCGCCCGCGCCGCCGCCTCGGCCGCCAAAGACTGGTCCTACGTGGACACATGGCTGCAGCGCAAATTCCCCGGCCGGGGTCCTCCGCCATTCGAGCGCAACCCGGACACACTGCGCGTTCTGCTCGCCCTCGCCTCAGCCAACGAAGCAGCCGACGAGGAACAGGCCCTCATAGCCCGCCTTGAAGCCCAAACCCTCGAACAACTCCGAGCCCACGAGCGGTCACAACAAGATGACAACACTCAGAATCCCACCGAAAACCCTCCAACCATCACTCTGCAGTCCGCCCGGGAAGCGATCCTCACCTCCCTGGAAACCTCCCTCACTCGTGACGGCCAAACCGCCCTCACAGCCATGGCCACACTCGCCCTGCAAACCGGCACCCCGCTCCCAACCCCATCCGCCCTTGGCAGCGAACTCCTCTCCCTCTCCACCCAAGCCGCCGCCATCGAGCAAGCCACGGCCCGCATCGACACCCTCACGGCCTACCTGACCCGCGAAGCCGAAGCCACGGCCCAACTCGCCCACGAACTCCGGGTCCCTTCCCCGTCGGATGACCACCACCATCCTTCCCTAGAAAAAGAAACCGAGGATATCGACGACGCAGCAGCCGTTCACAGCAGTAACAACGAACCCAAAAGAACAGGCTATCATCCCCCACCCAACCTCTCCCTCCAAAACCTCTCCACCCAACGCCGCATCAAGCACCTCCAATCCACCTGCCTGCCCGAGCTACGCGATAAGGTCGCCGCCCTGGCAGCCAAATCATCATCAGTCCACCCCTCCGCCTCTTCTTTCTCTTCCTCACCCAGCAGCAGCAGCAGCAGCAGCCCCAGCATAGGCCAAGTCCGACAGGAGGAGGAAGCCTACCTCTCCCTGCTAGCCGAGAAAAAGTCCCTCGACGCGGCGGTCCGGGCCTTCGCGGGCCTGCCGCCCGACACAGAGCAGGCGCGCAAGCAACTCGAAACTCTGCGCGCCGAGCTGAGGCGGATGGTGGTGCGGCGGGACGAGGTGTTTGAGGGGCTTGTGGAGAGGGAGTCGCCCAAGAAGAGGGGGAGTAGTAATAGTAGAAGTAGTAAGCAAAGGAGCTGATCCTCAAACAAAAAAGAAATGTGCTGGTGGTGGTGGATGGTGGTTGGTAAAAACCAGACCAAGCCAAGCTCTATCCTTCGTCACTTCGGGCAGCGATGGTTCACAAACCATACTCATCTTAACACAAACCGCAAACAAAACACCCCCCCATATTCTTCTGATTGATTCAGCTACCGGTAGTACTCCTCGTAGTACTCGTTGTGCTCGCCACAGAAGATCCAGACCCAGAACCACCACCACCACCACCGCCGCCATGCGCTCCTCCCGTCCTGACGATCCCCCTCCCGCGACTAATCATGCTATCGGCCCGTTCCGTCTCGCTGCCCGAGGGAGTATCGTTGCACTCCAAGTCCAATAGTACGCCGCCGATGCGCATCCGATGCCGGCCGTGATCCTCTAGACTCGGAAAATGAACGCCGTCAGAGAGTAAAAAACAAAGAGTCAAATTACAAGGGAAAAGAACCGGTCAACAATCAACGCTTCGCCGAGGAGAGGAGAGGAGAGGAGAGGAGAGGAGAGGAGAGAAAAGGAAAGGAAAGGAAAGGAAAGGGAAGGGAAGGGAAGGGAAATCACATCGAAAAAAAGACCAAAAACCACGGCTTTAAACCGGGGGGGAAAAACGGAAAACAGGGATGTGCAAATAAGTAACTTAGGCGCGCTTGCCTCGCCCAGACACAGCCCCTCCCAATCGTCCAAACTGCCTCCCCAGACCCGTCCGGGGCTTCGATGACGCCGGCGTCTCCGACTTTCCAGCAGCTTGCGGTGCCGTTTCTTTCACATTCATCAGAGGCAGCGTTCCTCGCAGCCCTCCTCCTCTGCCGGGACCCCCGCCTGCTCCTCCTGCTCCTACGCCTCCTCCCGCACCTCCATCCAGCCCAGAAAACCCTCTCGTCGGGTCCGCCGAACCGCCGTCATGGAGCCGCAGGTCCCCGACGCCGGCTGCGGCGTTATCTAGATCGCCGCTTCCCCCTCCCCCACTACCTACCATACGCACTCTCCGGGCGCGGTCCTGCACGGCGCGGAACTTCTCGAGCAGTTCACCCCAGCGGATGATACCTTCTTCCCGGCCCTTGAGGCGGTTTGGGCGATCAAAAGTGGAGACGTTGGGTGTTGTTGCGTTGCTACAATTTCATCAAGTGTGTCAATCCAATGGGTTTTGTAGGGCGTGATGAGAGGGAAGTAGGAGCGGGGCGGGAAGACGCACGACCTCGGCGCAATATGCAGGTACCCAATTGAGCTGACGCTATTGAGACGATTCTTAAGGGCGGCAAAGGCCGAGGACTGCGGAAGGAGCATCAACAGGCCGTACAGGCACTTGTACAGGTGCGGGTACCGCTCGGGTTCGAGGAGCTGCAGTCTCAAATCTGTCGTTGAATTAGGATCCCAGCATGGCAATGGGTGAGCACCAAGGAGCTGTACGTACAAGTGAACACGGGTGACTCGAGAAGCTGCACGAGTTTATCTATCTGGATGAGAATGTTGACGGACATTTCGAGTTCCGCGCTGTGACATGTCAGCTAAGTCAATAGCGGGTGAGCAAGTGCGTGAAACAGACAATATCTGCAAAAGATTATAAGCCTGCTCATATGCTTGCGCGAGCAGGCAGAGCGAGAAGGTGGCGACCGCGTTATAGCACCACGACCGAAACAGCGCAACGAAAAATGTTTGACCATCCTGCAATAGTCAGTTCAGCACGCAATGCGGCCAACAGGACGCCTAAAACAGGAAGCAGACCTTTGTTTCAAGGTTACGCAGACGTTTCCTGAGCTCGGCGAGCTCGGGCGCAGTTATCAGATTGTTGTTGAGATTTTGAACCATGATGCTAGCAAACTCGACGTCTTCCTCCTTCTCAATGCAGTCGGCCAGGGTCCGGTATATGCGCTCAGCGCTGAGGCTGGTGCAGAGTTGGCGGATGATGAGGTTTCCCCGCGTCTCAAGGAGCTTCCGATCTGTTGAGAAGAGCTGGAGCAGGTTGACCATGAAGTTGGTAAAGTAATCGTCCTCGCTGTTCCTCGATATTTGCGAGAGCAGCTGCAGGTCTTTTGTGACGACCGCCTCGGCGGGGTCCGAAAGTGTTTTGAGCAAGGCTGGGAACGTCCCGTCGTTGAACGCGAGCACTTTTCCGGGCGCCTTGCGGTGGAGCATGATCAGCCATGTCAGTGCAGCGACACGGGTGGCTTCATGGTCGTTCAAGAAAAGCAGCGTCAGCGAGTTCACCGCCGCGGCGTAGTCAAGGTCCGGCTGAGGCTGGGCCGGTACATCAGGTATTGGTGTCTGGGTCATGGCCCTCCCTTGAGCCGGCGTGGGGCTCCGGATCTCGAGGTCTCTCGAGCCGGACAAGGACGCGCGAGCGCTGTTGGTACCGTTACTCTCTTGCCGCTCGCCTACTGGCGGCGGGGGAGCAGGTATCCGAGACGGGGGCGGCATCGCCAGTTCTGGTTCGTCAGACAAGGAGACCACATAGTCGATGAGAGAAGTGTTGACCCTCCCAGCAGCCTGGCGGATCGACTCCACACCACTAGCCATGGCCGGCAGGAGATGGGCCAGTATCTTAGGCGTAAAGGGGAGCACTTCCTCTGGACATATGTCGAGGAATTCGACGATCCAACGCAGCGACTCTAACAAGCCATCTTCTTCTGCAACTTCAATCAGCGATGTCACTCTGGGTGTTGTCGCACGTAGCAAATCGTGCATACCTAATGGCGAATCAAGAGTGGCAGTCAAGATCTCCAGGATGGCCTTGTGGTTGATCTGAACGTCCTGGCCTGGGACCCAGTCATCTTCGCTCTCGACATCATCGTCGTCGGCGGCCGTCTCAGAGTCGATTTCTTCGCCGTCCTCGAGCTGGGGCCGCACGCTGCCACTCTCGGCCGAGTCGACCCGCTTGCGCTTCGCCTCTTTCGACTTTTTGCTCTCGGCAATGCCCTTCTTGATACGGGCAATCCGCTTGATCTCGTTGAGAAACTTGTCTAAGCAGCCCTGAGTGGCGACGTGCACGTCTCGGTTTGAGTCGCTCAGGAAGCGCAAGAGACCAGCCAGGAAGTCTGGCAAATATGTGACGAGCTCCAAGTCTGGAATGGAATCAAGCAAAATGATCCAGCCAACTAAAAAGGTCCGTGTGAAAGGGTTGAGTGCCCAAATGCGGTCTCTGAGCAACGGAATGAAGCGTTTCAGGGAGAAGGCTGTAGGGAGCTCGACCGAGTCGTCGGGGCCGTCTTTGTCGTCCTCCCGGTATGGAGGAGGCTGCTCCAGAACGGATACATATGTGGCGGCGGACTCAGAGACGATGTCTTTGATGAGACGATCAAGCAACTCAGCTCCGTTTTTGACAGACAGCTCAGAGTCGGCACCCAACTGCGTTCAGACGTCAGCTTGTCAGACTCTGGCATGGCAACAGTCGGGGAGCTGGCTCACCTTGCAGAGGGCGTCAAAGATGTGGTTAAAGTAGATCAAGATCTCGCCCTTTGCGACCTTGGCGATGTTGTACATGGCCTCGCAGGCGTAGTAACGAACGCGAGCATCCTGGTCAGTGAAGCAGGCGAGAACAGGGGGGACAATGACTTCGAGGTATCTAGCGAGTTCCTAAGAGGGAGATCGAAAATCACAGCCGAGTGTAAGCAGGAATGCCGGGTTTAGCCAGTCACGAAAGTTTGCGAATCAATGTTGACAGATGGGTACAGATGGGTAAGGCCACGAACGGAAGCTGCATGAAGGACGAGCATACCGGACCAAGAGCTATTGCAGCTGCCGCCAGACCTATTAAACCCCCGTTCCGTGCATGAGGCTGATGGACGGCATAAGCAAAGTCGTTGCAGAGCTGATCGAGGACGGCCTCCACACGCGGGTAGTCCTTCTGGGCAACAAGCTCTCGGATGACGCGTTCTAGCCTGTTGTAGATGACGTACAAGTTAGAGCGTTCAAGAGTGGCTGTGATGTGAACCGTCCGAGTATGGAACCCGAGGTGAGAGGCGGTAATGGAGTGGCCGCGACAGCGACGGAGCTAATAATAGGGCATTCAGATGAAGAAGGGTGACCCACTCTAGAGCGCCAACCTTGCGCTTATCATACAGCTTATCGTTCAGAGCACGCTGGATGGCGGGATCCATGGCCCTGATGCTGTGTATTTGAGTCTCGGTGCCTGTCCTGGCTCGGCTTGAGACAGACAAGACGGATGATAGCCGACCGTCGATGCCCTGGACCGATGATGCCGCGGACGCGTTGAGTTCTGGGTGCAGCCGAGGGGAGTGGGATGGCGGCGGGGTGATGGGATCTGCTCGGTACTGTGTGGACAGATGTGCCGATGAATCTAGACGGGGACGTAGCCCGGCCGTGGCTGATTATGGATGGTCTCAACCGAAGCTAAGCAGCGGTTATGCAAGGGAATGAAATCACAGGCCAGAGCTGACTGGTATGGTGATAAAAGGCGATAGCATCCAAGCTTCCAACTTCGTGTGTGGTTCAACGAGTGGCCGCTGTGGGGCACATCAAGACGGAAAGTGGAGCAGTTCAAGTCAGTTCCCGTGATAGGAAAGTGGGGCCTCGACTGAGCGGCAGCTGCATCTACTGTTCCCGATCGCAAGGTGAGATTACCCAAGAAAGACACTGTCCATCGGACTCATGACCTTCATAGCAGTCCTCGTCCCCGACATACCGGGGGTCTGCATCGGTCCATGTGTATTGCAACGGCCAATTCCTGCTTGGTACCCTAAGTGTTACAAGGAACCTACACGGGAAAGTCAGCATGACGTTGTTGAAGTTCTCTGCATACGGGCCGCCAACGAGATTGGGAACCAGGCATTTCAACCTGTGATCATCGTTTCCGTCCGTGGCTCTAAGCGCACGTATTCACCCCAAGTACACCGAATGTTAAAACTTCCCCTAGACTTATTCGTGAAATGCCACGGCTTCCTTGTGATGCCGGCCGACTACCTTGCGACACCGAACAGAGCCGCACATCGATGGTTTTCCGTGTGGTCGGAAATGCGCTGCTAACGGCCAGATCGATGTCTCGCATTTGCGCTACATCATGTCTGAGGTAGGCAATCCTACTGACAATGAAGGTTCGGCTCTAGATCTGCTTGTGGAGCCCTTTGGTCGGTTTGCACCCCTGCTACACTGCCTTACGTCCGGTACTAGGCTAGCCACTTATGTCACTGCATCGCGGGAAAAAGAATCAGAGTTAGGTATCTGGCATGTCGACGAATGTCCAGGGGACTTGGGGCAGGGGCTTAGGCCCTGCTGCGGTCAGGGTGAGACGACGATGGAACCTGAGATCCCATGTCGAACCTGGGTTGAGGTCTCCCAAGGAGATTGAATGTGCATCGACAAGGCCATCTTCACCTTTTCTTCACGACCGGAGATTCCCATGGTTGGGGGTAAACTTTACTCCATGAATTTTGCTCCAGTCGTCACGCCACCTCTCCCGTCTGCGGTGATAGGGCACACCGATTCCAGCAAGCCTCCTCCTGCACCTCCATCCCTGTCCTGCTGAAGAGTCAGCATGAGCAGCCACAACGGCTTCTTCTACCAATCAGCACAAATACTGCAGGATGCCAACTTCGAAGGACTCGACAGATGTCAGTCTCACGATCTGGCAGTTTTCATCTCCATCCTGCGAGATCACCAAACATGATGTCGCCGGGCTCTAACGGTGTGGCCCCAGCCCGCCCGTTTGATAGCAACTCTCGACGTGAATCAGGTCCTCCTCCAACAGGGCGTGAGTGGCACCGTCTGAGTGAGGTTCGCTGCATGGCTTTCTGTAGATGCGTCCGGACGGGACCTCCTGACCACGGCAATGGCGCTGGTGGCAAGCGCCCCGAGCCTAGATTACACGTCCAGGGGACCAGGACGTCGGTGAGGAGTCGGAAATCAACCGATTAAGGATACTTATTAGCGTGTGTGGAAATAAAAGAACCGCTTGCCCGACAATGTAAATTACAGGTCAGAAAATCGAGGCCCCCTTTCTCCTTCCCGAGTCTGTCCAATGGTTTCGCCAATCCAACTCTACGCTCAACGCTCAAGAAGAAAACAAGCACAACAAGAAGCCGGCAAGAAAAGCAACACAAGAAGCAACCTCTATAGTCGACTCCCCATCCCTCTCCCAATCAATGACCAGCTTATCACAGCGGGGTGCAGTGGCGTCTCGTAACCGCTCGGCTTCTCAACTCAGGGCAGGTGCTCAACAGCAGCAACAAACAACTCCCAATCACTTCTTGCTGCCGCTGCTGTTCTTGTGACCACCACCGCTCTTGCTCGGGTCACTGCTGCTTTTGGATGACAACAAGCTACCGCCCTGGTCGTTCCGCCGGGCGGCGTCTGCGGCACGTTTGCTAAATCCGTCCTGTGTACATCGCATGTCAGAATGAAAGTCAGGAGCAGGAGGAAGTCGAGGATGACGAGGAGGCAGCGCCAGATAGAAAAAGGCAACGCACCTTGTCACCGCGTGCCCTGCGAATTCGCTCGGCGGCGGCTTCGTCCATCTTGGGTTTGCCCATGGTTGCTGGGTTTTGTCTTTGGTATGTGTGCGCTCGACAATGATAGAGAGTTAGGTTGGTGGTGTTGAAGGAGGGTGATCGGGTTGTAAAGGGTATGGAGCATGTGATTGACAACCTCAACGTCGACTTGACCGTTGGTGAATTTGAATAGTTGGCGTGGCGCTGTTCTCCGAAGATACCAAGCGGAAATATATATACATAAAGCACACCGATTCTATTCTACACAAACGAAGCAGGTGGTCGTGACGATTGGACTCGCTACAGGGTCTCTTCCCGCACTTGCACGTGTACCAATAAACGGCCAGGCCACCGGCAGACAACCTGTGAGTTAGTTACCTTGAGACCAGCCAACAATTCTCTCCGTTTCTCCCCATCTCCTAGAGCGGGATGTAACATAGATGCCCATAGAACGTCCACGGAACCCGGAATGCGGGAGGCCGTCAACTTGCACAACATCCGCGTCCGTCTCCGTCAGGCACGGGTACTGGCGTCTCTCAATCCCACGGCTGTCCGTTCGTTGCCTGAGTTCAGGATGGAGGTACGGATATCATGTAAGTGAGTACATGGTAAGTAATCGAGTAAAATTTGTGTTGAGCAATGACAACGCGCGATTCGTGCGCCGCCGTTCGAGGGCAGACCTGGGATAGGGTTCTTCGACTGGGAGGCCCCGATGTAAACCTCGTTTGAAGCGAGAAGTGACAAAGAAGGAGGGCTTTCGTGGTCGTCAGAGGGACTAAGAACGTCTGGGTGAGGTAGATGACATGAGCCGCGTTGCTAGGATCAACCGGCCATTATGAATTAAGGTTTTCTTTCAGGTATAAGTGAGGCTCATGGGCCGACATCGATAGGTTGTAGACGTAGACTTTGTTACACGTTGTTGCCTTACTTTCCTAGGTCAGCCACCGACTTCCAGCAGTCCGCATTGGTACTCCTCTGCTTCCCCAGCCCAGAATGCATGCATGGCTATCTGCCAGTGTACATCAGCCAGACGTTTGTCGATCTCCCGGGCTGCAGATCGCTTTTCGCCCAGGGGGGTACCTCATGGGAACCCAAACACGGGGCCATGACGTATTTCAGATCCCTCAGCAGTAAGATAGGGGCTTGCGGCATGGCTGCCCAAGGGCTCATTGGGCCACATACTGTACTTGGCCGAATATTAACGGCAGGAGAGCAAACACAGATCGGCGTGTTACATGGAGCCACCGTCGGGTGCCGGAGCCGCCGTTGGGATAAATAATCAAGAACCCTAAGACACGCGAACAAGGTCCGGACCCTACCTACCTGTTATGCTTTCCCGAACCCCTTTTCTGAAAGGGACGGCCTGTTGTACTGTACGTAGGCACAGACATGCCGTGTCACTGGGGCCTAACCTACCTCCCTTTCACTTTCCCAGCGAACAGTGCCTGGTCGTCCAGACCCGAGCCCGTCCAGTCAATTGTCAACGGGAGTCTAAGCCGTTTGCAGGGTGTTGCACAGCATGTATAAAAAGCATGGTGCGTTCCAGGATGCCGGCTCCTGCACATTCCCGCGCAGAGGGGGGGCGTCGTCCTACCCGGGTCCGTTCGTACACGAGTCCGGGTGGCTCACCCGTTCTTTCCCGCCGGCTCCGTACATCCACATCCATCCCTCGGGTGAAAACGACTTGTCTGATTCACTTTCCAGCCGGCAAAGGGGTAGGGTCGGCAAACACAAACGTCTCTAGCTAACTGTGCTTATCTATGAACCCAATCGAAGCCGAAAATAAAATGCCCAAAAGGCAATGCTCTGCTAACCAAACCCTGAGATTAACCCTTCCTTCCCCCCGACCATAACATAGCGGCCGCTCGGCGGCCGAAGCAGAAAGCCATCCACTCACAAATACATCCCCCTTATACATCAAACGGGACACGATCCAGCTCCCGCATCAATGGTGATGATGATGACCGCCCCCGTCGCTCACCAACACACTCTGACACTTAGCCAGAATGGCTGCCTGCCTCGCCACGTCGGCCAGCCGCCCAATGACCTGCCTATTCCCGTCTACAAACCCATACAGGGCATACGGGATGCCGACCTCGTCACAAAACTCCTGCACCAGCCGCTGCGTCTTGCGCAGGTTATGCCTCGGGATCCTCGGAAACAGGTGATGTATCGCCTGGAACTGCAGCCCCCCATGGAAAAAATCGAGCCACTGGGGGCAATCGACGTCCATGGTTGTCCGCAACATCTTCTGCGGGAAGCTCTCGTCCACCCCGAGATCGGCCGTGCTCATGGCAAAGTGGCTCAGCGTGATCTGCACGTGCAGCGGCGTCGTAACCATGTGGCTGACCATGACAAAGACGAACCGGTCCCATGCGCCCGTGTCGACGCACCGGTACACGACCCCGTAGCCGAACCAGGTCCAAAAAAATACCTGTCCGGCCATCTCCAGCCACCGATGCCACGCCGCGGGTCCCCGTCTGGGGCCCTGGCCCAGCAGGATGTGCGCCCACGACAGGCGGTACAGATTGAACCTCCCAAAGAGCAGGATGACATAGTACAGGTAATGCTGGAGCGAGATGAAGAAGCGCGCGGCGGCGTCGTACTGCATGACGCGCTCGTAGTAGGTCGACCGCAGGCTGCCCAGGAAGCGGTGCGAGATGGCAAAGAAGGGCATATGCTCGATGTCCGGGTCGTGCTCGGGCGAATTGGTGACGATGTGGTGCACGTTGTGGTTGCGTTTCCACCAGCACACCGACAGGCCCCCCAAAAAGTCGGCCACCAGAATCCCGATGACCGTGTCGGTCTGGAAGTCGTGCGTGATGCCCAGGTGGCCCGCGTCGTGCACCGTGAAGGCTAGCTGGTGCCAGAAGACGCCGAGGAAGAAGCCCGAGGGAATGTACCACTTCCACCGCAAGAAGACGAGGAACAAGACGAAAAAGAGCGTGTAGCGGCAGACCTCGATGGCGTACGCCGAGTAGTTGCAGTCGTACAGGCCCTCGGCCTTGATGCGCTCGTGCAGGAGGCGGTACTTCTCCGCGATGGCTTCTTGGGTAACCGGGTCCGGCGGCGGGTATCGGCTGAGGTCGAGCTTTATCTCCTTGCGCGTGAGGACATCGAGGTGCGCCATGCCATTGACCGGCGGCGCTGGCACTTCGGCGCCGTCCTCGTCGTCGTCGCCGGAAGAGAGTGATGTGGCCGAGCTTGACCGCGCAATCCCACCACTCGATCTGCGCTTGCGAAGGCCAAGGGCTGCATCCTTGTTGGCGTCAAAGGTAGGCGACGGGGACCGTGTGCTGCTTGAATAACTCGACAACGCGGCGACATCCTCCTTCAACCGCTGCGTGATCAAGCTGCTGACACCGTACTCGTCCTCCTGCTCGTCCTCTCCATCGCTCACCCTGGGCCGAAACTTGCCGCCCTGGATCGGCGGCACAAAGTTCCTCCAGCGGCCTTCAATCCTGCCGATGCGGTACTTGTCCATCATGCGGCGGGCCTCGAGCGAGTGAAAGCTATACAACACAATTAACATCTTACACTGGAGAGGGGGGTGCTGTCAAGCGAGGTGGCAAGCGGGAACTCACCCATTCACCTCATCCGTCGCATCCCTGCCGACCATGTGCATGATGGCCTTGTCGCCGCCCGGGTGATACGGAAGCCAGGCATCGGCCTTGATGACATGCCGGTCCAGGATGAAGATGGTCCTGCCCTCGGCGATCAGGGCCTCAATCTCGCGGCGTGATAATAAGGGGTATGAGCGCCCGCCGCCTCGTCGAGAAGCGTCTGCTGCTGCGGGTGAACCCCTGGAAGCAGCCATTGAGGGAAAAGTAGGCCTTGATACCTTGG
The DNA here is from genome assembly GCF_033297405.1 of Parathielavia appendiculata. NCBI lineage: Eukaryota > Fungi > Ascomycota > Sordariomycetes > Sordariales > Chaetomiaceae > Parathielavia > Parathielavia appendiculata. Next base: position 336,889 of record NW_026944224.1, read on the forward strand.
ATAGGCAGAGGTGCTGTAAGGTTGTCGATAAAACCGGGTCAGGAAAGCTACCGTTATGAGCAATGAATGAACGAGGTTACGAGATCGTACGAAAGAAACCTTTTGGACGCCCAGTCCTTCCAAGATCGCCAAGGCTTCTTGAGAATCCAAGTTACCTCTAGCGTCACTTGTCCGTTGTAACAGCAATATCTGTCAATCTCGCCCCTGAGAAATGAGTGTATTGACAATTCCTCTGGCGCACCGTTTGCCGTCCAAGCGAAGGTATGCGTGTTTGGGGAACGGAAGACGAAAGAATTCCCGGGCCAGCTGCACGAGCTCGGCTTTCTCGCTGGCTCCCGACTCCGAGAAGCCAAGGACATAGCGAGCCGATTGACCCACTTGTGTAGGATGGAAGTGACCCCCCAAATGCCCCTTTTGTGGAACGATCAACAAAACGACGATCATGAGATGGTGGAGAGAGGGTTAGGGTCTAGCGTGTGGACGTATTGTTGACGACTTCCAGTAACGTTAACGTTGGAAGATGGAGGAGGAGGTACACCTTGCTGACATGCAAGCAGGGAGGTAAGTGAATACAGCTTGTTTAGTGTTTTCATTCTTTCCATTTCAAAACTATCAAGGATATAGCCATGTAATCGACGTTCCTGCCCTTCTTCGTCTTATGCCCTCGGGTGAGTCTACTACAATACTAAGTAATAGTACGCTGCTCCGTACACAGCAAGCAATGAACATATCTGTAAGGAAAGATATACTCGTTGCTTGAACAAAGTGAATATCTATCTTCCCACATGCCACACGGCAGCTTGCTATAAACCCCGTCCACCATCTAAGGATATCCCCCAGCAAACATCGCATCGAAAACGCAAACACAAAACTCGCTGCTCGCCTGCTTGACTATATTAGGCTTTTTAGACTCTCAAAATCCTGCTGTCCAGCCAAGCCCATTTACTGATGATGCCTTGAAGATGGAAAACAAAGCTAAAGTACACAGGTACACAAGAAAAACCGCTACGCCGGCCCGCACTCCGCCGCGCAATCCCACTCCACTCAACTCATCAGAAGTGGATCGGCTTCGAGTACGTCGCCATAGCCGCCTCCTTGAACGCCTCGGCGAGCGTCGGGTGCGCGTGGCAGGTGCGCGCAATGTCCTCGCTCGACGCCCCGTACTCGAGTGCCAGCGTGCCCTCAGCAATCATCTCGCCTGCGTTGGGGCCGATGATGTGGATGCCCAGCAACCGGTCCGTCTCCGGGTCGGCCAGCATCTTGACCATACCGTCCGTGTCCAGGTTCGTCTTGGCGCGCGAGTTGGCGCTGAAGGGGAACGTGCCGACCCGGTACTTGATGCCCGCCTTCTTGAGGTCCTGCTCCGACTGGCCCACCCACGCCACCTCGGGGAATGTGTACATGACGGCGGGGATGCAGCCGTAGTTGACGTGGCCGTAGCCCTTCTTGATGTACTCGACAACCGCCACGGCCTCCTCCTCAGCCTTGTGCGCAAGCATGGGGCCGAACGTCACGTCGCCGACGCAGCGGATGTGCGGGATCTTGGTGCGGTACTCCGAGTCGATGATCACGCGGCCCCGCTCGTCGAGCTCGAGGCCAATGTTCTCGAGCCCGAGGTTGGCCGTGTACGGGCGGCGGCCGATGGCGACCAGGACAACGTCAGCGTCGAGCTATGCATGGCCAAGTCAGCATTGCTCCAGTGTTCGCCCAGCGAGCCTTTTCCGCTGGAGCTTAGGGAGGAAGCTCACCGTCTCGGGCTTGCCGCCCTTGGCCGAATCGACGTTGAGCTTGACACTCTCGCCAGTTTTGTCGCCGCTGACGACCTTGGTGCCCGTCTTGAAGTTGATGCCCTGCTTCTTCAGGATCTTCTGAATATTCTTGGCAATCTCGGTGTCCATGCCGGGACCGCCAATGACATCAAGGAACTCGACGACGGTAACCTCGGCGCCCAGACGAGACCACACCGACGCCATCTCAAGACCAATGATGCCACCACCAATCACCGCCAGCTTCTTGGGCACCTCCTCGAGGGAAATGGCGCCGGTGCTGCTGATAACCTTCTTCTCGTCGATATCGAGGCCGGGGAACGGGGTGACGTCGCTGCCCGTCGCAATCAGAATGTTCTTGCCCTTGACGCTCGTCTCGCCGCCATCATTGAGTTGCACCTTGACCGTGTGCTCGTCCTGGAACGAGCCGATGCCCTTGAGGTACTGGACGCCGTTCTTCTTGAACAGGAACTCGACGCCCTTGGTCAGGCCCGCGACCGACTGCTCCTTGGCCTTCATCATCTGCTTCAGGTTGAGCTTGACGTCGTTGACCTCGATACCGCGATGTTTTGAGTCGTGCAGGATCTGGTGGTACAAATGCGAGTTGTTGAGGAGCGATTTCGATGGGATGCAGCCGACGTTGAGGCAAGTACCGCCGAGGGCGCCGCGTTTCTCGATACATGTAACCTGCGTGTTTCAGAGCGTGGTTAGCATGCGGACATTCTGCGAGATGGCACGGCCCCAAGATAAGTCGCGTGCTGTGTCCGTCACCTTACCTTCATACCCTCCTGGCCAGCCTTGATGGCGGCGACATAGCCGGCGACACCGCCGCCGATAATGACGAGGTCCCTCTCTGCGCACACAGTCAGCCCCGTAGCACCAATGCCAATCCCATCCGAAACTACTAACCAGCCTCGGTGGCATACATCCTGCTCCATCGCGACGCGGAGACAATTGACGGTAAGCTTCCCGGAAGTCAGTGGACTAGCGTCAAACTTCACCATACCGAGGTGAACCCGTACCCTGACGGCTTGAACGCGGACTTGACCGCGGCGCGGCCTATTAATCTCTGCGACAGCATGCTGGCTGTACGTGGTAGAACACGGACAGTGCAAAGGAATGTGAATGAAAGAACTCCCCAAAGCCGAATACACAGACAAATGTGACGATGGCGGGTGCGTCACGAAACTTGGAGATTGTTGGGGTTTCTGGGAAACTGCAGTTCCGAGATAAAAAAAAATGGTCCACATCGATATTTGTTCCGTCCAACCGCCGCAAGAGGCGAGTCCAGCACAAGCCGGGGATTCCAGCACGTTGCTTGGCTCCCAAGCCGCTAATTCTGCGACTCCCGCCACTAAAACCTGCGCGTAGCCTTCGATAAGCCGTCAAATCCCGCACCTAGAATCCGGGATATGTTCGCTCTCATCATGCGGCTTGGAAATCGTTCACGGGAAAGCGTCCACGGGAAAGCGATAGTAACGCCGGCCTCGCACTGTTCGCCTCAAAGAAACCAACACAGTATATGTGTAAGGAGTAGTATCACTGCACTTGCTGTTTTCGCCCGATGACTCAACAAGACCGTGCAGTTGCATAGCCAGCCAGATCCTCACCACCACAAACTCCGAGTGGTATCGGAGCATCTCAGGGGTATCTCATCATTGTACACATGCTGTACCTAATGTCTATGTACAACACACTGGATCATGTCGGGATAGACATAGACATAGACCCTCATACCAGACCTTCAGCCCTAACCAAAGCAGCCTGAACGACCGCCTCGGCCATTTTGCACCCCTCCCTGAGCAACTTTGTATTCTTCTTCCCGCCAGCCAAGTCCGACTTCCGGATGATTTTCTTCAGAAAATACTGCAGGCCCCTCGCCAGGTCGGGAGTCGCCTCCACCCCACCAAACACCTTCGCAATCGCCTCGTCGGCGGTCTGCCCCTGGCCCCGCTCACTGCTACCGACGCCGCCGCCGCTTTGGCCCTGGGCCCGGCACAGATCAAGCAGCACACTGACCAGCATGACCTCGACAAAGTCGCGCGTTTTTTTCTGCAGGTACAGCAGATTCAGCCGCTTGAGCACGGTGATCCCCAGACTTCCCGCGTAGACGAGCGCGCCAAACATCTTGGCCGTGTTGACGATGCGCCTGACGCCCACTGCCCCATCCTTCCCGTCCTCCTCCTCCTCATCCACCTCCACCTCGTCGTCATCGCCCTCGCCGAAACCAGACTCACCCATCCGCCCAAATAGCTTCCACAGGCTGGTCTGGAACGCCCAGCGGACCTCGCGCTGCTCGGCACAAAGCCGCTTGGCGACGAGCGAGTAGTACGGGTTGTAGTGCTGCTCGGCGCCGACGCAGCGGATAAGGACGTTGGGGATCTCGCGCTGGCGCTCCCTGTTGAGCCGCAGCTTGAGGATGCGGTGGTAAGCGTCCTGGTAGTCGACCGCAGACATGATGGAGACGAAGATGGACCGCCGCACCTCGGTGTTCATCCCTTGCTCCCTGGCTAGCTCGGCCAGGTCCGGCCCTTCCTCGGCGTCGGCCAGGAGGATGCTCTCGTCGTCGCTGTCATCATCGTTGTTGTCGGCCCCATCTGTTGTTGTTTTTGCTGCATTATCCTTCTTGTCGGCCGAGCGGCCCGCCCAGCTGGCGCCGACTAGCCACCACTTGCCCTGTTTGCCGGCCTCTCGGATGTCCTTGAGACCCATGCGCATGGGTTCGGTGGACTTGACCTTTTTCGACTTGAGTTGGCCGAGAAGCTTCTTCATCCGCGTGATGTGCTCCGTGATGACGGCAGACGCGCCAGCGCCAGCTTTGAGCTTGTTGTTCTTCAGGTCGGTAATGGTATCAATCATGAACTTCGTTCTGACGGTTAGGTTCTTCTCGCCTGCTCTGGCCACAGCTGGCGGGATCAAGGAGACGATATCCTTGAGCGCCATCGGGTCGTCCTGCCGCAGAGTAGGACCACACATGCGAACAATGCGAAGCAGCAGCTCGGCATTGAGTTCAGACAGGTTCTCCAAGAGCATCCGAATGTAGTCAAAGACGATATTCGGGCCGATGAACTGGAAGGTGTAGAGCTCCGAGATGAAAGTGATGAGGTTGGATGTATGTTTGGGCACTTCTGGCCGCTCCAGCGCCGCGACTTTGGCATCTGCGTAGTGCCTGTCGAAGCGCTCCACCACTTCCTGTATCAGCTGTCCCCCAAAGTCCGTTCCGAGCACCATGTACGCGGCCATGGCGAAGCCAGCTGTCAAGACCAAGAGTGTATCTGGTAAACTCGTCGGCTCACAGACCTGGATGAGGAGCAGGTCCACGAGCGAAGACGTAACATGCTGCCGGGGGTACTCTCTGTAAAGCTTCTCAACCTCAGCTATGATGGTCAACAGGTTGGACTCTGTTATCCTGTTGACCAGACCTTGGGTCTGTCGGCGAACTCGAGCGGCCAGTTCGGCATCCAATCCCGACTCTTTTCGAAGAGACGGGGGAACATATCTCGCCGTCTGTCCCGCCGTAGGGGCAACATATGGGTTCTCGCGCACCCGCTTTTGCGGTTCGTTCGCGGCGTCCTCTTCCTCTGAGTCGAACCCTCCAAAATCGTTCTGGTCCCTTCCCTCGTCGTCGTCCTCGTCCATGGCATCTTCACCATCCGAATCATCCTCCTGGAGCCCAGAGCCCTCCAGATCGTCATCATCCGAGCCATCTACATCCTCATCGACCTCGTCAGACTCCCCATCTTCGGCGCTCGAGTCAAGCTCACGTTGCGGCTGCTTCCGGCCGGCTGCCGCTGCTTCAGCCTTCCTCCGCTTTTGTGCCAACCATTCGTCTGCCTCTGCCTTGCGTTTCCTCTTTTCCTGCTTCTCCCCGTCATAAACGCCACCCAGGCCCTCTAGAAGATCGCCGAGCCCGTCGTCCTTGAAGGACTGGGGTAGGTTCTTCCGGTTCCTCAAACCGAGTTTCCGTTCCAGGTCGGCGATTTCGGCATCATCCTGCGCGAGCTTCTCCTTCACCGTCTTGGGGAGCTTTCGAGTAGAGGGCGTCGCGTCCAGGATGTGCTGCCCTCCGTCTTGTACCTCGTCTCCGTCATCCCGATCTTCTTCATCGTCGTCGTTGGACCCTTCGTCAAGCACTCCATCAGACAGGACATCCTCTTCGTCGTCTTCGACTTCGTCTAAACCACAGCCTCCCTTGTCCCCCTCGTCCCCGTCGTCCTCCTCGTCATTTTCGGGCTCTGGCCTCCTGTTCTTTGGAAGGGGTTTTGATTCGCCCGAACTCGTCCGGCTTGTTCCGCTCGTGTGATTGCTGGCGTTTGAGGAAGGATTAGGCCTGCCAACCGGGGCAGCTCGTCCGGTGTGTTGATTTCGGCCGGCTGGGGCGCGATGGATCTTGGACTGCTTTCTCTCGGCTTTCCGGCGCTCTTTCCGGGACGCGACGTACCCCCGAGGCCTACCTCGTTTCTGGTCCGGTTTTGAGTCTAAAAGCTCCGAGTTAATAAGACGCTCGGAACTCGGCTGTCGAAGGGGATGGATGGTGCTCACCTGCGATGCCGAGCTCCTTGAGTAGATGCGGCGGGAGAGTGGGCATCTTTATCCCTGGCTGTGGCATCTCGAGTTCGGCCTTGAAACAAGAGGGCCGGTATTGGGCTGAGTTAAACCACAAGCGCGCCGATTCTTGATCTTGCAGGCAGCGGTCACGGTTCGTATACCTCAGTCTCCTGGGCAGTGGCTGGCTCATGGCTCTTGAACCTTTGTTATCGATTAGCCATTGTGGGGCAGGCTCCCCCCCACCCCTATGGTACGATACGGAGTACAGTACCACAGTACCTGGCCGCTCCAATACCGGCACAAGGAAAGCAATAGAAAAGCGCCTTTCAAACCCCAAAAATTCATCAAATACACATTTAATGTTCATATAAGTGTGATATTTTATGCTTCAATTCCGATTTCAAGGCAGGTGCTCTTCCCCTCGAGCTTTGCTATGTGTACCTTTAAGTACCTGTAGCCCGCAGGTGAGTCTTCTAATACCCCAAGGTGAGTGGGGCTCCCTGACATCCGATACTTTACCCTCGAGCTTACCTTACGCTGTGAACTCACTCGAGCAGCCGTCCCACTTGACGTTTGAGAAACTTCAACGCCAGTTCCTCTTCAGAATAACCCAAATTCAAAATGGGCCACTTAACACATGATGAGGTATAGTATATGGACCCTTTCTCCAAGAATAAGTTCACACATTCACTAACGCTCGCACCTCGCAGTTCTTCATCCAACTAGCCGACATCTTCAACTCGCGCAAGACAAAAGGTCACGGCGCAGTCTATCTCACCCAAAAGCGATGTAAGGCCCCGTCACCCCTGTTTCCCATCACACTCACCTCATCTCTGTTCTAACCCACCACCCAGTAACACACAATGAAACCCCATCACCATCCCCCCCCCCCACAAAAAATGAGCCCATTGCCAAAGAAGAAGACTCACTCGAGGACCTCGTCCCGCCCCTTCAACCCCTTCCCATCCTAATCCGCGCAACAAACGGCAAGGGCAAAGAAGACCGCTCCAACAAGGAAAAGATCAAGCTCTCTACTATTGTCCAGCCGGACGAACTCGAGGGGTTCTATGCGCGGTACGCCGAGGCATGCAAGAGCGGCATGACGGCGTTGAAGCCGCGGGACCGGACCAAGCGGAAGAAGACCAAGGCGAGGAAGAGGAAGGGCGGTGCTGGGGCTGGGGTTGGCGCGGTTACTTCCTGATCTTACGGCGTTGTACTCTGTGTCGCTGGTCTTTTCGGGCATGGGCTGGGGACTTGGGATGGTTGGCATGGGATGGGATGGGATGGTTTGTCTGTTTGGGCTGAGATGGATGTTCCAAAAAGAAACGCTTTGGCTAGCTAGGTACCTGAACCAGGTGGCATGGTGGATGCATTGACGGTTGGACGAAAAAGGCTGCGGCGATGGTCTTTGCTAAGGGTCGAGAAATGGCATGAATTATTGTCGGCACCTAATACGGGGATTACATCTTGAGAAGCTCCTCCCACTTCCCGGCGCGTTCTATCGTCGTCAGTGTTCCATGCTACCAGTCCCTTCCGGTTACGTTCCAGCCAAGGAAAATGATCCTGATCCAGTGAGATGACGGGCAATGCATGACGGTTGGCTTCAAATGGCGTTGTTGACAGGGCTTCACAGCAAAGGGAGACAGGAATGTGGTAAACAACTGGAGCATAGAGGTGCGAATCTGGCGAAGGCGAACGATGTGAATCTTACCGATGCTTATCCGCGAAGCCAGTTCATCTTGAACTTACAACATTCGATTGCTTGGTCGCAGTGCAGCACTGCACCCAAGTTTCTACCCGGCTCAAGCACCTGATCTCATCTAAATCTTCATATCATCCCTCGACAGTTAGCAAACAGATGAGTCGCCATGTTGGCCCATTTGCCGCAGAAAACATAATTTGGGTATCAGATCATATGTGTACACTCAGGTCGAGGCAGAATCTTCGAAAAAGCCAATCCCCGAGCCGCCATCTAAGTCTAGTATCGCCTCTCAAGGCATAACCCAATCTTCTATCAGAGAAATTTGGACTTCCAACGCCCAGCCAACCGCACTCCAACCTCCAGACCAACCAGAACCAAGAAACTCTTCTAATCATTACTCTTCGTACACTTTCGCTCTCGCCGCATACTCCAGGATATTGCTGACGATATGGTCCCGTATGGTATCCCCCCGACCGGCCGCAATGCGCAGGATGAACTCGTTAAGATTCTGCCTGCCCAAGATGTCGACATGGTCCGCCGTGTTGGGTCCGCCCCTCGGATTAAAGCGCTCCGGCTCGTGCGGCATCTCGACGACCGTGACCTTGACGTTGGCAGGATTGTACCGCTTCATCTTCCACCCCCGGTTGCACATGTACCCCGTGCTCATGAGGTTGACCGTCCCGTCGCCCTCACCCATGATGACCCCGTGGTCGACCGCGCCCTGCGTCAAGCCCGTGTCAATCGTCATGTTCAGGTTGGTGGTGAGCGAGGCCGGCGGCTCGGGCGGACGGTAGTAGTACCCTCGCTCTGTCGACTTGCCCACGCCGTAAAAGCAGTAAATCCTGAGGCTGGGCGCGAGCGGGAGCCGTGTCTCCAGCGGGTTGATCCACTTTGCTGGGTCGTCCTCGTTGGCCTCGACCTCGGCGCTTGTGTGCGCGATACCCCAGGAGTAGCTCCCCTTGACCTGATCGCGGTACCAGTCCTCCGCCGTATCGAGGAGATAGCCTATGGCGTCATCCACCGTGAGATTCCGGTCGGAAATCGTCCAGTTTTGGCCGGACCGGAAATTGAGGAACGAGCCGTAGCTGTGCTCCTGGCCGGGCTGGTCATCCGGCGCTCCGCTGAGATCGCCCCAAATCGCATTGCCCCCTATTGGCAACATGGACGACATTCCCGGCATGGCTCGGAAGATCTCAGCCCGCTCGGATTTGCTCAAAAACTTCTCGAGTCCGTAGACGGCGAAGGCGTTCAGCTGCGCCGTGTCGCGCATCTCACCGGAAAGGAGGGCTGACACGCTCTTGAGCGCTCCCAGCATGCAGCCGCTGACATTGATCCATGATTCGATGTGCTTTTCCACCCAATCGTCGCCCCCATTGCCACCGTGTTTGGACGCGACCCAGTGGAGGAAGTAAAACACAACCTGACTGCCCATGCTGTGAGACGTGAGGACAACCTTCCTGTTCTGGAGCAACATGGCCAGCTCGATATGTGTCTTGAGTCGTGTGAAATAATGGTCGCGCTCCTCGAGTTTGGCGTACGCCAGCCGCCAGTCGTATGCCGCCGTGTATGAGTTTATTGGATCGTAGCCCAGCGAGGCAAGGTTCTCGAGAATCTTATTCCAGATCCAGTATCCCGTAATGAAGAAGTCGGTGGCATCAAAGCCTTGTGCAGCACGCAACTTAATCCCCGGAGGATCCAGCCCGGTCTTCTTGTCCAGCATGATGTGGGTTTTCCACGTCTCCTTGTCCAAAACTAGGGCCCTCATCATGCTCCAGCTGCCCCATAAGCGTTTCCGAAAGTATGGCAGCGATATATTGGACGTGCCCCAGGACTCGAGGCCTGTTGAGATGACCCCTGGCACCATGACGATGGGGTGGTGTGCAGAGAGCCCCTCGGACCGGACCTTGCGGCCTACTGCGAAAGCATCATAACTCTGGATGTAGTCGCGTTCTCCGATCTAGCAGCAGAAGTCCCACCGTCAGCCAATGGTAGCCTCTTCATGGTTGTTGCTGCAGCTTACCACAAGGTCCCGCATATCTTTGACCAAGCCAGCCGGGAGGACATCCAAAAAGCTGTCCATGCTCAGCCCCCCAATTTCAGGAAACTCTATCAAGTCATTGCTCTTCGCAAAGAAGCCTGCCGCGATAATGCCGAAAAGGCTGCCCAGCAAGAAGATGGACGTGTATTTGCGCTTGCTTGTCTTTGTTCGACGGTGAGGGACCGCCTTGATCTTATCGCTGGGCGTCTCGAGTTTCTCGGGGCTCTCGTCGCGAGGTGTAGATGATTCGGACGGCGGGTCATTGCCGGGGACTCGGCGGCGCAGGGCGCTCTCCATCTTTGGAGTCTAGGACCGCCTATGAATATGGACCGGAGTTTGTTGACTGCGAGAATGCGAGGCCCGTCCCTGCCGCCCGAAATATTTTGCAGGTGGTATAGGCCTTTGCTTTGTATGATGCTTGGTCGTTTGAATCACCCGCAGTCACCGTGGCGGGCTGCCAATCTGCGTCGTCTCATCTAGGAGGCCCAGAATACCCGACGTTTTGAGGATCCGAAGAAATACCTTACGGAAAGAAAAGAAAATACCGTACCCAGGGGCTTCGCGTGCCATGCTCTTGGGCTCTTTCGAAAACAGCGTGTTGACCCATGCTCCCGCCTTGACCGGGGACGGCCACGTCTGCAAGTCAGTAACCTTACTCAGCCGTTAACGTCACCTAGGCAGGCGACTTCCAGAAATAAAGCTCCATTGTGAAGGCAAGATAAAAGTCAGGAGCTCGCCTTGGCCTGATAGCGATCAGCGTTTCGTGCTATACTTTACGTTACAGCTTTTTACATGCGTACAAAGTATCACATCTCCTAATGATCATCCAAAGCCGGCGAGGCCGGGTTGCCATCTACGTAGGCATGTCTGAGATGTTTTTGCAATGCATGCCCAGACCCACCAGCGCATTTGACACCAATGATTTATTTCAGTCATTCCTTGCATGTGAAGCTCAATGACGCTCAGCCTCATCTTGAGCGAGACTACCGGACCTACCGATGCGACACAGCACAGACGCTAGTCAGAACCCAGCCAGTATCATCCATCTTCTTCATTGGACACACCACCTCGTTTATGTCAAGCAAACCACCGTAACCTTGATAGTTCCGAGTTATGGCAGCTTCCGAGCTTGCCAAAGACATCGAGTCCCCGCCGAAGGCCAAGCTTCCCGGCGAGCTGAAGTACATTCAATATCAACATTCTCTTGAAGCGCAGTACCTCCCGGCAATACGCGCTCTGATATCAAAAGACCTCAGCGAGCCGTATAGCATATATGTCTATCGTTACTTCCTCTGTCAATGGGGCCACCTCTGTTACCTAGTCAGTCTCGGCTCCATCCTTCCCTTCCCCGGGGTCTCGTACCTCCAACTCTTTGCTGACCTCCTTCCCTCGCCCACAGGCATTACATCCCACCGACTCTTCGCTTATCGGCGTAGTGATATGCAAGCTCGAGATGCACGCTTCCCACTCCCCGCCCACCTTGCGCGGCTACATCGCCATGCTCGCCGTGTCCGCCGCATACCGAGGCCAGGGCGTGGCTACCGCGCTCGTCAAGATGGCCATCGACGCCATGTCCGAGCGCAATGCAGACGAAATTGTGCTTGAGACGGAGGAGACAAATATTCCAGCCATGAGGCTGTATGAGCGACTCGGCTTCTTGCGGTCAAAGAAACTGCACCGCTATTATCTCAACGGGAACAGCGCCTACCGTTTGGTGCTGCTTCTCAGGCCGGCTGATACGGATATTGCTGCGAACCTTGCGCTGGATGATGCGACTCCGCCATGAGGTAGTCACCAGCCGTCTCGAACGTTCAAGTTCTCCACCACCAGTCCCGAGCAGACTTGTCGTAGCAGAAGTCCTGTCACAATCAGCATTTGTCATCCCCGGGGCGCCAGAAGTGAAACGGCTAGACGGAAGGAGCAATGACGTTGCTTTGTGTGATCTCCAAGCCGTACCTCGTTGAACGACGGGGCTACCATGGTGGTCAACAGTGTCTCCTCGGACATGGATCAGCGAAGCCAGCGGTGGTGTTGCCTGAATCGATGATTGCGTGCCAAGCCTTGCATTACATACACACCAGTAGGGCCAGCACCGAGCACCTCGCGCCCAAAACCCCGAGGTGTCGAGAGCGGAACGGTTGACGGTTTGGGGTGCCTAGAGTACATCCATCTGAATCAATCCTAACTTGCCGCATGGGTATCAACATCGCCTGACTTGAGTGCCATCAAGTGGTCAAGCTCCAGCACTAGGTGGTGACCAAACATCATGAACGCCGTGACGCAGCTGTCATGATGTACCTGAATATCTCATTCGATGAATACTGTCATTGTCAGTCTAAAACAGTACACGGCAGTCCGGTGTTGGGGGGAGTAAGTAATATCTCACCGTTGACGCCCCAATCCCACAGCTATTCCCTCCATAGATGCCAAGTTCAGTCCAAGCATCTATACATCGTGGTAAGCCCCTGCCGACACAGCAACCAAGCAAGAAACAGCCTCACTCACCTGACTCGTAATAGATCTGCCTCCCTCCAGGCCTCACCAACTCCAGCCCCTTCATCCGATTCAACACCCTCGCCACATCATCCTTCTTCCGGAAATCCCTCGTATAAACACAATCAACGTCTCCTTACCCGATTCGACCCTCGTCTCGACCCTGGCCTCGATCCCAAGCTCGTTCTCCGCCGTCGACCGCGCAACTCTCCCCCACACCTCGTTCACGTACCCCGGCTCGGAAAAGAGCATCCACTTTCCCGCGACGACGTTGCAACTCGCGGCCAACTCTTTCAAATCGTCGCTTGTCTCCCTCCGCACATCGGCCACGTCTCTTTGGCGCGACGCGGGCGATCTCCCCTCGACCGTCGTCGTCGTCGTCGTCGTCGTGGTGCTGGTGCTGGTGCTGGTGATGCTGGTGGCCTTCTTCTCGAACGCGTCGAACAGTGGGTTGTTGGGGGTAAGGTGGTGTGTGGTAGTACAGGTTGGCTACCCAGAGTCAGTCCATACCCCGGCACCAGTCGGTTATAGCGGGCGGGAGGCGGGCGGAAAATTGCGGGATGGTTTCCGAGGAGAGCCGCCAGGCGCCCTGGAGGCCTTGGTATGGGTTGTGCAAGCTGATGGGAAGGGGTTGGGTGTGGGACTGGGAGGTTTGCTGCCTGTGGAGGAGCTTGGTGGTACTCGGGTGTTCTTCCCACCAGGCGACAGCGTCGAACTCGTTGACGCGGGTTTTGAGGTCTGAAATGGTCTCTTCGTCGCCTGGGATGTGTCAGAATCATGTTTTAGGATGGAGGTTATCAGAGTGGGAGAAATACCGTAGAGATCTGAGTCTGAGTCTGGGTCCATGTTGGGAAGTTTGTGGATCTTCGCGACTCTAGTTCTGGGCTTCTAGGCGCTGATGTGAACCAAGATTAAGTCAAGGAGACGTGTCTGAATGTAAGGATGACGTTATTGCTGGTGTTCAGTTGGATGAAAAGACTTGGTGTGGCTCTAACAAGGGTCTTCAAAATCATAGCGTTTCTGAGCGATTCAGCTATCGCAAGTGCGAAAGAACTGCTAAATAACGATGTTGAAGGAAGGTATGGGTGGGAAAAGAAGGAGTGCTGTGGTGCTGGCTAGGGTTAGGGGGATATACCGAGAATTGACTGTATTTGCAGAATTTTTTACTCAACTCAACTCGAATACGACAACGCTGTGGTTTGAACTAAGTCAGATACAATATCGTCTCAGATGAGTTAATTGAGTTGTTAGGGCCTTGTGTACGTGTCATGGACAGAGACTAGCACCAGTTCTGCTGCCATTCCGCCACGGTTGTGCCCTGTCCCATTATTATACCTTCTTAGGTTCCTTGATTAACATCCAGAGAGAAGAGCTGCGATAGCCTCGATAGCCTCGATAGACCAAGGCAAATCTCCAGTATCCCAACCCCCCGGATTGTCCTTATCTTCCACTCAAACCAGTCGCTGGATTCATCGTCAAAGGAACAAAGATGAGATGATAAGTTGCTAGAACACCCAGTGCGTAAGCGGTGCCTCGTTCATACGAAGACCTATATACCGTCCGACTTGTTCCGAAACGCACGAGCCGTGGCGATGTAGATGGTATCGAATTGCAACCGCCTTGGGCGTTCAGGACTTGGATGAAACGATACGGTTGAGATACGTCGAAGTAGACTGTGCCGGGTAGCGGCGCACAGAAGGGATCAGGCTCCGGAAGGATAACGTTTTTTATATCTTCCTCATTGTCGTCTTCGTCCTCTGCGGGGCCAAGGGACTCTGATATGAATAAGTCCGGATCGGCATCTTCGTTGCTGTCGTGTATTGCTGATGACTCGGGGGAGGGGGGGGGGCTCGCATTCCCAACCGCAAGATGGTGCTCTGATCCTACGCACAAGATTCGTGTTGGCTCTTGCACTTTTCGCACGGCGGAAATGTGGGAGAAGAGGGCACCTGGGATCTGTTGACGGGCTCGCTGTCGACAGCATCTTTCCCAAAGATATCTTCGTACAAAGCGGCCATATCAGCAAACAACGAGACTCACATAGTTCGTATGGTATGGGGGCTGAAAAGCAATGAAGACTTGCTTTGGGAGCCGCAAAAACGTGGGCGGAAGTGGTGATGAACTGTCGACACTTCGACTGCTGCTGCTAGAAGGAAGAAAAGGTGGGCAAAAGCCTTGGGCGGAAAGGTGGGTTTATGAAATCTGGGTGTAGGACCCGTTGGATCCATCGCAGTGCAACGCGTCTCGTCACAAGACGCGAGATCACACAGTATAAGGCGAAGTCCCAATTAGTTGAAGTTAAGGTAGGTAGTTTAAGCTCGGACTCTAGGGCGGACCCGAACCTTGATCTCATCGTGCAGGAGCCTGGCGGTGCCCGCAGCATACATAGTTCACCTGGCATTGGGCCGAAGTGTCATGTTACCGGTGCTGTGTCGGCCCTCCCACCAGGCTACGATGTCAAAAGCTGTTGACACGCGTTTTAAGAACTGAAACGGTTCCTTCGTTGCCTGGATATCCAAGGTTGTGTGTAAGTTATATTTTCAAGGGGTGATATGACAGGTGGGAAGGAGTACTCTAGAAATCGGGAGCCTGAGTTTGATCTATGTGAGTTTCCTCGTTCCTGGTTCTTCGTTTCAAGATTTCTATGCGCCGATATAACGGAACCAAGTCAGAACCACGTTGACATATCTGAATGTTCAGACGAAGTCAAAACTGGTGTTTAGTTACCTAGACGCGACAATCTGGAAGCACTTCTGACAGGGTGAACTGAATCCAGCTGCGGTGTTTGACTGTAAGATTTCAAGGTTTCAGACTTCCTCACTCACCTTTCCTTCCCTTCAATGAAGCTTGCAATTGAAATGGTGCATACAGTAAGTACTCTATGTACTGGTGATGGTGAGTGAGAAAGGGAGTTAAGACGGAACATACAGTGGACCAATCCGGGAGGGGGGAATAATTGTTAAGCTTCCAGAAAAAGCAGGTGCGACCGGCATGGAATGCCGAGAGCTTCCTTTGACCTAACACTCACCTCTCCATCTCACTCTAACTCACTTGGTCTGTGACCGGCGTCTTCAAGCTCAACTCGGAGTCATTTCGCAGCTCGATGGCGGAAGGAGAAGGAAAGCTCATCCGATCTCTCAAATCTCAGACCCTGAATCTTCCGCCCAGTTGCGTGGAGTTTTGCCCTGCCTTTCCGTCATATTTTCTGGTTGGGACCTACTCTCTCCAACCAGAGAGTACAGGGACAAGCAACAATGCAGATACACATGCAAATGCAGACTCCGACATGGAGGGAGATGGTCACCTCTCTCGCCCAAAACAGCCGCAAAGCCGCAACGGCAGCATCATTGCCTTCCGGCTTGTAGATGGGAATCTGTGAGAAGCTTAAAATCCCATTCCAAGGTTTGGGTCAAGGCTAACTCAGATACCCTAGAACCCATGTCCAGACTATGCCCCAACCGTCGGCGCTTCTGGACCTCCGATTCAGCCCTCATCACGGCAGCCGGGATATCTACGCTGTGGTCTCGAGCACTGCTACCCTTGCCCTGTTCAGGTTGTCCCCTGACCAGGAACAGCCCCTGATGCACCTACACACCATGGATATAACTGCCATGTCTCGGGGTGAGATTGAGCCGGAAGCAGGAGAGGAGATTCTGTTCCTCTCATTCAGTTGGCATCCGTCCAGAGCAGACATGATGGCCATCACGACCTCAACCGGGCGCGTTTACCTCGTAAACCTGCCTACGTTCAACGGCAGCTGGGAGCTAAACCCAATGCCCATCATCACGCACACCCTCGAGGCATGGTGTGTCGTTATATCTCCCAGTTTGGCCGTTGCAAAGCAACTTGACGATTCACGCGAGACAGGCGAGGTGTTTAGGGTGTACTCCGGCGGTGATGATTCAATGCTGCGCTTCCAGACATGCAGCTGGACGAAGGGCGTCATCACCGATGCCTTGTCCTCCTTCGAATCACGAGGCCACGACGCTGGCGTCACCGCTATCCTGCCACTACTCGCCCAAGAAGCCGGGAATGAGCTAATCGTTACGGGCAGCTATGATGAACACATCCGGCTGTTCTCGGTTCCGCCCTTTGGCAAGCCGAGGCACCTCGCAGAGAGCAGACTCGGCGGCGGAGTGTGGCGGCTGAAGCTCATTGACTCGGATACAACGCCCAGCCAAGACTACGTCTGGCGGGCCAGGATATTAGCTTCCTGTATGCACGCTGGCGCCCGAATCGTCGAGCTTGTGCAGACGGTGGATGGCGCACATCGATTTTCTGTCCTGGGACGCTTCGAGGAGCACCAGAGCATGAATTATGGAAGCGATTTCCAGCCAGGGTGGAAGGACAAATTGTCGGTGGTATCTACAAGCTTCTACGATAAGCTTTTGTGCCTCTGGGAATTTGGGATGGCATGAACAATTCAATGATGCTCTTGTTTCTTCTCCCCTCTCCCACATACACTGTGCTGTGTAAGGTCCGAGTCTTGAAATGCTTGTACGGAAGAAATCTGATCAAAGCCATCGGGTCGTCACACCGTCCGCCCTAGCGAGAAAGAGCTGCCCCGCGCTAGTGCCAAAAAGACATAGCTCAACTCGCGCCTGAGCGCGCCTGGCAATGGTCCGCATGGAACGTGGTGGGGACTGATCTCAACTGTCAAAGGCTCGCGATTGATTCACGCCTGATGAGCATGACAACTGGCAGTCACAATTCATTGCCAGCTAGAACAAAGTGCCAGCGCAGGTGCCTCAGCACTGTTGATAGCTTCTCCTGATAGATTTCTTACATCACCCTCACGCTCGTTCCTACACTCACTTTCGTCAGCACAGCTATATACCTAGGGAATTTTTTCTGCCTCGTGTCGTCAATCCTTCCGAGCACTGCACTGCACTGCACCGTGCATTCACCGACACGCACCTCGCACTTCCTCTATGGTTTAGGCCAAAACTACCTCGATATTCTTTCTCCAGCGATAGTTAGTTCTTCTCGCCGGCTGACTGGTCTCCTCGTCTCCAATAGCTCGGCTCTTCCGAGGCTCTCACCATGGCGACGAATTCGGCGAACGGAACGGCGGGGCCTGCTGCCGCTGTCACTGGCGGAGATTTGGTTCTCTCTAGGATACACGAGGCACTCAAAGTCGTCCACAGCCCCCTCTCGCCCAACCAAGCCCGACAGGAGGCCCAGGCCTTCCTCGAAGAAGTCAAGACTCTCAGCGAAGCCCCGTCGCATGGGTTCAATCTCGCCTTCAACAAACCGCAAGAGCCTATCGTCCGCCACTACGGCCTGTCGCTCCTTGAGCACGCAGTGAAGCACAAATGGCAGGAATACGGCTCGGAGCATCGAGAATACCTCCGCGCGTGGGTCCTACAGCTGGCCGAAACCATTTCCGCCGACGACCCGTCATACCTGAGGAACAAGATTGCCCAACTCTGGGTCGAGGTGGCGAAGCGGGCATGGGTGTCCAGCTGGATGGACATGGACCACTTGCTTGTCCGTCTCTGGCGCGCCTCGGACTCGCCCCTCCACAAACAATTCGTGCTCCAAATTCTCGAGGCCCTCTCCGACGAGATCTTTAATGGGGACGACGCGGTGGTCGCCCTGCGCGAAGGGGCTCTGAGCAAGGCATGCGTCGAAATATTCACCCCGGCTGACGTCCTGGCCGAGGCCTTCCCTAACCGTCAGGCCGGCCCCGAAGTACGCTGTGAAGGCGAAGGCTGGCTCAATAGGGTAACACAGCTCATCAGCGAGAGCCTAAGCGGCGGCATCGACCAGGACCATGATGTCAGAGCATGTGCTGTCAAGGCCCTCAATGTCCTTAACTCAGTTGTACCCTGGGCCATTCCAAAAGCCCTGAATGCTGTCGGCTGCCGCCCTGTTATGTGCAGCTGTCTCGCGACGCCAAGTGTCCCCGTACAAAAGGCTGCCCTCGAGGCTCTGCATTCTCTCTATAACCGCTCGAGCTTCACGGAGGAGGAGTTCGTCGATCTTGTGGTGCCCATGTACAGCGAAGCCATGGTAGACCTCTTCAGGCGGCTCTTTGGGTGGTTGGAAGTGGATGCCCAGGATATCGACGACGACAAGTACCAGTTCGCCAAGAAGTTCTCAGAGGTGAGTATCTCTACCTCACACAGGAAATGCCCTCTTTAGAAATTTCTGACTGCCTAATAATTACAGATGCTGTGCTGCCTGGGCAATTATCTGGACAGAAAGTTCGCGGCCATACCGCCCCAGACAAACATTCAAGGCTTCCTGGACCTCCTGATGCAGGTGGTGCAAAGCCAAAGTCTCGTCGTCTCGATCCCAATCCTCCTCACATGGACCCGCCTCCTGTCTCATAGAGCATTGGGGCCGGCAGCTGCCAATATGCCCTTCATTTCCAGGCTACTCGAGCTGTGCAGTGCCCGATTAATTCGATATGAAAGCTTCCCGGAAGATTCAGACGACCCCGTCTATACCCTTCTCATCGAAGACACGGACACAATTCCCGAGCGACATGCCTTCCTGGGAAACTACCGGCGGTACTGCTGCTCAGTTATCGAGAACATTGTCCACCTCAAAATGTCCGATGCAGTCGACCATATTTTGGGCAGAGCGCAGAGTGCTCTCAATACCCTCTACGATTCTGAGATACCTCTTAACCGTGAGCCTGACCATCAAAGTCAGCAGCCTCTCTCAAAAGCTAACGTGCCTCTAGCTGCCAACTACTCCAAGACCTCGTGGCCTGTTTTGACGGTGGACGCCCATGCTACTGTCATTGAGGCGGCTCTCAAAGGCTACGACAAATGGAGGACGTCGGGCAACCGGAGTTCAGAGGAGGTACGTAGGACCTTGAGGGTGAGTAGTAGCATATCTGACCGTGGCATAGAAGCAACAAGCGGTGGCTGTTGAGGAGTTCTTCGAGAAGTGGTGCGGCCAGCTTCTAGAGATGAAGTTCGAGGTGGGACATCATTAGTCTTTCTGGCCCCTTCTTATCCGCATTGCTAACCATGACCAAGGATCCTTTGATCCGCAAACGAATTCTTCAGCTTCTCGTGACCTTCTCTACTAAGGCTCTCGACTCAAAACCGGCGATCATGCTCAGGGTGCTGGAGCATATTCTGATGACATGGCCGGCTTTGCAACCAGAGCATAGGCTCTTTAATGACGCGATTCGTGACCTCCAGACCGAAAGCATGGTCGAACTGCAACGGCTCGCATCGAAGATGCCTGACCCCCTTCTCGTAAGTCATACGTCTTTGATCGTTGTGTTCGCGCGGACTGACCACTGGCGTGCAGGACGTGTATGACCAATTAGAGGCAAAAGTTCAGGAGATGATTGCATCGGGCACTCTTGACGAGAAGCGTCAAGTGGCCTACCAGAGTTTTCTGTTTATCATCATGTAAGCCTGCCATGACCAACCTGAGCACCCATCGTTCTTGAAAGGATGGCTCACCATTTCTAGTCACCGAGCTACTCGCATTGACCCGGCTACGCGTCTGACAAGACTCCGTGCTTTCGTTGAGCCTGTGAAGAATCAATGGAAAGACGATTCCTTGAAACAGACTTTGGCCTCTTACGAAGGCTTCTGTGAGCTACTAGGCCTTGACAAGGCGCAAAAGTACCTGGCTGAGCGCGGCGTCCATACCATCGCCGACTGGGGCTCAACAGAACTTGACGCCGAGGGGCTGGCTCTGCAGGCGGAGTTGGAGCGGAGACAATCGGTACGGCACTCTGCCCTAACTTTCTGTTGACTGGCAAGCCTAACTTGTATCTAGGCACTTCCACTCCGTGTCACCAAGTCATTCCTGACTTATTCAGTTGAACGGATAGAAAAGAACTCGCTTCCCTATCAGGCATCTTGCACCCTCTGGCAGGACGGCTTCCAGCTCATCCTTCCAGAGCTGCTCCAGTTCTTGAGGTTTGTCATTCCGAATATCGTGATGATGCAAGCTCCGTACTGACTCCAACCCAGTTATGCCCACGCATCCCACAACCCAGCCAACTGGAGCCTTCTCCCGGGAGAGATGCGGTCGGTAGTGAGCCGCCTCCTGTCGGACCGGTTCTGGCAAGCCGGCATCTCGGAAGGGAGCAAAGACGACTTCTACGCCAGGGTGCTCGGAAAGAAGAATACGTTGGAAGGGCTTGCCTCGACCGTCCGTGGTGCGGTTCGGTTCGTACGGGAAACTTGTTATGCCATCATCTACTGCATGACGCGGCTCGACATGCAGTTCTATGGTTTTTTGGAACTGCCCGGGCCGCTGGCTAACGCACTGTTTGCCGACTCCGTCTATCTATCATCTCACCAGGTCATCAGCCTTCTCACCTTGGTCAGGTACCTGGTCGACAACTGCCCGGTGGAGCTGCGCAACCATTTCATACCTCCTATCCTGGCCACCTGTTTCGAGCAGATGGATGCCAAGATTAGCTCGGAATGGGATAG
This sequence comes from Parathielavia appendiculata, assembly GCF_033297405.1. Classification (NCBI taxonomy): domain Eukaryota; kingdom Fungi; phylum Ascomycota; class Sordariomycetes; order Sordariales; family Chaetomiaceae; genus Parathielavia; species Parathielavia appendiculata. The sequence continues at coordinate 357,856 of NW_026944224.1, forward strand.
GCTGGGGCAACGGGAAACAGTGCGGGCTGCGGGCGATGAGCTGACGGAGGAGATGAAGGCCGAGAGCATCTTGAGGCAACTCACGTATTCCGCGGTGCTTATGGTTGCCGACGTGCTAGACCCGGCAAGACTCGGTAAGTGACTGTTTCACACAGTCCATGCTGCTGCGCCTCGATCTAACACTGATTGAGAAACAGCATCTCCGACAGCCTCGCCGGATAACCCTGACACTGCGGAGCCCGACACGAGATATCCTCCACTCCGAAAGTTCTGTCTTATGAACCCGGCTATCGCGGTGCCTCTTCTCGTGTTCTGCAGCCATGCAATCCGTATGCATGACGGTAGGTGTTGTGGCGTGGTGCTAAGGGTCTTCCGCTCTATCGTGCCCGAGTTCAGCCCTTCGGACCTTTCGAAGACCATGAAGGACTCAGGGCATACGGCGCCCCTGGAGGAGTTCCCGATTCCGGAGGAGACAGCAAGGGAGATTCGGGAGTTCATCTCGACGGAGGTGCTGAAGGCCGCCATCTCCTCGCTGCACGACCCTTACTTTGTCGATTCTCAACGGGATTTGGGCGCGCTGATCGCCCACATTCTCGCTTACTACTCGCCGTTGACGCCAACGCCTCGGAACATACTCGTGTCGTTGCCGAATATCAAGCCGGAGGATGTTGACAGGACGATCCAGCTCGTCTCTCAGCCGGGCATGCACTCTCGTCAGCAACGGGCGCTGGTCCTCGAGCTGCTCGAGGACTTGAAGGGCGTCAGCATCTCGGAGATGGGCAAGCTCACCAAGAGCCTGGGAGGAGCTGCGCATGCACCGGGATCATCTTCATCGCGCGGCGGCAGTAAGAAGGCGACGCGGAGCAAGATGGCGCAGGAATTCATGACGCCGAATGCGGGTGCCTCGGCGGGGACAACAGGAACTGGCGGGACGGCGGCTGGTGGTGGCGCGGGTGGTGTTGATCCGAAAGTACGAAATAAGACGCCCGATTTGGAGGGAATGGCGGGCATGTTTAATGAAGCCGGCTAGCGGCCCCCCACTCCGCGCGCGGGCAGCAGCAAGATCAGGAGGTCGGGGGGACGAGGACGGTGAGGCGGAACACGGAGACGGCCAGGGGCGGGATCGGAGTCTGTGGATACGGACCCGAACGCGGATGCGGAGGCGTCTGAGTCACGGTGTTGTTGTGTACGTCTACAAGCACTAAGGGGCTTCGCACCGGCAGCTGATTCGAGGAGGCGACCTCCTCCTGGCAAGGAGGCGGCTCAGACGGCCATGCGCTCGAGGAGGCGAGAGCATACATACAGCGGTCCATTCTAGGCGGCGAAGTTGCCGGCGGGGTGGGGGGGTGAGGGAGGCAGGGGCATGAGAGGGAATAGCGAAGTCTCTGGTTTCGAGACAATAATACCAAGCTTGAGTAGAGGAACAAATCTTCTGGATTGGTTGTTGGTTTGAACTTCGTCAGTCCACAAGGCCATGAGCGGGTGGCGGTGCTGCCCTGGTTGTGTTTCGGGTGTCGTGTTTCCGGTGGTGTTTTGGCTGTGACGTTGTTTTTGCAATTTGGAATACCTGCCAGTAACCCTCAACTCATAACCTCGAGGTGTTTCCAGTTGCATCAGACTTACTCGGAACCCAGGTGCGTTCTCTGTCTTTGGTGTGCAGGGCTGCCGAGGCCACGCGCAGTTCCTGGTGGCAGGTGGCTAGACCCCTCCCTCTCCTTGGGTCTGCTCAGGACTCGGGGTAGCCATCCCCTCCTTCCCAAACACCCGCAAGTGCTGCATCATGGTAGGGATCTGCGCCAAGCATAAGGTATCCGGGGTAGGGACCGGGTGCCAACTGATCGCTACCTGGTTCGAGCTTAGTGAGCTGTCAAAGGCACGGGCAAAGGCTTTGTTTGGGATTCATGACTGTCAATCGGTGAACTAGCTCGAATTGTGGGCGTTGTGAACTCTGTGGGCTGTATTTCTGTGCACGAGTCAGGTCGTTGCAAGCAAAAAGGGGCAATTATTAACTAATAATGGGAGCAACCGAAGCAAGCGTGGCAAGCCCTGCCCAGTTAGAGTTCTCTTACACCGAGGCTCCCGCACACTCTTCGCACCTTGCTGGCCTGTCAACCTCGGCTTCCGTCGCTTTCGATCTGTGAGCGAGACAGCCGTCACACATTTGCTGGGAAGCATCTCGCGACAAGGCTTCTGCCAAGTCCGGGGCACGTTTCATGCCGGCAGATAGACATTCGGTGGAGCCTACTGGTGCAGGAGGAGGGGAACATCTTTGGGATGTTTTCATGATCATTTTCTTGCGGATAAGTTAACCTGCAGATTCCGGGAAGCTCAGTTAGACGGAGTATACAACTCAGACTGAGAATTGGTTCACGGCCTCGGCTTCTTTTTCGACGCTCAGTCTCTCCACTATAACTCTCTCTACTCCGGCACACAGCCCAGAGACAGAGGGTCAGAGGACAGCCATGGTGTACTGCGGGAAGCCCTCCAAGGGCTGCCAGATGTGCCGGACTCGGCGCATCAAGGTATGTATGACAGCCGGCCCCTGGATTGGAACCGCAACGGGGAGATATTGACCGAATGACATTTGCCAGTGCGACGAGACCAAGCCGACATGCAACCAGTGTGCCAAAGCACGCCGCCAGTGCCCGGGCTACAAAGACGAGTTCGACCTGGTCCTGCGCAACGAGAATTTTGCGGCCAAGCGGCGAGCCCTGAAGCTCACCGCGCCGAGGCGCAAGAAAGCAGACCTTGCTGAACCGTCCTCGGCGTCAACCTCGTCGTCATCGTCATCATCATCAGCATCGTCGACGTCGTTGTCATCCTCATCATCCCCACCAACACCGACCGCCTCCCCACCACTCTCAACTACCACCGCCTCCACGACGTCGTCAACTCACCGTCCCCTTTTCTTTACTCGCAATCATCAACAACAACAAGACGATTACAGTCAACGACAACAAATCCGACTTGCCCTCTCCCCAACCCCAATCCATCTACCAGTAGAGGACCTCGCACCCTGCCATTTCGTCTCCAACTTTGTGCTGCTCCCCCGCCAGGACGGATCCAGGGGCTGGCTCGAGTATCTCATTCCGCTCATGCAGTCTATGCAACAGACACAACAACAGTCTCATCAAAAGGAGATGATGACTATGACAACAACTGGACGAGGTGGGGGCGGAGGAGGTGGAGGGGACATGGCACATCTCTTCCATGCGTTCAATGCCTGCGCGCTGGCGAGTTGGGGGAATCGGGTCGGGGGCGCTTCTTTTCCTTCTTCGGGGTCTGGAACTGGGACTGCGTTGGGGTCGGTTTCATCCGGGCCAGGAGTTGTTAGGGGTGGTGACATGTCACGGGTTGAGACCGGGATAGCGGGAGGGGCAGCGAGGATGGGTGGTGATGGTGGGATTTTGGGCAAGGCGTTTGCCGAGTATAGCAGGGCGTTGAAGGCTACGCAAGCTGCTTTGACAGATCCGGAGCGGTGGAGGAGTGACGGCGTGCTGGCGGCGGTCTTGTTGCTGGGCATGTTCGAGGTGAGTGAGGCCCAGGTCACATCAATCTGTCCGGAGAGGGACCGGATGGCTGATACTGGACACAGAACATCTCGGCCAAGCAGATGGGTACCCTGGCCTGGGGGTCGCATATCGAAGGCGCGATACAGCTCGTCAAGGCCCGCGGGCGGAGCCAGCTGAGGACGAGGCTGGGGGTGCAGCTGTTCATTGCCGTGAGGACACAGCTTGTAAGTTCCAAGCTCCCCTGTCTCATATTGGAAGGCTAACCCGCCAGATCATCCACACCCTCACCACCGGCACCGCTCCAGCCATGGGCGCAGACTGGTGGATCCAGGACGCCGTGGTTGAGCCGACGGCCACCGAATGCCAGCGCCTCAGCCTCAAAGCCGGCGAGCTGCGCGCCGACGTCACCCGAGTCCTGGGCAGCGCCGCCCGCACGCCCGAGAACATCGAGCTGGTACAGAGCCTCATGCGGCGGGCACAGGCACTGGACAAGGAGGTCACCGTCTGGATGTGCTCGGTCCCCGAGGCCTGGCGGTACAGGACGCTGTGCTGGCAGAGCCACAACCTTGCCGTCCCCGGCGACAGCAGCAGCAGCAGCGACTACTCCAAGGCCGAGGTGTTCCCCGGGCGCGTCGACGTATACAACGACTTCTGGGTGGCGGCCGTGTGGAACTCGGCGCGCACCGCGCGGCTCATCCTCATGTCCATCGCGGTGCGCTGCGCGGCGTGGGTATGCTCGCCCGTCGACTACCGGACCACGCCCGAGTACGCCACCGCGGCGCGGTTGTGCGTCGACACCATCGCCGACATTCTGGCGTCGGTGCCGTACCATCTGGGCTGGCACACCAAGCGGAGGGATTTTTTTCGGAACGAGGACGGCACGGCGTTTGCGTGCGGCGAGGAGGACGGGATGAAGGGGCTGGCCGGGTACTTTTTGACCTGGCCGCTGGCTTGTGTCATGACGCAGGACTACTCGACCGACGCGCGTATGTGGACTGTGTCCCCTTTTTCTCACCGCACGGACAGACGAGGCTGATACATTGGCTGTGCTAGAACGAGCCTATGTCAGGGGCAGACTCCATCATATCGGCGACGAGCTCGGCATCAAATACGCACACATCATAGCCCAGGTTAACCTTTTGCTTCATTGTTACATAAAAAGATGACGTTGCTAATAAATGGACCAGCTCCAAGTCCGAGTCCCATCAATGCTCATCCGCTCCGACGGCCTCCTTGCCAAGCCTTATCCTATGGCCCACAACTTCGAGAAGCTCCTGTCGTCCCGGTTCGACAGTCCGCTCACGCAAGCGTATACACTGAAGGAGAGGCAGCTGCCGCAGCAATGGACCATGCAACAGGAGCAGTTCCAGCAGGGCGATGAGTGGGCCGGTGGGCAATAGTGAGACACGGCCAGGCCTGTGGATTGTATAAGTTTTTCTATTTTGCGATGGGCTGCTGCTTCGACGAGTTTCGGTATGGGATACCCTGAAATTGCTTGCTGTATCAGTGTATAGGATTTAGGGGGAGGTCACAAACTTCGGCGCTCAGGAGTGATGGGCGTATTTTGAGGGGAATCGAGTAATTATGCGGTCGTTTAAATTCAGACCAACGCATATCGGTCCGAACGCCATGGGCTATACTGCCCTTCCCAAGTGACACCGTGAGCAATGACATCGCTTCCTGCCTATTTATCCCCTACAATCCTGAAGCCCCCGCGGCTTGTCATGATTGCCCCTCTCCCGGCTTCGATCTCGTGAGCATATGCCTGCCCACCGCGCAAATTAGTCTCTAATAACCCCAAAGAGGGGACGCACTCCCATGCAACAGACAGATAAGACAGACCTCTTCCGCTTTCCTGCATCTTCCTGCTCGTTCGCGCCCGAAGCGGACGACCCCAACTCCCACGCCTTGACGAACACGCTCTGCGTCTTGTCCAGGTACGACTCGGCCCCCACGTGCTGGACATTGACGCGCATGCCGTCCTTGGTGAAGACGACGTGGTCGCCCATCTGCTTGCGCGCCTGCGCCTGGATTTTGCCCAGCGACAGGTATATCTGGTAGCAGACCCAGGCGATCACGCCCAGGACGACCAGCGTGAGGACTAGCGGGATGAGTTGCCTGTTGCCCTGATATTAAGTACTGAGGGCTCATGGCATGGGAATTATTAAGGGGCATGGCGGACCTCGTTGTTGACGGCGGAGTCTGGGTGTGCTGCTTTCCCCAAGCCATGATGGGGTAATAGATGGATGGATGGTAGATTATTATGAGGGGTGCCAGACTAGATAGTTGGACTTTGCAAGCAGGCGCACAGCCCGAGTCACCGGTGGGTAACTCTTGCCGTGAGGAGAATCCTGGACTGATTCAAGAAACCAAGGAGATATTATCCTTATGAAGCGCTGTGACAAAGAAAGCCTTGGGCAGCTCTGCAAGTGCAAGGTTGCCTTTGCGCAACCAAATGTGTCGAATCCGTTGGCTGTTTGGAGGACGCAGCGTCGTGGCATAAACCAACGTTGCCGCCACCGTTGTTCCTGTTGGCCAACTCCAAAGGGACAATATTTCGTGACTATTATAAACAACTCAGAGCCTTTCGACAGTGGAGTTCTCTTGATATTAACAGAGGCGGCCTCAGAACCCGCCTACATTGCGCAGCCACGATGAGATGGGTACATTTGAGACGCCGACCCATCTCCAGTGGGGTTGTTTGATGGGCTGCGAGGAACGTGCATACCGGATGTAAGTGTATTTCTCGCTTTCCCTACCAGTACGAATCCGTACTCCGTACGGATACATTGAGCTCCGCTGTCTCATGTTCCACTGAGGGAGTAGCAAGTCACGTTACAGCACGAGCGCCGGTCATTACGATGCTCGGTGTATGGTACGGTTCGATGCATTTAACGGAGTACCTTGCCCTTAACCGAAGATCATCACAGGAGTCTGCAGATGTACCTTCCTTGGCCAGAGCACTGGAGCCGCAGCCACGGCTCCAGCGCCACAGTGCGGGTCGCAAGCTCTGCGGTAGCCTTCCAGGTTGTCCTCAGCGTGCCTCTCTCACTGACAGCTTTGGATGAGGCCAGTTTGCGATCCACAACCCCTCCGCCAAAATTGGTCCCGTCACTGTGGAAAAGGACACAGCAACAGCTCCAACCCTGCAGGCTGCAGCCAATTCCAAGCCCGGTCCACCAACCGCCACCATCCCTCCGACGCCAATCCAGGTTCCAAACCAGCTCTCCATCTCCAGATTGAACAAACCGACGTCCTACAAATACCCAACACTACAACTCTCGGCCACCGTCTCATTAGCGACGCGCTGCTGCAGCGACGCCCGGCCGAGCCCGCAATGTCTGCTCCCCACGACGGCTACGGCCAGTATCCGCCCCAGCAACCCGCCGAGCAAGCGCAAGCCCCGTATGCCGACCAAGCTTATGTGAACCCGGCCGCCGCCCCGCCTCCGCCTGCTGGCGCGCATCATGCTGCAGACCATGGCAAGAAGAAGAAGAGAGCATATGCTGCACAGGCCTTCGATGTGGGCGTAGGGGGCAACGCCGCGCTCCCCGGCCAGCTCCCCAGCCAGCTGCCAGTGGGAGGAGGCCAATTCGGCGCTCCCGCCCCGGCATATGGAGGCTATCCGCAACCAGACGTCCAGCCCGCTGCCTACGCCGCCCAGTCACAGCAGCCGTACGGCATGGCCCAGCCGGCGCCGGTCGCAGGTTACCAGGCTCCGGAGCCGTACTACCCCTCAGCCGGAGCTCCCCCGGCCGCGGGAGGCGTTGCCGGACTCACCTCGGGCATGTCGGCCATGAACCTCGGGCCCGGAGCCCAACAGCAGCCGCAGCAGCTTCCGCCGCAGGCGAGGGCCGGCCCTCTTAACCAGCTCTACCCCACCGATCTTCTGAATCAGCCCTTCAATGTCTCCGAGTTGGATCTCCCTCCGCCACCCATCATTTTGCCACCGAGCGTATGTCGACTCTCTCTGGGGATGTGAACGCGCTCCTACGATATGCTGACGTTGTGCAACAGTCCAGCGTCACCCCTTCCCCTGATGCAAACTGCGCGCCAAAGTACGTACGATCGACCCTCAACGCCATCCCTACGACTCACTCGCTGCTCAAGAAGAGCAAGCTGCCATTGGCCCTCATCATTCAACCCTACGCGGCCCTCCATGATCTCGACGACCCCGTGCCCGTTGTCCAGGACCAGGTCATTTCCCGGTGCCGGAGATGCAGGTCCTACATCAACCCCTTTGTGACCTTCCTCGATCACGGCCACCGATGGCGCTGCAACATGTGCAACCTCACCAACGATGTGCCCCAGGCCTTTGACTGGGATGCTGCGGCCCAGAAGACCGTCGACCGGTGGCAGCGCCACGAGCTGAACCACGCAGTCGTGGAATTTGTCGCCCCGCAGGAGTACATGGTCCGCCCTCCCCAGCCGCTGGTCTATCTCTTCCTGTTCGACGTCAGCTACGCCGCTGTATCGACCGGCCTCCTTGCCACCAGCGCCCGCACCATCCTCGACAGTCTCAACAGGATTCCGAATGCTGACCGGCGCACCCGTCTCGGCTTCATCGCCGTCGACTCGAGCCTGCACTACTTCTCTGTGCCCAAGGATACGGAGGAGAACGGAGAGACCAGTATGCTGGTGGTCAGCGACCTGGACGAGCCGTTCCTCCCGGTTCCCCAGGAGCTGCTGGTCCCTCTGACCGAGTGCCGGAACAGCATTGAGAATTTCCTCAGCAAGCTTCCCGACATGTTCATCAACAACCAAAACAACGGGTCTTGCATGGGATCTGCCCTGAGGGCTGGCCACAAACTCATCTCCCCGCTCGGTGGCAAGATTGTGGTTCTCAGCGCCTCGCTGCCCAATGTGGGCTACGGCAAGCTCGAGATGCGCGAGGACAAGAAGCTGCTGGGCACTTCTAAGGAGAGCGGCCTGCTTCAGACGGCCAACAGTTTTTACAAAAGCTTCGCGGTGGAGTGCTCCAAGAACCAAGTCTCGATCGACATGTTCCTCTTCTCGTCGCAGTACCAGGACGTGGCCTCTCTGAGCAACCTCCCGAGGTACACGGGCGGACAGACCTGGTTCTATCCGGGCTGGAATGCTGGCCGTCCAGAGGACGCCATCAAGTTCGCCTCTGAGTTCAGCGACTACCTGTCGTCCGAGATCGGCCTCGAGGCGGTCCTCCGTGTTAGGGCAACGACCGGCCTCCGCATGAGCACCTTTTACGGCAACTTCTTCAACCGAAGCTCCGACCTGTGTGCCTTCCCGGCCTTCCCTCGCGACCAGTGCTACGTGGTCGAGGTGGCCATCGACGAGAACCTGACCAAGAACGTCGTGTGCCTGCAGACGGCCGTGCTGCACACGACATGCAACGGCGAGCGCCGCATCCGCGTCTTGACGCTCGCCCTGCCGACAACCACCAACCTCGCCGACGTCTACGCCTCGGCCGACCAGTCCGCCATCACAACCTATTACAGCCACAAGGCCGTGGAGCGGGCGCTCAGCAACGGGCTCGACTCGGCCAGGGACCTGCTGCAGAGCAAGGTCACGGAGCTCCTGCAGACCTTCCGCAAGGAGCTGGCCGGCGGCAGCATGGGCGGCGGCCTGCAGTTCCCCTCCAACCTCCGTGGCCTCCCCGCGCTCTTTCTGGGTCTGATCAAGCACGTCGGCCTGCGCAAGTCGGCCCAGATCCCCTCGGATCTCCGGTCCGCGGCCCTCGACCTGCTGTCGACGCTGCCTCTGCCCCTGCTCATACAGTACATCTACCCGCGCCTCTACTCGCTGCACGACATGCCCGACAACGCCGGGTATCCGGACCCGGAGACGAGCCAGATTGTGCTGCCGCCGCCGCTGAACTTGTCGAGCGAGCGGTTCGTGCCGTACGGCTTGTACCTGATCGACGACGGGCAGACGCAGTTCCTGTGGGTCGGCCGCGACGCCGTGCCGCAGCTGCTCGTGGATGTCTTTGGGGTGGCGGACCGCGCGCAGCTGAGGGTGGGCAAGGGGAGCTTGCCGGAGCTGGAGAATGATTTCAATGAGCGGGTCAGGGCGGTGGTGGCCAAGAGTCGAGATCATAAGAGTAAAGGGGTGGGCAGCATTGTGGTGCCGCATCTGTATATCGTTAAGGAGGATGGCGAGCCGAGTTTGAAGCTCTGGGCGCAGACGCTGTTGGTGGAGGATCGGGCGGATCAGGGCATGAGTTATCAGCAGTGGATGGGGGCGCTGAGGGAGAAGGTTAGTTTCTGAGTTTTACCCCGGCCCCGAAAAGAAAGTGAGATGTGGGTGTGCTGACTGGTTGGAACAGGTTGTTCAATGAGGGAGGTGTGGCTCGGGACAGCGTGGGAAGGGAGGTCTGTTCTGTGCCTGGTGTATGGGTAGGGTAATGCTTGTGAAATAGATATCTTACAGAAGCCAGGTCTGGAAAGAAGGGCGTTTACAATATCTGAGGTTCGGCTGGTTGTGTCCGTTTGCTATCCGTTAGTGAGACATCGACTCGTCCTTTCCTCGGGCCTGTCGCAATTCTCCATCACTTGGTCTTCTTGTCTTTGGTCCATCTCCGTTGCGACAGCGAATCTGCGGACTGATGAGGGTCCCTTCCAAAACCCAGTCTTGCGGATATTCTGATTCAGCGGCGGGCTAAGGTGTAAATAACGTCATCTGGGTCACTCGATGTGTATCTGCAGGCGGTCCGGCCCAGCCTGGTCCTTTTCTGGCTTTTTTCTATGGTATCTGTATAAGCGGCCGACCTTGACCGTGGTTGTTTCATCGCGATGCGCTGAGAATAGCAACAACGCAGGCCCCCACATGGTCGCCATTTTGGCCTCGTCAATCAGGGGTCGTTCGCATACATACAATGTGCGGCTCTTTTTCGCAATACAAGTCGAATGCGTGACGGTTCGCTTCTTCTCAAGATCCCGATGTAAAGCAAGGTCTGGTTCCCTTTTTTCAACGGTTTGACTAGGGGGTCACTCTGAAAACAATGCAGTCTCGCTGGTTTCACATCAGATAAATTGGATAAGCGCAGGCCAAAGGTGCACTGCCTCGATTTTGAGGGTCCCAACCAACCAAGTAGCATATCTAGGTACAGAGTAAGGGTATCTTCTACCTAGCTTTTTAGCGGCACCTGTACGGAGCAATGGCTTGGTTCCTGTTTAGGACGACCAGGTCGGGTGTGTGTGGTATTGTGCCCTGCTTCTACGGAGTACTCCGTCTCCGTAATCGTTTATGATCAAGTTGAGTATTGTGTAAGGTATTGGCGGAGTGAGTGTCAAGGTTCCCGTTTTAACGATAGAGGGCTGGTCAGTCACCATGCCCTGTAGGCGACCTCAGCCCGATGCTGAACGATAATGAGAAAGAAGGGACGGCGCTGAGCTGTTTTGTCTGTGGCCGAGGGGCTGACCTTGAGAAAGTGAAACAGTCGCTCGCCGGCCAGCCGGCCATTGGCGATTTCATGTCTTCCTGAGACAAGCACGCGCCGAGAAAGGGCGGGTCCCGCTTGTGCCGCGCCAGGGTCACGGCTAGGGGCCATGGATGATGGTATGGTGGCTTGGGGTGGGCAAAGGCGCTTATTTGACTTCTCGTTGGTCGTTTGTAAGGTGACGGGAGCTATGTATCATGCAGCCGCTTCTGTGCTTCGCGCTTGGTGGGACGGATTCAATAAGGTAGCCTTGGTATGCCAATGGCATGCAGTGTGATGAGCGCGAGTGTGATGATGGTGACGGTGAATCTGGGCATAGGCATTCCCATACAGCAGGCTATTGATGAGGGTCTCATGATGCCTACACAGTAAGGTCGACTGGGATTCAAGACGGGGAAGCTTTTCTCAGAACAAGGAGTACCTCCGTGACATGCAAATCGGAGTCCACATCGCGAGATGTTTCGTGTTTCTACGAAGTATGTTTCATAATTCTAAGCGCCAAGCGAACAGCCAGGTGGCCGGCCGTTGCTCCAGGCGGGAGGGGATACCATAACTTATCTGACGAGCCATTGCTGTCTCTTTCCCCAGCCAACTGATGTTGGCTCTCGATGGCCTTTGAGGATGCTCACAAACGGGCTCAGGGAGACGACAGACACGTGCGAACCAACCGACCAAAGCCACCCGGTTTCCTATTTTGGGGACCGGGACAGCCGCCCTGCACCCCGGCGTTTTGAGCGACCTGCAAGACCGCCAGTGATGTGCCGATGTGGTGAGAGGTTGAAGAGGCCTGGGGTTCATAAATGCCCACTGTGTGGTTGCGAGCGAGTGTCTTCATGGACCCACCTCGAGCGAATGACACCCCGGCCCCTGACCTTGTCGCTCCATTCCCCCGCCAGGAGAGGGGCCAGATCCAGGATGCATGGATGAACGGCCAGGCAAGCTCGTTCTTCTACAACACCATCTCCCGTGTCCTGGCTGGTGAGCTTTGATTGTTTTCTGCTATTCATCCCTTTGAGATATCGCTGCTGTTTTTGCGGCAACTTCTCGATTGCGTCGGTCAGCGACGAAAACAGCTCGCGTTCAGACCATCCGTTCATTTTTCGGAAGGAACGGATAAGGTACAGTACCCTCCCAGCCCAGAAGCGGGGCAACCTCCTGCTGGAACTGAATCTCACTGCTCACGCCGTCGCAAGCTCCTACCTTCTCACCACCTTCAACCGTCTCCTTCACTAGCAGTGCGCTTGACGTATTTATCTGAAGCTTCCGCGCTTGACCTCAAAGGTACGTTTTGTGCTATGACATTGTTTCGAGATGGCTCTTTCCTTGCCCCTCTTCGACCCCAAGGACCTTCGCCCGAGCAATGCACACACCTCGACGACAACCGGCTTCTCTTCCATCCACGTCGTTGTACGCCGACCTGGAGCGTCCAGTAGGATCTTCTTTTTGGTCGATGCACGAGCTGTGCTCTGTTGTAGCCAGAATGCCATCGGTCTATCCCCCCAGAGTAGGGGTCATTTTTGCGACAGCCCTGCTGCAACGCCCGAGTTGCATACGAAGCGTCTGATCGCCAATTTCCGGCAACCCAAACCTGTTTTCTCACGGGCTAGTTCACGAGCTTCTCGTGGGATCGCTCCTGTTCACATGCTCGACTGGAGCTTTTAGAAGCGCATCAACCCCTGAAACCCTGCACAACGACACTCGACGCCTGATCGCCACGCTTGAAAACCTGCGCAGCTCTAGCACCCGTGCCGCTTGCGTTCTCGGAACTGGTTAGCTACGACAACTGGGATACGGCAAGCTGCTACATTGATGCTAGCCACGGGCCACATGTGACCGCCATGCGTTGCATTTTGCCTTCAGTTGGTGTTCCTGGTAGCTAACCTGGAATTGTAGCTTTGTCGTAGACAAAAGCCCGCATCCGATCTCGATACCACGCGGCGCCTACCGCCGTCAAACAAAGAACCAGAGCCCGCCGCGTTACGGGACAAACCCTTCGCCGTGTCTGAAGTGGGAAGTGGCATAGCATAAAGGAAACATCGGCCTGCAGCACAGAAGGGCTTGGGTTGACTCTGCGACTGCACCATCACAAACACTCCGTTGTCGGACAATTACATTGTGCCGCCTCATTTCCACCGACTGCGAAACGGGAAATCGGCATAGGAAACCACTGAAAGTGAGCTGCCTAGTTCGGCCGGCGTCTCACCTCCAGTGCCCAACCACCGCATCACAGTCGACCGACGTAGCTTTGCAACGGTCAAACAGCTATGAGCAACGCACAGCATAAAGGTGGGGCGCGGAAGATCTCCTTCAATGTGAGCGAGCAGTACGACATCCAAGATGTCGTTGGTGAAGGCGCTTACGGAGTCGTGTGGTAAGTCTATCCGGCCGCATTGTCAGTTACCGAGCCAAGCTCTGATTGTGCAACAGCTCCGCCGTCCACAAGCCTTCCGGACAGAAGGTGGCCATCAAGAAGATCACTCCATTCGACCACTCCATGTTCTGCCTCCGGACGCTGCGCGAGATGAAGCTGCTGCGGTACTTCAACCACGAGAACATCATCTCCATCCTTGACATTCAGAAGCCTCGCAGCTACGAGACCTTCAACGAAGTTTACCTGATTCAGGTATGGCTGTCGCCGTGATGACCAGTGGTGTCGGCCTGGGTTGCTTACGCACGGTGTACTAGGAACTCATGGAGACCGACATGCATCGTGTTATCCGTACACAAGAGCTCTCGGACGATCACTGCCAGTACTTCATTTACCAGACGCTGCGCGCCCTCAAGGCGATGCACTCTGCGAACGTACTTCATCGCGACTTGAAGCCGTCCAATTTGCTGCTCAACGCCAACTGCGATCTGAAGGTGTGCGATTTCGGTCTGGCGCGGTCGGCCGCGTCGCAGGAGGACAACTCGGGCTTCATGACGGAATACGTGGCCACTCGTTGGTACCGCGCTCCCGAGATCATGTTGACGTTCAAGGAATACACCAAGGCGATCGATGTCTGGTCTGTGGGCTGCATCCTGGCCGAGATGCTGAGCGGCAAGCCCCTATTCCCCGGCAAGGACTGTAGGTGTCTTGGAGTCTGCGGAGCCCTCTTGGTGGTCTTATACTGACGCTTGCGCATAGATCACCACCAGCTCACTTTGATTCTAGATGTCTTGGGCACGCCAACAATGGAGGACTACTACGGCATCAAGTCGCGCCGCGCCCGAGAATACATCCGCTCGCTGCCGTTCAAGAAGAAGGTGCCGTTCCGGACGCTGTTCCCCAACACGTCGGAGCTGGCACTCGACCTGCTGGAGAAGCTGCTCGCCTTCAACCCCGTCAAGCGCATCACGGTGGAGGAAGCCCTCAAGCACCCCTACCTCGAGCCCTACCACGACCCGGACGACGAGCCGACGGCCCCGCCCATCCCGGAAGAGTTCTTTGACTTTGACAAGCACAAGGATAACCTCAGCAAGGAGCAGTTGAAGCAACTGATCTACCAGGAGATCATGAGGTAGAGTAGAGTAGAGCGTTGATGGCTGGCGGTGCGAGTCTGAATGGAGGCGAAGGGAGATCTTCGCGCTTGGCTGTAACCTCTCACCTTGCTCATAAGTTGTCGTTTCTGTGCTTTGGGAGTTGTAGTGGATAGAAATGAGGGGATTGGTAATTGCATGTTGATTGCTAGTTATCTGGACTTTGCTGGATAGCAAGGTCGGCAGAATAGTAACGATACGTCTCTTTCCACCAATCACTTGTCGTTCTAGGTGAAGCAAGGAGAAGGCCAGTTTCGTGTAAAGGCGCAGCTCATCTTTGACCGGGGAGTGGGATACTGCGGGACTCAACGTGTTGCTCAAGGCGATTCACTTGTGAGATTCCATGTATCGTTGCCACACGTTTGACAAGGCAGCGATTCATGATGTCCTACGTTCGTTGTGTATCTTGACTACCTGAGCTCGACATAGCCCGTTGGCTTCATTGGCCTCCATTGATCATAACGTAGGTCTGATCCGTCGCTGAACTGCGAAAAGGACATGAGCCCTTTGCAGAGGGATCCCGTTCCATCTCTGACTCTCCCAGCAGCACAACCGATTTGAGCTGAGATGCCATGTACAATCCTCACCACAACGCCCAATACACCGTTTTTACCCATGCGCAGTTGAATCATCAGAGCAGCAAACCACCCAGTTTTCCGTGACTACAACCACTCCAAAGAAAAGGTGCGGTCGTTTTTGCCGGTGCCATACCGAACCCGACCTGACCCAGCTGTTTGTTGACTGCCCACCAAACCCCTTAACCCTTTTCCTTCACCAGCCCAACCCAACCGGCGCCGCCGACAGAAAAAAAGGTATATTACCTTACCTGAGCAGACGAGGAAAGAAGAAGAGATATGCAACTTCAAACCTCCTATCCTAGCCTTGCTTGTCCGGAGTCTTCGAAACGCCATTTCATTGCCGACTTGAAAGGACGTCCGCTTTTCAAGCCCCCAACCCGACGAGCAGCAACTACCTCAGCTTGGCCAGCACCGGCCCGACAGAGCACCAAACTAGCGCAGCCCAGCACCAAAAATGCGTAGCATACTGTCCTGTATACCAAGGCAAGGTAATGTTAAGTGTAGGCAGGTAGGTAGGTACGAACGTTATGATATTCACGCGCCAATAACCCACACCTCGACGCCCAATACGCCGAATTTCTCCCCTTCGTCCGAGAGCGGCTCGTTGCCAAACGTCTGGCTTGTCGAGGAAACGCCGCGCTCGAGCGAGTCGTCAAGCCAGAGGCCGTAGCGCCCGTCGCCTGCGCCGAGAGACAGGAAATGGGGTTCGCAGAGCATGTAGTACTCGTTTATGCCCGAGTAGGGAAAGGCTTTGAAGCGCATTGATTGCTTTGACTCGGGTTGGTTTTCTGGATGTTGTTGTTGTTGTTGTTGTTGCGGGGTCGAGGAGGAGCGGGTTCCGGGCCCTGGTGGTTGTTGTTTGGAGAGAGAGGAGGAGGAGGAGGAGGAGACGGGGTTGTTGTGTGTTGTGGTGGCCGCAGAGATTGTGGTTGTTCGGAGGTTGGAGTTCGTGGTGGTGTCGTCGATGGAGGATGGCGGGGGAGGCAGCGGGGTGTGGATGGAGACGCGCCAGAGGAAGCATTCGCCTGTGCCAAAGTACTTTGGGGCTGGGTGCGGGTGGTCGGAGAGGTAGGCGCCAAAGAGCTGTAGACAACAACAACAGACACAATATCTTGTCAGCAATGATGTGACGAAGAAGAGGGGACAGAGACGAGATGGGGTTACGTAGTTAAGAGAGGGAAAACGTACACCCTCCTCGCAATCCTTGACGCACAACACAAACCCGACCCTCAAGCCCTGGTACCGCGCACACTTCTCGTACAGCGTCGCCAGGCTGGCGCCGTCCTGCTCCAAGCTGTACACCAGCCGCCACTCGTCGACGATGCCTAGCCGCGCGGGCACCATGATGCGGATCTCCTCGGCGATGGGCGGCGTCAACAGCCGCGCGTCCTGGCCCGTCTCGTCCGAGAACCCCACCAGCTGCAACGGCTCCAGCGGCGGCGGGCGCATCGGCGATGCGGTGCGGTGGGTGTGGAGAAGGTGTGGAGGCGTGTACACGCCGTCGCGGCCGTTGCCGTTGCCGTGGCCGTCGGGCTGGAAGGTCCGCGCGTGCGGGAGCGGTGGGGCCGGGTTCGGTGTCGATAGTGAGGGCTCGCCCGAGAAGCGGCGAATCAGACCGCCCAAGAGACTTGACACAGACGAGGTGAGGAAGGTCGAGGAGCTGGGCGAGGCTGTGTCTGGCGGGGTGACGCTGCCAGGGGAAGAAGGTGATGAAGGGCCGTCAAGCTCTGAAGAGTGGCGCGAGCGGAGTGGTCGTTCGTTGCTGGAGGCGTGATAAGCCATGGCCGGTTTGACTATCGTTGCAGCGTTGTTCTGGAAAGAGAAATTATTCGATGGTAGTGTAAGCGGCTCGGATCAGGAATGGTTGCTCTGCCGGAAGCTCCAGCAGCGGGTTGGACGGTCAACAGGCCTGGGGTTGACAGCCATCAAGGATGCGGTCGGGGATGAGGATGCGGTCGGGAATGAAATGCCGAAATCGACGATTTGCTCGTGTACGAGTCTTGCCATGGAATGGTGGATGACAGCGGGTTGGTACCCTGGGAGATGGCGAAGTCCAGTGTGTTGCCTTGGGAGTTGTTGCGTCAGCCTTATCCAGACCGCACTGTGCCGGAAGCTATCAAACTTCCTGTTACACCAGTAACTATACCTGGCGAGCCTGGCCCTTGCCCATTTGGGCGGCGAATTAGGTGCAGGCTAGGTAGCTGATGGGCCGGAAATAGTACCTTTACCTGTACTCCGGCCTCTATGATTCAATGTACGGATCCGTACGTGTTAAAGGATTGGTGAATGCATCAAACTTGACCCAGATTTCTGAGCTTCCGGTCATCCCCATCCAAGGCCGGTGGGTGATCGTGTCTGTGGCTTAAGTGCAGGATACGTTCATGTCCGTCGTCATTACGAACCTTAAATTCTTGCTGCCCTATTCTAGACAGCTACTGAAGCGGGAGATGCCCTGCCATAGCCCCTCTGGCGTAGGCTGCTCGGCGCAGACATCAGGCTCGTAGCCAAACTCCTGCACCAGATGATCACGCGTTGTTGGCCCAATAGTTGCAACAAAGATGTTCTGGTCTGGCCGCTTTGGCTTAGCCTTGCCTGTGCTCTCGTCAAGAAGACCCATGGCACTCAGCATGCTGTCACAGCCACTGGGCGAAAACACAACCACCCATCTCCTCGGCCGGTCCGCCGTGTCTTCGAGACGCTGTGTAAACTCGTCCTTAAACGACTTCAGCTCCCTCGTGCCGTAGATGACCACTTCATCCACCCGCCACCCGGCTCGGGTCAACATGTTGGGAATAACATCCCGCCGCTTTTCGCCCACGAGAAACAGCAAGGGCGGCTTAACCTCGCGGTCCCTGTACCACGCCCCGTAGTGTTCGAGGATGAACGGCGCCAGCTTCTCCCCAGTGCCGGTGTGCTCGCCAAAGATCTGCAGCGAAGGCGCCTGGGGCACGGCCTTCAGGGCCCGCGTGGTTGCGGGCCCGACGTTGTAGACGGGCACGTCCTGGAGATGAGGCCAGCCATCTTCGCCTGCGCACAATTGCTCACCTTTCTTAGCGATTTCCGATGCCAACCTCGCCGAGACTAGGTAGAGTCTCACCTCTCCTTTCTTCGGCGAGCTTGGTGAAGGCCTCGACGGCGCGCTGAGACGTGAAGATCAATCCGCCATATACGGCGTCGTCGGCCGTGCTTATTGTCCTGTCCTGGAGGGCGCTTCGCACCTTGGCCATCCCTGGTTCATCGAAGCGGTGCTCCAAGACGGGGACAAATGAGGGGTCGAACGCGGGGCCATTGGGCGGGGATGAAAAGAGCTCCTCGTAGGCGTCGCCGGGAACAGATTTGGTCTTGAGAAGTAAGATAGGCGTTTTCTGCGACATGTTTAGGCTGTAGGTGATATTGGATGAAATGTGCAACCTGCAATTGGGAAATTCAATGTTGAACAAATGGGACAAATGCCCGCAGGGAGCTTCAGCTGTTGCTTTCGCTGGCCTGTTCTTATCGATAACATTGCCCTGCTCATTCATCTGATTTCCAATCACACCCGAGAATTGCCGGCGCCAGTGTCCCGGCATCGTTTTGGATGTTTCTAAGATCATGATCAGTTGACTCTACTGTTGTTGCGCGGGCTAGTTGTGAGGCTTCCTGAACCGAGACAACTCAGCGCATTCCAATGGCAGCCGATAGCACAGAACCGCAGCCTACCAGCGTGCCGGCCGCGGACGGTGCTGTGGCTGGAACCACGGTCGAGCCGCCAAAGAAATTTCCCAAAGGCGTTGTCCTCGGCAAGGACGGGAAGCCGTAAGTCTCGTGAACCTCGCTGTGTTAGAACTCCGCTAACACTCCTCACTTCAGTTGTCGCTCCTGTACCTCCTTCGCAGCCTGGGCCTCGCAGACCAAATCCTCACTCAACACCACAGCAACAACAACACCAACCCAACCTCAAAAAGACTGCCCGCCAGACGTCGAGACTCTCGGACGAAGCACTTGGACCCTCCTGCACTCAATAGCGGCGACGTATCCGCCCGCGCCGACTCCCAAGGAGCAGTCCGACCTCAAGAGCTTCATGCGCCTGTTCTCCAGGCTCTACCCGTGCTGGGTGTGCGCCGAGGACTTCCAGGCGTACATGCAGAAGCAGGAGGTGAGGGCCGGGAGCCGGGACGAGTTTGGGAACTGGCTGTGCGAGGCGCACAACGAGGTGAACAGGAAGCTGGGGAAGTCGACGTTTGATTGTGCCAAGTGGGAGGAGAGGTGGAGGACGGGGTGGAAAGATGGGAGGTGCGAGTGATTGGCGGCCATGGGAGGATTGTTTCGGGGATCTGTACAAACCATGAGTGGGACTTCGGTTGGATGAGACGGAGTTCGGCGTGGTATGTGTATGGCGTGAGACCCCTAATTTCTTTCTCTCTCTTTTGATCATATTTAGCTTTCCAACTCATCATCTCTTCACAGTTATTCGGGCATGTTGAAAAAAATAGAGGCATCAACGCGATTGGCATCATTCGCACGCACCGTGGCACGAGAGACAAAATTCCATTTTTCAGGATCTCGTCTCATCCACTGCATACTTCTGTGGTTTTGGCCGAACCCCCTTGGTGGGTCCCGGCAGCCGACCGGTATCGCCGGGTCTCGAATGACATCACCTCAGCGTAAACGAGAAGCAAGCCTCAGACCACCATTGTGTGCGCCGGATGGGAACAATCAATCTGCAATGCTGACTCCGCTGCAGCCCGGCCATTCTCGGCCAGTACTTCCGTACGAGATGGCGTGGCATGATTGGGGCCTGCGTCACCACACTTCGACCCTCCGCGAGCATGCTATAACAGCTTGTCGGTAACGCGCTTCCTCGCGAACTTCCGACTGCAGTGACACCAAGAGACGACAGCCTCATTTAGGTTTCTGAAGCCGCATATTATATTACACGACTGAGAGCTGCCGTTGAGCTTTTCCTACCAGTTCACACATCGTCGGTGCCAACACCAACAGTTACAACATGTCGGTCGATATCTGGGAACAGGGCCTCAAAACCCCCGTCCCTGTCGCCGAGTATCTTTTCAGGAGACTGCACGAAGTCGGAATCCGTTCGGTCCACGGTGTTCCCGGGGACTTCAACCTGGTGGCACTGGACTACATCCTCAAGGCCGGACTGCGATGGGTGGGCAGCGTGAACGAGCTGAATGCTGGTGTGCAACAGTATCACTCGGAAGCAAAACTCTCGACTGACTGATCACAGCATATGCTGCCGATGGCTACGCCCGCACCAAGGGTATCTCGGCGCTCGTCACCACCTTCGGCGTGGGAGAGCTGTCGGCTATCAACGGCGTCGCGGGCGCCTTCTCGGAGCACGTCCCCGTCGTGCACGTCGTCGGTTGCCCGTCCACCATCTCGCAGCGCAACGGCATGCTGCTGCATCACACGCTCGGCAACGGCGACTTCAACGTGTTTGCCAACATGAGCTCGCAGATCTCGTGCGACGTCGCCAAGCTCAACAAGCCGTCCGAAATTGCCGGCCAGATCGACCACGCCCTGCGCGAGTGCTGGATCCGCAGCCGGCCCGTCTACATCATGCTTCCCACCGACATGGCCGAGAAGAAGATCGAGGGCGCCCGCCTCGACACGCCCATCGACCTCACCGAACCCCCGAACGAGGCCGAGCGCGAGGACTATGTCGTGGACGTCGTCCTCAAGTACCTCCACGCCGCCAAGAGCCCCGTCATCCTGGTCGACGCTTGCGCCATCCGCCACCGGGTGCTGAGCGAGGTGCACGACCTGCTCGAGAAGACGCAGCTGCCCGTGTTTGTGACGCCCATGGGCAAGGGCGCCATCAACGAGAGCCACGCCAACTACGGCGGCGTGTACGCGGGGACGGGGTCGCAGCCGGACGTGGCGGAGCGGGTCGAGTCCGCGGACCTGGTGCTGTCGATCGGCGCGCTCAAGAGCGACTTCAACACGGCCGGGTTTTCGTACCGCACCTCGCAGCTCAACACGATCGACTTCCACTCGGACCACTGCACCGTGCGCTACTCGGAGTATCCCGGCGTGGCTATGAAGGGCGTGCTTCGCAAGGTGGTTGAGAGGGTCGACCTGGGCAAGCTGTCGCGCGCCCCGTCGCCTGACGTAAAAAACGAGGTGGCGCGGAACAGGGACAGTTCCGAGATCATCACGCAAGCCTTCTTTTGGCCGCGCATCGGCGAGTACCTGAAGGAGAACGACATTGTGGTCACCGAGACGGGCACGTCCAACTTTGGCATCTGGGAGACCAAGTTCCCCCGCGGCGTGACGGGCATCACGCAGATCCTCTGGGGCAGCATCGGCTGGTCCGTTGGGGCGGCCCAGGGGGCCGCGCTCGCTGCCAAGGACGCGGGCGCCGATCGCCGGACCGTCCTGTTTGTTGGTGATGGCTCGTTCCAGCTGACGGCGCAGGAGGTGTCGACCATGCTAAGGCATAATTTGAAGATTACCGTGTAAGTTCCCTCCCTATAACTACAAACATTATAGGATGTATTTATGGCTCGCTTTCTGTGTTCGCAGCTTCCTCATCTACAACGAGGGCTTCACCATAGAGCGCTTCATCCACGGCATGGAGGCCGAGTACAACAACATTTCGCGGTGGCAGTACACTGAGGTGCCGACCGTGTTTGGCGGGTCGGACGCGCAGGTCCGCAAGTTTGTTGTCAAGACCAAGGACGAGCTCGAGAAGCTGTTGACGGACGGGGAGTTTATTGAGGCTGGTGGGCTGCAGTTTGTCGAGTTGTGGATGCCAAAGGAGGACGCGCCGAGGGCGCTCAAAATCACAGCTGAGGTGGCGGCAAGGAATAACGCGAAGATGAGTGAGTAGTTCGTGATACGGGACGAGGTGAGGTATCGTACCTAGGTAGTAGGGGTGAGGGACGGATGAATGTGGGGCTGGACAGTAAAATTCCGATTTGCGTAATGTATGTGATAAGCCTCGACCAGCTTCGAGCTTTGTACGGATTATGGCAATGACTTTTTAAAAATCTATGAGTCCAACATGGGAATCGCTCCCTTCATCATTGTGTTTCTTGCGCCTGGGTGATATGTGTAGGGGGGTTTCAGAAAGGGATTTCCACGTGACTTTCGGGTGGCTGTAAGATTCAGCAACAGAAAGTGATGTTCTTCACAGCCGCCTTCTTTTCAGGAAACACTAACAGTCACCACAACTTCGACATCCAACAAAGAGTGTCAAAAACTCCTTCGTCTTTCCTGAATACAGCAACTAAGAAAAGTCATTTTCCCCTCCCTGATCGGCAATTCAACGCATGATCTAGGGCAATTCACCACAATATCTCTCAGCAAATCAGCATGGCAGAGGACGGCAAGAGGAAAGATGCCCCCGCCGCTGCAGCAGGCCAGCAGCGGTCGAAGAAGAAGAAGGTATGCACACCTGGATAATGAGAGCCATCCATGATGATTCAGGGTCCTGGGTTCATCTCTCCCCCTGAGAACCTCATGCAATGGCTCTCATGTGTGTGGCGCCTGCAAGAATTTCTCGTCATCAATGCTCACCATGAACCCTCATCCGCCAGTCTGTTCTGCTCACGTCACGCAATCTCATTGCTAACCCCACTCATAACCCACAGACTGGAAACGCGGGCAAATGGATGACGCCACACCAGCAGGCCAAAGCAGTCCTGCAAAAGGACGCCGGCCTCCAGCCCGGCGACACGGGCATTTGGGTCACCTGCGCCCGGCACCAGGAGGGAAAAGCGGCGAGGGAAGTCGAGGTGCTGTTCGCCGAGGTGCGTTATTCAAACCTTCCTTGCGTTTCATGATCGTTAAAACTGTGAGTTCACTGACAAGAAGGATATGCAAGTATGCCGAGAAAATGTACGGCATCAAAACCATCCACGACAGCGCCCCGAGGACGACCTCGTCCGTGGCCGACGGTGACGATGTGGAGGAGCAGGACGAGGAGGAGGACATTGAGGCGGCCATCCAGAGGGAGATTGCCGCGCTGACGTCGAAACCCAATACCACCACCAACAACGCCACCGAAGGGGCCGATAATAACGGCAACAGGATGATACCCGTGAAAATGAACGTGGACTGCCTGCTGTTTGTCAAGACGCGCCCGCCTGTCGATCCCGTCGCGTTTGTGCGGAGGATATGTGAGGACGCGCGGCGGTGCGAGGAGATACTCGGGATTATGAGGTGTCGCTATGTGAACCGGTTGACGCCGGTTAGTGTCATGGGCAAGGCGACGGAGGCCGGGGTAGCCGAAGTTGCCAGGGAGGTGTTGAGCGGGTGTTTTGATTTGAACGGGAAGCGGTCCGGTGATGCCGATGCCGGGCAGGAGGAGGGAGGGGCAAAGGGAGAGGTTTCGACGACGGAGGAGATTGACTCGAGGAGGGATGGGGAGGACCCGGGCAGGAAGCCCTTCACGGTAAGCCTACTGTTTACCTGTTCTATCATTTTCGCCTTCGGACACTGACGCTGCGTTCAGTTCGCCATCCGGCCGACCATCCGCAACCACAGCAACTTGAAGCGGGACGTTGTGATCAACACCATTGCTGGCCTAATCAACGACGACCGCCACAAAGTCAACCTCACCGCACCAGACAAGGTGATACTGGTCGACATCTACCAGGTAAGCGATGAGAGAGCCCCAAGAACTCGATGCTCCTGCCTTGGTTTAACACTGCCCAGACGGTATGTGGGATGAGCGTCGTCGACGGCGACTGGGACGAGCTCAAGCGGTTCAATCTCACTGAACTCTACAACCAAGGACGAAATGCCCAAAAGCCTCCAGGATCAAAAGGTCAATGTCAATAGCTCGCCGTTAGAAAAACGATACTCGTCGGCGCTGAAGATCGCCGATCTGACCAGCCATTGGAAAGTCGGCAAATACCCTATGCCTTTCACTGACTGCGCATCCTTTCCGCATGGCGGGCGATGTGACGTGCAATGGGCGGGCCTAAGCCGTATTCGAGATAATTTTGACGAGTGACGGCGTGCGGCTGGCCCTGGTCGACGTCGAATCCCGGCCGGGGCCGTTTCCAGGAACGCGGTGCTGGGCTCCGGCAACGCCGTAATTTTTGGCCGCGACATCAGCCAGCATCATGCGCGGGCAGGATGGATGTGGCCCAAAGATATCAGCACTCTGATATCCGTATCCTCTTGGATGTTGTAGTCGGATCTCACCAGTGACGACGGGACGGCTGGCATCTCCTCGCGAGGGTAACGTTACCTTTGTCGAACTTGTACCCCAGCTCTGGCCTTCTGAGGGGCACTGGAGAATTCAGGTCGAGAGTCGTTTGATGTCAAATCACGGTTGATGCCCCACAGCTTCTTGAGCTCGTTCCGAGATTTCGCTTAGCCCTGGCCAATCATTAGACTCCCAGCTCGCTTGCCCCTGCAACTCGCTTCTCTCTGGCTTCGAGAATGCCATCAAGCAGGAGTGCATATTTGTCAAACTGCTTAGGAACAAACCTCCTAAATCCACACTCCCCTGCTTCCTTATTTCCACACAAACTAGGGCCTCCGCACCACCTACACCAAAAACTGGCAGGCAAATCCATCACCGCCCCGTTGCACCAAGGAACTCGAATTCAATGGAACATCGCGATGCAAATCACCGAACTGACCAATTCGCTGAGAAACGCAAATCGTTGAAAGGCGCGTTGGAAGGCGCTTTGGAGGGCTTGAGAGCCATGGAATGGGTGGCGAAAACACCAGGAATTGAAGACATGACGGACCGCGATGGCTTCAATTGAATTGAGGGACGTGGTAACGATGCAAACGGTGATGCGTAGAGGTGTGGTGTCCCTCGGTGCAAGCAGCGGTGATGGGTTTCTGCCAACTTTTCGTGTGGGTGGGTGCGGAGGCCCTATCCCGAAAGGGGTATGGACCGCCCCAGTCTGTGTGGGAATAGGAAAGCAGGGGAGTGTGGAATAGGAGGCTCGCCCAGGAACCACGTCTCGCTTGACATTGCCTGACCAGGCCTACCACAGTAGTCCGTGACAGCAGTCAAGCAATCAGCCGCTCTGACCGACACCCTCCCTCTTCAGGGCCTTCCCGATTCGACATGATGAAATATCCATCCCGTCGTCAGAGAGGTTGCCAGTTTCCCAGCGGCCGCGGTAACGAGCGGCAGGAATCGACCCTGGACCTTACTCCCGCCCGGAGACTTTTGGTGCAAATACGGCGTAATGTTAACTGCTCCGTACTCCGTATTTCCGATGGCCGTACTCAGTGACGATGTACCACACTACCTCCGTAGACATCAGAACGCGTGTCCACCGCGTCCTTAGGGAAGAAAGACTGGCCGACGCCACAAGAACCGCTCGGTAGGCAAACCGGTAGCCCAGGACGAACATGCAGGACTTGAAATTTCCCGGTGCCGGGATCCATTTACAAATATACCTCGCTCACCCATGCCTCGACAAGCGAAAAGACCCCGACGTGGCCGACCATAGCGCATCCTCGCAGGAAAGTCTGCTTCAACTCGCTACGCAGCGCCCCTTATTCGTCGCCGGCACTCTCTAACGTTAACTCCACGAGACTTGTCTCTTGGCAAAGCCCGCTGGCTCGGCCTCCATACTGTGTTTCTTCGTGCTTCTCGCCCTAACTAACGTCAGGATGCTAGAGAGAAAAAGGCCTCTGCCGTGCGTCCTAGAAAACCCGCCAGCAAAGCTGGGGTTCTCTCGCACGCGCCTACACCCTTGCGTCCTTTCCAGCTAGCCAAACTTGAACCTACCAGCCGGCTTCTCGCCAAAGGCAGCCTATCATCAGCGTCACGGGCTGCTTTGACTCTGGTTACGGGCATACCACGATGCTTCGCCTTCATACGGGCATGCCAGGAGTCCTCAGCGCCTGGTGATTTGGCCGCCGAGTTAGTAGGCTAGCCTGGCTGTCTGCTTCGGCTGTTTATTCCCCCGCTCCTGCCATCGCCGGTGGCATACCGGTGTGTCTATAGGCATCTTATATATATAGATATGGGGCATGTCTGGGGCGAGACTGTGTTGTCTATCGTCTCGAACCGTTCCTCCTTCGCTTTGAGACACCCAACTCGCACGCGGCCAGCCAGCCGGGCCACGTCTTCCCAGACACAAAACTTGCCGCAGTAGCATTTCGATATCATCACCGCCCGATCGACAAAGACAAACTTCCAACTAGGCTCCATCATGTGCCAACCGCCTGCTGAAGAGGTCGTCAGGGACATGCTGGGCCCAGTCGTCTCACCGGAGGATAACATCGAGAGAATTCGAGCCGTCCCCTCCCTCCGCCCGCGGAGAATTTATGAAGTCGTCCTTTCTGATGGCAGGACCCTCCACCTCGTCTTGCCTTCCCTCACCATGTGGCGGCCTCTGAGGTCCGAGCAGGACACGGTATCCTCCGAAGCCGCCGCTGTGCGATGGATCAGAGATACTGTTTCTCCCCAGCAAGAGACTACTACTACACCTACTACTACTTCTACTCCGCAACCGCACCAACCACGGCAACAACATCAAGATGAGCAACCCTCATTCCCCGCCTCCTCCAGTCCCAACCTTCCCCCTTTACCCCTCCTCCTACCAACTCTCCTCCACCACGGCCAGAAATCCCACCTCCCCGAATCCTCCTTCGCAGTCTACGCCCCCGTCCCCGGCACGCCCCTCGCTCTTCTACCCTCCACCCCTTCGCGGTCAGCACAAAGCGCCATCGACTACCAGCTCGGCGCTTTCTTCCGCACCTTGGCGAGCCTGACCTCGCCCACGGGACGTTTCGGCCCGCTCGCAGCAGTCGTCAACAGCAAGTACAGCAGAACCACGCAACCTGGGTCACTACAACCGCAAACAATCCGCCACCCCTTACCAGCATCAGCAGCAGCAACAACAGCAGTACCGGGAATGGTGAACCCTCCTCCAGCCAAGGCGGCTGCTGGGCCAACAGCAACAACAATGACGGCAAAAACAACTATTCCCCAAGCAAGCGTCCCCCCGACAACAACAACAACAACAACAACCACCCTCCTCCCCAAAGTGATAGTCGAAGGCGGACTGTCGGCGACAGGCGGCGCGGGGACGTGGTCGGTGGCGTTCCACTCCATGCTGGAGGGGGTGCTGCGCGACGGCGAGGACATGGCTGTCGTCATGGCCTACTCGGCCATCCGCCGGCAGCTTCGCCGGCTGGGGTACGTGCTGGACGAGGTTACGGTGGGCAGACTGGTGCTGGTGGATTTCATGCTGGATGGGGTGGAAGGGAGGAGGAGGAATGTCCTTGTCGTTGATGATGGAGAGGAGGAGGATGGGGGGGGGAAAGAGGTGGAGAGGAATGGGGATGAGGGAAAGGGGGATGAGGGAAAGGGGGATGAGGGAAAGGGGGATGAGGGAAAGGGGGA